>NC_056627.2:282035300-282377800 GCF_002870075.4 Lactuca sativa | reverse complement strand
TTGTTTATTTTACCCCTCCTTCCTCTTTACATTATTAAATTTTGTGGAAATTATATTATATTGACTTCCAAGTTCCATCATAATTTATACAGGTAAGAGGTGTGAGACCAATGTCATTAGGATAAATGGCAAATCTGTTCAACACTTTGAGATTGATGGTTTGTCCCGGACTGGTAAGTTCTTTCTATTATTTATTATCTACAATAACAATGTACTTTCATTTATTTTTTTAACCCTAAACAATCTTTTGCATTATTTTCAGGATCCAAACGCGTTTAATTTAGTAGCAAGCGCAACCTTCTATTCAGAAAGTACACGTGCAATGTTATGTCTGGTCAGAATAGAAACAGATCCAGCTGACAGAACACAGCTCCACACGATAGTTGCATCAGCGGACCCCACACTAACATTCGAGTATGTTTATTATTTTTTATATATATTTTAATTTTCGTATATAAATGCAAGAACAAATTTAGACATGGTTTGACTATTTGTATACACAGGTTGAAGGAATTACTGACTATCAATTGTTTCCCGATCAAATGTGGTGATTAATACATTCTTATGTTCCTATGCAGGTAGGTTGGAAGTTTATGGAGCACACTCCTAAAACTCGCTCCTCGTTATCCGGACTTTTAATCTGCATTGATCTTTATTGACCCTCTTTTTTTTGTTTAAATGGATAAATTAGTGACGACCTGTTATAGTCACTAATCGGATAAACCAGTGACGACTTTCTTTTGTCATTAATCGGATAAGACAGTGACGACTTTTATTGGTCACTAAGTAGTTAAAACAGTGACGACTTTCATTGATTAGTGACGACATTTAGTGACGAAACTGGTCATCACAGATTTAGTGACGCATATATTTTAGTCACTATTTAGTGACCATATCTTATTTTGGTCACTAAATCAGTTTTGTGACGGACCTATAGTGACGAAAAGTGACAACCAGAATTTTGGTCACTAAATCATTTAGTGACAACTAGTTCTATTGTTAATGACCATTTCCTTTTGGTCACTAATTGACATTTTTTTTGTAGTGTTAAGAAATATTTAGCATGAGTAAAAAGTGAATTATGATTTAAAATTATATACAAGAATGTTATGTTTTCTTAATAATTAAAGGTATCACCATGGATTGATGTTGTGGAAATTGTGTCTGCATAATATAACATAATTCAAAGTAACATTATGTTTAGTTATATATGAGATTGCATACTTAATTTGTGAAAATCCTCTTTAACAAATTAATGTTTTTTTACCGGTTTTCAAAATCTAATTAAATTTATCGAATGTTATTTTGTAGTTATTTTGAATTAATGTTTTTTCTACACGTCATTTTATGAGTTTTTTTCTATTTTATTAAATTTTAAATAATATTTTAATATAATAGTTGCAATAAATATAATAATAAATAGATATTAATTTCACTAATAAACTTATCTTTTAATTTTAAAATTCCCAAAATTAAAGTTCATTAGTTTCTTTTCTTTATTTAAATTATTTGTATAAATTTAAAAGATAAAAAAACATTTCATTATAACAAATCATTATTTTTCTTATTTTCTTATAAATTCAAAGTTTTCAAATATTTTGACCTTTATATATTTTTTTTAAATTAACTCATGTAATAAATGGGTCTCACAACTAGTAAATATGATATATATATATATATATATATATATATATATATATATATATATATATATATATATATATATATATATATATCTTTTTACAACCTTGAGAACATGAAATCGAATAAAACGAAATTGAAAAACAAATTCTCTAAAAAAAACGAATATATAGAAAACAAGATTCAACAATAAAATTAATTTAAAAAAAAAAAAAAAAAAAAAAAAAAAAAAAAAAAAAAACTCAAATTTAATAACGAATTAAAAAACAAGTTGTAATAAAAAATGTTAAAGAAATTATAAAAATATATAAAACAAGTTGTATCATTTTATCATATTTTCTATTTAAAGAAACAGGTCATAAAAAGATTAAATCTTTATCATCAAAAACATTTACTAACTTAGGTACCATAAGATTAAAAAGAAATTAACAAACATATGTAAATACATATGTCAAAAACACATTCAAACTCGAAACCTTTAGATTATCGTAACAAAGTAACAGTAATATAAATATATTTTTTTATAACCGACGCTATTATGGGTATCAAAGTTAGTAATATACTTAATGGTATTTGTTGATTTATTCAAACTTGTTTGGATTTTTGATACATGTGTTTTTATTAGGAGATATTTGATGACATAGGGAAGAAGATAAAGAGAGACATTGATGTATCATTTCAGTTAGGAAAAAGACATGTGGTAGGGCTTCTAGGAACCCTAAACATCATCAGACCTTCTGTTGCGTGTAAATTTTTACGTCTTATATGTGCAGTGTGCTCAAGAATGTTCATTTTCACCTTAACCCCCCCCCCCCCCCCCCCCCCCCAAAACCTCAAAGGTTTACACATTTTCCAAAAGTTTTTGAGCCACTAATGTCAACAAGTTGCTCAAGGTATCATGTATCCCTTTCATCTTTCTACATCACTAACTTGTACCATATAAACTAGTTTTTACACAAAAAGACATATATGGTCCATATGGTTTACTAAAGGTCACAACTTCAATTCATACTAGTTTTCTTTTACAAACATGGTCTTTGTGGTTTCTAAAAATTGTATAGTTGGTCCATGAGCAACATGAAATGACTCATTTAACCTTTTTCATTTGTTTTTTAAACTAAATTTAATTAAAAGAAAAGAAAATAAATTATCTATTTGCATCCTTATGAGTATTAACTACAACCCGCAGAACCATTCAACTCCATATACCCAAAAATATTCTTTATCCTTCATTCACCTCTATTTCCATATGTCGTTTGAGTCATGAGGTCAACCCAAAAGGGTCCTACTATTATTAGAAACATTATCAAAACAGTTAATGACCATGAGCACTATTTCAAAAAATTAAGAGTTATTAAGACTTATATTACTCATTAGAGACGATTAGTGAAGTTACATAAGTGTTAAAATTAATTAATAACATTTGGACCCTTATTGATGGTTGGTGTCTACATGAGCTTTCATATGGCTCTTGTGACATTAAATTGTCTTAACCATTAAGTAACTAATAGCAAAGGACATATTTGACATAAAATAATGTAATTTTTTTTAAAGTCATTATGACTCGTATGAAGTTTGGAAGCAAAAGGAGCAAAGTATATTATTTTGTTGTGAAAATTGATGTGTGGGAAGAGCTAAACATTACATGATCGTGTAATGCCTAAGGAAATTTTACACGATTGTGAAATAGTATGAGAATTTAAAATGATTTTTAAAGCATAACCCTTAATCCCTTGACCTCTAATGCCCCAAACCTTCTGTATAAGGTTAAAACAGGTCAAATGAGAGAAAAAATAATAGATAACTCTTTTATGGGAATTTTGGTCATTTTGGTAATCTTTTGTATACATCATTAGGGGGAAAATGACTTAGGAGGGTAACTACCTCTTATCCGTGTTCACATATTGGCAGCTTCTTATTTTTTGTACATAAGAAAGCAACTAACTTATTTTAACTGTGTAACATCCCAAAAATCATGACCAAAAATTTCATTTTTAATTTAATACTAAAACCATAATTGTCAAACCATTAATTTAATACTCCGGCATCGGGCCCCGCCCGACATCAGGCCCCGCCTGGCATCGAGCCCCGCTCGGTATACATTTTTGTCTCTCTTAAGCCCCGCCTGTCTCTGGGCCTCACCCGCTAAACACATACAATCATAAAGTTAGTTTCTTTCTTATGTACAAAAAATAAGGAGTTGTCAATATGTGAACACGAATAAGAGGTAGTTACCCTCCTAAGTCATTTTAGAGTTAAGTTAATGTGAATAAACATCACAAGTTGTTAAAGTGAGTACGGATAGGTTTTATAGGCTATAAAAAACATGTGAAGCGAAAAATCTTAACTCTTAAGTGCGCATGCAACCTATAAATGATCTGTGTTTTCTTTAATTAATAGCAATAAAACATTGAACCTCAAGAACCCAAAAGGAACCCTATGATATTAAAAATATACAAGGGATTAGGATTTACATACCTTTTGATTGTTATAGTAAATAACCAAAAAAAAATCTTCTTTAAACCTTGGAAAGCAACTAAAAGCTTAGTGCCTTTTGGTTTGTGTGACATCCCTAATTTCACGACCAGAAAAGACCGGTTTGTTTATGCTTTGTTTTAAAATAAGAGTAATCGTTTAAAGAAAACTACTGCGGAATTTGTTCCCAAAACAAAATGTGATAATAATTTATCAAAGCATTTCTTTAAAGAAATGTATTTTCATTAAATAACAAAATCTCGGGATGTCATGTTCCGATACAGACCAAAAGCATAAACAATATATAATAGACCTTACAACAGTTATTTATAACTACTGGCCTATAATCCAAAATCTCTCGGTTTGCCAGCCAACTTATGCTCTTGTGCCATAACCTGTAATACAAAGAAAGCTGAGTGGGTCAGGCTTGGGAGCCTGGTGAGCATATAGGTTTTTCAACCCACAATGTTATATCATATATGTATATATTAGATCTCACAAACTTATACAATTTCACCACATAAAATAACTCTTATCCCACCCCGTAGATCCTCATAATGACACGATCTAATCTCTCGTATCAAAATTTACCTCTTTACCTGATCCCTACTCACGGATTTAAAACTAACCTCCTCATCTGATCCATACTCCCGGATCTAAAACTAATCTTCTGATCTAACCCATACTCCCGGATCTAAAACTGTGCCCAATCCATACTCCCGGACTAGGGACAATTAACTATGTCTTAATCCATACTCCCGGACTAGTAACAAGTTTATCTCGTTTATTGACAGTATCGTTTTCAAGACCCCTCTCGCAATACATGTAAATGGGTTTTAGAGTACACCGGTGAACATCAAGTTCACAACATCTACAAGTTGCGAGCCTGCTAGTGTTCCACTGGACTGTCTAGAATAGTCTGTGGTTGTCATCCTTACTCTGTTGAATGATGAGGGCCATCGTTTGCGTAAATGTTTCACTCATTTTTCACCTGTCACCCTCACTTCAAGATCTATATCACCTTTTATCTCATTATCCAACTCATCTTTTATCACACACCAACTATCTCATCTACCCCTGTTTTACCCAACATATTTATAGATAAAAAATACATATACAATTTAACTCATTTAAAAACTATATAAAACATTCATTCCACACTCATCTCAAATAAACAACAATATATAAACACATAGCATGTTTCTTATAGCAAATACTTCATATTTCATGTGTTAGAAGAAAGTGACTACACATTCACTCATAACATAGATGTAATACATTCAACCAATACTTGTATTATAATCGTGTTTATGAAAGGGGCTATACACTCACTTTTTAAGACGATTGTCGGACAGCACTACGGCTTTTCAACTAGTATTCTTCTGTGGAACCAGAATGTTTTCTCAGAAACCGGACTTCTCGCGGGCAGAGTTTCGGCTCGAAAACTCTATCTCTCGGGATCTTCGGGGCTTCGGGACTCGCTTTGGGTGTCGGGATGATATCTGGGCTTCCGGGGTGCTTCAAAAGGGCTAGATAAGGTATCGGGAGTGAGGGAGTGAAGGAATTAGCAACTACGGCCGGCTGCCCTTCAACTTCTATTTATAGGGCTGAATTTATGTACTCACGTCATGAGATTCTAGTGCTCACATCATGAGCTCAGTAGGTCACTGCGTTCTTCATTCATCCACTTGCTCTGGAGGGTTTCCAGTCTGTGCTCACGTCGTGAACATTGTTCTCACGTCGTGAGCTCTAACACAGCCTCAAAGTTTGTGTTCTGAACTTTAGAAATTCATATATTTTGCATACGAGCTCCGTTTTCGACATTCTTTATATCCATGCATAGGTGAGATTATGCTCTACAACTCTCGTTTAGACTTTGTCGGCTAATTTTGACTTTAACTTTTATTATATTATTTTAGTAGACTGGGACAGGAAAACTCCGTTAGGAATTCACAACTCCTTCATCTGACGTCTGTTTTCGTCTGTCTTTTTACTGATGGACTACTATCGATGAGATCTTTGATTCTTGTTTAGATCGTTTCGGCTAGAAATCATTCGATCTCATATTCGAACTTCGGGCTGCATACTGCTAAGCTGAAACTTAGAAAAATCATAACTTCCTCATACGAAGTCAGATTTGGACGTTTTTTATGCAATCTCTCGGTTTAATGTATTCTATGACTTTAATTTAGATCGCTAAGGCCAAATATCGCTCTAACGTAAATTCACTATTTATGTCGCGCTGTGTCGTGTCGGTTCTGTTGTGAAACTTCGACATGTCATAACTTCTTCGTTATAACTCGGATTTCGGCGTTCTTTATATGTACAGAATCCTTGTAACATATACTACAACTTAGTTAAGATTACTCCTTCTAAATAATCTTCCATCAAAAAGTCATTTTTGATGCTTATCGTCTCTAAATTGACTAGCCTGTATCTACGGGCGTTACAGTTTGTACCCAAATTCTATCATTTAGAAGACTTGAGGAGAGAGGAGAGGGGAGAAATTTTTTTGGCTCTTCTTGTGTGTGAGAGGTTGGACAAAAATGAGGCACCCAAAGGGTCATATTTATAGTTGATATGAAAACCTATAAACCCTAATTTGAAATAAAATAATATTATTTCAATCATGGTATTTATCTAGTATCCTAATTAGGGATGAGCTATAGAACCGGAAAACTGGACCGGAATCGGAACCGGTATAACCGGAAAATTCTTAAACGGTCCGGTTCCCGGTTTTAAAAGTTGGCCTTGTCCGGGTTCTGGGTATTTCGGGTATGGGTCCAACAGGTTTGAGAACTGGATTCGAAAAAAAGAACCGAACCCGAATTAAATACCAGACTTGGTTTATTAGACCATGAACTGGAATTTGAACGAGTACAAAAAAAAAGATGTATCCTCCAGTCGATTTCGATCATTCATCCAGGTTGGGTTTGACATAGCGAACGAAGGGCTACTGCCATCGACATCGACTGTTAGGGCTAATCGTTATCGTTTTTTTGTGATTATTCCGTATCGTTTTTCTTGTGTGATCGGCGACAAGAGAAAGACTTCAAGAAAAAAGAGGGACGCCAAGTAAAACATTAACATTCTATTCTGTCACACCCCAAAACCATGAACGGCGGAAACGTTCTGAAGCGGAGGACGTCATGTACAGTATCACAACAATGAATAGTAGTAAACAAGCAACAACAACATCCATTGCATTAATAATATAATTTTATCCAAGTGTGTTATGTCAAGTTATATAGACACCAAAAATACATATCAAAATAAAAGATGAGTCTTGAACGAACTCCGTCTTCTCAAAACCTGGCACATGTACCTGTCTACTGGTGACCTGAGAATACAAGTTATTTTGAAAGCGAGTATTAGCTTTAAAGCTGGTGAGATCATAAGTATATTAGTGTCTGTATTTGTATGAAAGTATCTGTAAGATGTTTTGTAATCTGTAAGTTTTGTAAAGTTTGTATTTGTCTGAACTCTCCTAGAAAACCCTATGTTTCCTACTAATTGTAGCCTTCTACCAAGGCATCTAGTATCTCTGTGTGTGTCTCTTGTAAAAATGTGTATTTTTCCCTGATCCGACTATCATTAACCAAAAATATAGTTTTTACATTACCGTGCATCGTGTGAATATTCACGAAGTGAATGTAATGGGAAAATATCATAGTACTATAGTATTGTAATAAATAAATACTATTGTACTAACTACCTTAAACCAATTGTAATTTAAAGTAACATGTGACCGGCCTGTAACCTGCTACTGACTCTAGTAAAACGACGATGTAAGACGCCGTAAGAAATGACATTTGGCACCCGTAGACTTGCAAGTCCCACTATAGCGAGCAACAAGGTGTAGGATAGTCAATCCAGTATAGATCTATATGTAAACTCATACGCTCCCCAATTAAGGAGATTCTGGATACAAAAACAGTCATGGAAAGAAGTGCCATGCCCCGTTTAATGGCTCACATAACAGCATGAATGTATATGTAATGTATGTGCTAGCTGTAATGTGTGTTCTTTCTCTGTCTAGCCTGTATGTACTGTAATGTTCTGCGTGTACTAGCTGTAATGTGTTCTCTCTCTATCTAGCATGTATAGTAATGTACTGTGTGTACTAGTTGTATGGTATGTTCTCTCTATCTAGCAAGTATTGAATCATGAATGAACTGAGTCTTTGTATGATTCATTGTTCTAGAATTTGTATTAGTACTTCCTAAACTACGCCTATCGTAGTTTACTAGTAATCTGACTTGTACGTATAATCATGGATGTATACCCTTGCTACCCAAGGGTATTGAACTGACTGATATAACTTTTATGTCTATATATGTATACATGATATATAACTAATATTTAGACGGCCTTCGGATGGATACCTGATGCCCTAAAGCCACATCCAAACAAGGAAAAGGAGATAAAGCGAGCTAGCCTTCCTAAGCCCTTTAAACATTGCTTATATAACTATACATACATAGGCATGCATTTGACAATATAACAGTATAAAAAGAGTTTAAGTAAAAGTATTTGACAACAGAAGAGTTTGAAAAATAGTTTGAAGCAAAACAGTTTGATAACACAGTTTGAAAAGTAAGAAAACCATTTTTTTTGGTAGCTATTAATCACATGTGATTGATATAATAACTATAATTATTCAACTTGTATTCCCCCCCCCCCCATAAAAGCATTTAAAACATTTAAAAGGTCAATTTAAGGGGTATGAACTCACCTGTAGTGAGTGGTATGGATGAACAAAAGAAATAGGATTGCTAGGTGTCAAGTGAAGACTTGTACACACACAATGATCCTAGTTAACATATAAATACACATATATGTATCCAATTAGTCTTTAAACAACTAATTAACTAATTTAAGACATCCTAAGACAAGTTAAACACTTTATATAAGTGTTATAAGTCCCAAGGATTGCATCTAAGTGTTGTAGGACAAAGCTATTGGGTTTAGGGTTCAAAAGAACCCCTTTATTGAGTTTACGGTTTTGTGACCTCAACTCATTGATTTTACGGTCGTAAACCCATGAGTTTACGGCCGTAAGCTCATACTCCTTTGACCATTTGTTGATTTGAAGGTTTATAAGTCCCTAGAAGCATTTCTACTTGATGTATAAGCTTAAGGAAGAAGTTAGGGCACCATTTCCTCCCTTTGAGGAGTTTACTGCCCTAAGACCACTTCCCTTTGGGTTTACGGTCGTAAACCCTCATGGAATATGGCATTTTGATGTTTTCAAGTCCTTAACATATCAATGAAGGGATCCATGATAGTTACCAAGGCATAGGAAGGGACTAGGGTCACTTTGGCCCCTATAGAAAGGTTTACAGTCCAAGGTGTTCTTGGATCGTAAACACCTTTGATCTTGGTGTTTCTTTGTGTTTTCTTGATGTATGGAAGTATAATAAGCTCTATGATACTTTAGGATAGAAGTACTTACAATATAGAAGCTTGAAATGAGCCAAAAGTCCAAGAACACTAGTGTGTGTTCTTGGTGAAACTTGAAGAATCAACCTTTTGGAACATTTTCACGGATGGATGTGTGTTAAAACACTAGATTAGGTGATATAGTAACTTGAAAGGGCTAGTGACACTTACTAGATTGAAGATCTTGAAGAAAACTTGGATGATACTTGAGGTTTTCTAGGGGAGTTCAGACAAATACAAACTTTACAAAACTTACACATTACAAAACATCTTACAAATACTTTCATACAAATATAGACACTAATATACTTATGATCTCACCAGCTTTAAAGCTGATACTCGCTTTCAAAATAACTTGTATTCTCAGGGCACCAGTAGACAAGTACAGGTGCCAGGTTTTGAGAAGACGGAGTTCGTTCAAGACTCGTCTTTTATTTTGATATGTATTTTGGTGTCTATATAACTTGACAGAACACACTTGTATAAAGTTATTATTAATGCAATGGATGATTTTGTTGCTTGTTTACTACTATTCATTGTTGTGATACTGTACATGACGTCCTCCGCCCCAGAACGTTTCCACCGTTCATGGTTTTGGGGTGTGACATATTTTCTCTCTCTGATCGACAATTCGACATTGTGTATCACATTCTGTGATCGACAATTCCAATTAAACTTCAAATCAATCTCCTACATTAAATTAAAGAGAAATGGTGAACAATTGCCTACCTAGGTGTTGAATTTCTCTATTGCCCCGGTGTGTGTTTGATTTCTCCCTGTGGTTTGGCTGCGCGCATTAGCAATGGAGATCTCTGGTTTTTATTATTTCATATCTCATTAGAATGGGATTGGGTCTTGGTGTGGACTCAATTCTTTTCGTGTGCGTATGTGTTACCACTAATGTTATCCAGATGGATTTCTTGGTTTGGAATAAATTTGGAGTTGGTTGTTTATATTCCATAATTGTGTGTGCAAGTGATACAAGGCCATAAGCTACATGTTTGGTCTATGTGAGGTTTACACTTACAACCTATTGTTGGGTTTCTTTATGTCCAAGTCAGTTACATGCTAATTGTTGTGAAAGCAATTTATATCTGGTTGTGGAAGTTTGTATGTGGAACAGAATTGATCATATGGTCTTGTTATTACCCTGAAAGGCAAAGAATCCACTTGGTGAAATTTGCATATTGGTCATGGCTTGTTCTTTTGCCCAGCTGTGATTACCCATTACAAGTTGTAGTTTCAAACTGGTTGTTGTGTGTGGAGACCTGGAGTATCAAGATCATTTCTTGGTTAGTTGGTTTAAAGATATTTTTAAAAATGGAAATAAAAGCATCAAATAGAATTTAGCTTTCTCAGAGAAACAGATCCCAACATGGGTATTTTTGGAACTTATGATACCTTTTATTTTAACTTTAAAGAACAAAGAGATTATTATGAATTATTCTTAATTTGAGGCCTTGGAATATAATATACTATTGAAGCCAAGAAACAAACAACAATTCCTTTAGAATTACTCTTCTCGTATCCACCATCGTGAATCTTATTAAAGATGCCTAATATTTATGTTTCTTGTTTTACTCTGATTTTGCATATTAACAAATTACAAGTTTATACATATTCAATATTCAATCAAGATTCTGAACGATTTTTAAGAAGTAATAATGTAACGTTGCAGAAACTGCAAATAAGAGCATGAGTATTTTTGAAAGTTTTCTTATTCCGATTCCAATCTTGGGTTTCCGGTTCCAATGTTCAAATTCCGGTTCCAACTAGTTCCATACCCACTTTACCCGCTCCGATATCCGGAACCGGACCAAAACCGATTCCCATATACCGGTCCGGTTATCGGGTCTTATAATCCGTCAATTCTGGGTTCCGAGTTTTCCGGGTCCGGGTCCAATAGTCCGGGTTTAGACCCACTTTCATCCCTATTCCTAATTATCCACATGGACTATTCTAGAAACTATAGTGGCAAGCTACAAATTCAGCCACCCTAGGAAGGATCTAGAATCATTCTCTTGTTCAACTTTTGAACAATTACAGCTTAAGTGCTTGCACTTTTAATTAATTCAATTAATTTGAAAATTTAATTTAATTAAATATTAACTAAATAATAATTTCTCTAATTAATATATTAATCACATAATATATTAACAAATCATTTATTGTTATTTATTAACCATATATAAAATCAATAAATCAATCTCTCTCTCTCTAAAAGTCATTCTACACAATTACTAGTTCTGAGGACAACTCAAAAAGAACTTTCCTTTCAACTCAAGTATATATATATATATATATATATATATATATATATATATATATATATATATATATATCAATTTAGTTATGATCTTAGACACCTTAATCCAACAAGTACATACCCATAGTACATGTCCCCACCACCATATTGTGAAATATTTTTATTACTATATATATATATATATATATATATATATATATATATATATATATATATATCATGTACTCTCATGTGTTATGTGGCCTTATGACATGTTTGTGAATTCATGAAAATGAATTTTAAATATGTTTGCAATGAATAAAGTGAACTGGTTGGGAAAATGGTTGAGCATCTTTAATTTACATTGCTTATAGAATGGAACTTGAGAGTGTTCTTGACTAATGAGTAATTCCTTAGAGGGTGAAGCATTAAGAATCCAGAATTGAAGGGATGGATTCCCTTAAGTTTGATGGAAATGATTTCCTAGACTTATAAGATAAAATATTAAGGATGAAGTTTGTGATTCCATTTCATAAGGGTTATGGTAATGGTCACACGACTCTTTAAAGTTTACCTAAAGTAGCAATTCCTTTTTATATGAGCTTTTTATGGTCCTAAATAGATTCATTTGTTGAGCCAATTAAAACGAATTGGATTAGCATGAAGCATTAATTCAGGTAGAAACCTATATCATCGTCCCTTAGAATGCGAGTGACTTGTTGGAAAGTAGCGGATTAGGTTGGGTTAGTGGCAAGTTCATTACATCTTTCATTATAATAATATATAATCTTAAACTTATAAATTTCTAGACAAAAATACAAAAAATGGACTATATGGTTTGCATTTTTTTTCAGGAAAAATGTCCAAATTACTAAACTTTCTGATTGGTGGTACTTTTTAGTGTGTTTCTTTGTCGATTTGATCACTCGGGAAACTAAAAAGACTAAATTGCCCTCCTGCTATTTTAAATTTTTTCTATTTTATTTAATTTTTTATTAAATATAAATATAAGGCCCACACCCAACCTCTCTCTCCCTATCCCTCTCTCTCTCTCTCCATTTCTATTTATCTCTCTCTCTCTCTCTCTCTCTCGCCTTCTTTAAGCTATAGATTTTTTGTTTTTTAAGCTCCGATAATAGTGGTCATTTACAAACCCCCACTCGAACAGTTCGTCGTCAAGCCATACAAACAAAAACAACTCGCCAAGTTTTCCAATTATTCCCCTCATTGACCTCTCGAAATATGAATCAAAACAACTCACTTTCCTCTACCGATGGGTCAGTTTGTACCCTGCTTGTTTGCGTTTCCGGTATGTTACTAGAGTTAGTCACCTATGGTGAATTTATTTGCCACGTTCACCCATCGGTGGAGTTACGCTGTGTGGCAACCTGGAATTTTCATTCGGTCAAATCCTAAAAGTCAATCACTTCATATTATAAGTCAAGTTCACTTTTACTTGTTTTTAGGAAATTAAAGTTCGTTTGATTATTTTAATAATTAATCTTTAAACGAACGGGTGAACGGATGGGCCGTCTCGGGTCTTGAAATTTCTAAACCGCGAATACCACGTAGCTTAGAAGTTCACGGCCAAACTTTTATGCTTGGGCCGTAAACTCCCTCAAAAACCGTAAACTCATGCCTTAAGCATGATATTACTCCCCAAAGTAGGACACTTTTCATTTTCACCCTAAAAGAGTAAACTCAAAACACTCTCAAATATCATCCCGGTTTTCGCCCGATTTCCCGAAAACGTAAGTACTTCTTGGCTTAATTAGTTGTTATATCACAACATCTAGTGATTATACATCCTTTAATCCATCAAATTTCATGTTTTGATTAGATTTCCAAAACACCAAGAACACACACTAGTTTTCTTGGACTTTAAGTTCATTACAAGCTTCCACAAAGTAAGTACTTTTATCCTAGAGTCATTTAAAGCTTGCTATACATATTAATATCAAGGAAAAGTCCCAAGAACACCAAGAACAAGGTGTTCACGGTTTTGGGAGGCTCCCAAAACCGTAAACACCAAATAAGGTGCAAAGTGGTGCTTTAGGGTGTCTAGATGCTTCACAATGCCTAAGGGACTTGTCTAGATCCTTCCTTGATGTGTTTAAGCCATGAAAAACACCATAGTCCATCATTTTTATGTGTTTACGGTTTGGGGATCTCCCAAAACCATAAACACCCCAATGTGGGTATAAATGGACCATATTCCTTCCTTAGGCCTAAAATCTAACCTAGACTTTTACCTTGTTGAGCTAAGGACTTGAAAACATAACAATACCACTTTCCATATGGGTTTACGGTAGTAAACCCAAAAGGAAATGGCCTTGGGACCGTAAACTCCTCTAAGGAGTGTAACAATGCCCTAATCCCTTCCAAAGGCCTAACCACCAAGTAGAAATGCTTCACAGGACTTGTAAAACCTCAAAACAACTTATGGTCATAAAGTGTAGAGTTTACGACCGTAAACCCTTGAGTTTACTACCGTAAACTCCTTGGGTAATGGTCATGAAAACCGTAAACTCCAAAGGAGTTTACCCTTGGACCCCAAACACTCTAGCGTTGACCTACAACAGCTTAGATGCCATCCTTAGGGCTAATAACACCTATGTAAGGTGTTTAGCATGTTCTAGGAGGTCTTATCATTATCAATTAGTAGTTTAAAACTAATTAGGTACATATATGTGTGATTATATGTTACCTAGGATCATAGAGTGTGTTCAGGACTTCACTTGACACTTAGCAATCCTACATCTTCAGTTCATCCGTACCACTCACTACAGGTGAGTTCATACCCCTAATCAATGGTTTAAATGTTTTTAAATGCTTTTATGGGGGGGGGGGGAATACAAGTTGAATACTTATAGTTATTACATAAATCACATGTGATTAATAACTACAAAACCATTGATTTTCTTACTGTTCAAATTGTTTATCAAACTATTTTGCTTCAAACTGTTTTGCAAACTCTTTTACTTATCAAATACATTTACTTAAGCTCTATTATACTTATTATCAATTGCATGTCCATGTATGTATAGTTATATAAGCAATGTTTAAAAGGCTTAGGAAGGCCTGCTCGCCTTATTTCCTTTTCGCCGTTGAGATGTGGTCTGGTGGGGTATCGGGTGTCCGTCCGAAGGTCGTTTAAATATTAGTTATATATCATGTGTATATATAGTCATAAAAGGTCCTTCCATTCAATTCAATACCCTTGGGTGGCAAGGGTATACTTCCATGTTCATACGTACAAGTTATATTACTAGTAAACTACAATAGGCGTAGTTTAGGGTTTTACTAATACTAATACAAGAACAATGAATCATACAAAGAGTCAGTTCATACATGAGTCATAATACATAGTGATGAGAAACAAACATAATACGTAGTGATGAGAAACAAACATTATACATAGTGATGAGAAACAAACATAATACATAGTGATGAGAAACAAACAAAATACATAGTGATGAGAAACAAACATACAGGCTAGACAGAGGAAGAACACACAATACAGCTAGCACATACATTACATATACATTACATTCAGTTATGTGAGCCATTAAACGGGTCATGGCACTACCTGCCATGACAGTTTTTGTATCCAGAATCTCCTTAATTGGGGAGCGTATGAGTTTGCGTATAGATCTATACTGGATTGACTATCCTACACCTTGCTGCTCGCTACAGTGGGACTTGCAAGTCTACGGGTGCCAAATGTCATTTCTTACGGCGTCTTACATCGTCATTTTACCGTCATTTTACTATTGAGTCGGTAGCAGGGTACAGGCCGATCACATGGTACTTTAAATAACAATTGGTTTAAGGTAGTTAGTACAGCAGTAGTTACTTAATACAACACTACAATACAATAATATGTATCCCATTACATTCACTTTGTGAACATTCATACGATATACGGTAATGTAAAAACTATATTTTTGGTTAATGATAGTCGGATTTGGGAAAATACACACTCTTACAAGAGACACACACAGTTACTAGATGCCTTGGTGGAAGGCTACTCTTAGTAGGAAACATAGGGTTTTCTAGGATAGTTCAAACAAACACAAACTTTACAAAACTTATACATTACATCTTACAAACATCTTACAAATGCTTTCATACAAACTAAGACACTAATATACTTATGATCTCACCAGCTTTAAAGCTGATACTCGCTTTCAAAATAACTTGTATTCTCAGGTCACCACTGGACAGGTACAGGTGTCAGGCTTTTGAGAAGATGGATTTCGTTCAAGACTCATCTTTTATTTTGATATGTATATTTTTGGTGTCTATAACTTTGACAGAACACACATGTATGAAATTATATTATTAATGCAATGGATGATGTTGTTGCTTGTTTACTACTATTCATTGTTGTGATACTGTACATGACGTCCTCCGCCCCAGAATGTTTCCGCCGTTCATGGTTTTGGGGTGTGACACGCTGAGTCGAACCATGACGTGTCGACGTATAATTTCTCTTTATGGTAATGGGGAAAAGAGAGGCGATAGTAGGGGTGGTAGTTGTATGGACTGAGTCCTTTTCGAGTCGGAGTTTATCCCTAATCATCTTCCACCTCGTCTTTGGTTCCTTTCCAAAAGTCTGATCATCACATATAAGATATAGTTTAATCTAATCTTGGATTCGATGAGGCGACGTCTGTTTGATCTTGGCTTTGACCACCACCGATGCCTTCCATTCCAGAAACGCCTCAAAGGAAGAGAAAATGTCACTACCATTTGACACTGTTTTTGCAATAATTTCAAGGAGAAATCATGACTAAATGAAAGATTATCGAAAACATATATGAAATAGGTAGTATAAAAGCGAAAGTAGAAGGACAAAGAGACAAGAATTCTGATAAATTTTAGATGGAGAAGAATGGAATATGAAGCATATACCATAATCAATTGTATGGTAAAGATAACTATATAATGGATTTGTATTTGGGAGGATTTGCTTCTTTTTGTTACTTTCATTTGGATTTTTGTCTCAGTTTCCTTTCAATTTTTCACATAGTTCATTGGAGAGAGAGTCATATTCATATTTAATAAAGCTTTAAATTAAATAGAAAAAACATTAAGAAAATATCAAGAGGGAAATTTAGAGGGTGTTTGGGATTGCTTTTGAAGAAGACTTTTGGCTTTTTGGAAAAGCTAAAAGTAAAAAAGATGTTTGGTAACTTAAGAAGTCATTTTTAGATCAATTTTTTGTGACTTTTGGCAAGAACAAAAATGGGTTGTTTCAAAAGTCATAAATTAGTGACTTTTTGTGACTTTTAGGATTTTAGTCTTTAACTTTTCAAAAGATAAACCAAACACATTTTAAAACCATCTTTTGTAAAAAGCCAAAAGTCAAAAAGATCTTTTGTATAAAATGACTTTTTAGCCTAAAAAGCAACCCTAAACACCCCCTTAGTCTTTTCAGTTTTTCAAGGGACCAAAACCGCAAGTATACTTACTAAAAATGGCCATTAATCCAAAAGTTTAGTGGCTTAGATTTTTTTTTCTTAAAAAATACATACCACAAGGGCATTTTTTACGGTTTTGTCAAATTTCTATTATGAAATGAGAAATAGTTTTGAAAATGTAATGTTATTGAAGAAAATGGTTATGGAAAGGTTTGTCATTTTGAAAAATGTTTTTCAAATTTTTTTTTTCAGGAATCTAGACTTAGGAGTTTTGTTAATGCTATTACCCAATTTCATTTCATAGTCAGATTCCGGTCTTACACACTAGGCTATTAAAACTTAACGTATTATTTTAACATGCATTCAAAAATGAAGATGCAACTTATAATAGCATAGCTTGGACATTTAGAAGGTGTGTCGTCATGTTAACCTATTATATTGATATTGAATGGAACACCTTCAAATCTAATTAAACAAAAACTGTTTTTTAAATGTTTTGAGATCAAATTTCGGACTAAGATTTTCAAATAATTTTAAAGATTTAAAATAATTTCAAAAATTAATTTAATTTTAACCAAACATACAAAAAATTGATATTAAACCTAAATACTATACCTGTAGCAATATGAAATGACAATAACTAAATGACTGTTAATACTTTTTGAGATGATAGTATACACATTTAGTGTAACTAACACATGAATTTCATCCTAAACGTTCTCGACATATAATTAGATATTGTTAGCCTTTATTGATTAATGATCGTCCTTTGATGCCTTTACTAAATTGGTGACAAATCTGTGAATCTGTAATCGATAAATAACTTGACTTTGATTTTTGATTATTTATTTCATTTTTTTTAATATTACATTCTGTATTTTCTTATTATTATTATTATTATTATTATTATTATTATTATTATTATTATTAGACGACTAGTAGTAGGAATAGTAGTAGTAGGAGGAGGAGAATGATGACGAGTGGAAAAACATTGATAATAACAATAAAATAATTAATAGTAGTAAAATATAAATTTGTTTTTATTAATAATTAGATAAGCCAACTCTTTGAATATTATGATTTTGGTGGAAAGTGTTGGTAATTTTAGTGTCACCTGACATTTTGTGAAACTAGAACTGACATATGAGCTAAAAAACTTATTGTTTGTACTTTATATTATATGTTTGATGAATTCAGAGTGCATGTGTTAACAGCATGTCGTAACGCCTAACAAATAGAGAATATAAATAAAAATACTGCTCAAATGCATTGGGGGTAGGATAGAAAAACATAGTCGATTCCACAGAGACATATCCTAAGGTCTATGTCTCTCTTGCGTAAGGCACACACTAATTTAACAAAAAAAATTAAAAAAAATGAAGGGGGGGGGGGGGGGGGGGTTGGGGAGTCTGTTGATTATTAAAACTAAATTGGACATAATTTTATAAAAGAAAATGCAACTTAAATATTAGAAAAAAAATTCAAAAAGTAAAAGCAATTTCAGTTTCGCGGTGACTCTCCTGATCATGCAAATAACCTTCAACACGATAATTGAATTGTGTACTGTTTAAATTGGTACTGAAAATTATTAATAAGCTCTAACATTTTTTTTACTAAGATGTTTAACCAAAACATGTTCTTTGAATTAAACCTTACTTTTTACTGAATTAACCAAATAAGCTCTTAATTAATTTAGAAAAGTAGCATTAGACACAATGTAAAATTCTCAGTAAAGTCCAATACTTCTCATAAGCTCGGAAGCGTAAAGACTTGTTTGATCAATTTATATTAGAGTTATCCTAACACAGAACCAATCTAATATTTGTTACTTTTACTGATTAATAAAGACAATTATAGGTCTAAACAAATAAGATAACTGGAATGATTCCTTAACAATTAAAGCGGTCAAAGAAACTCAATCAAAATCAAACTTTCAATTAAGCATAAAATTGATCAAACTAAACAACAAACACAATCAGAAATTTTTCCTGATAATTATTTGCATGAAAAGTCGAGCTGTTTGCGAAACTGAAATCTAGGTGTAACGCCCGTAGATTCAGGCTAGTCAATTTAGAGACAATAAGCGTCAAAAATGACTTTTTGGTAGAAGATTATTTATAGTATATAATCTTAACCAAGTTATAGTATATGCCACAAGGGTTCCGTACATATAACGAACGCCGAAATCCGAGTTATAACGAAGAAGTTATGGCTCGCCGAAGTTTCGCGGCAAAACCAGCACGACACCGCGTAACGTCAAAAGTGAATTTTTGATAAACAAATTTTTAGACTTAGATATCTAAATGAAAATTTTTAGTATACGTTAAACCGAAAGCGTGCATAAAAAGAACACCCAAATCTGACTTCGTATCAAGAAGTTATGATTTTTCTAAGATTTGGCATAGCAGTGCACAACCCGGAATTCGAACTTTAGACCGATTGATTTTTGGCCAACGCAACCTAAATGAGAATTGAATATCTCATTAATAGGAGCTCAACGATAAAAAGACATATGAAAACAGAGTCCGTATGTAGAAGTTATGAATTTTACACGGTCTTTTAACACTGTAATCTTCTCATACTGTTAAATTTAAAATCGGTTGATAGTTAGCTGATGGAGTCAAAAGGAAAGTTGTAGATCTTGTCATTACCTACGTGTGGATATAAAGCGCGTCAAAAACAGAGTTCATATGCGAAAGTTATGAATTTTTTAAGACTGTCTGTTTTACCTGTGTCATGTGCCATGTGTCAGCACCAGACTTCGCCTTGGTGCCTACGCAAAGCTCACGACGTGAGAAGGCCCAGACTGCCTATAAATAGAGGCGTAAATCACCCCCCAAAACTCACACCAAAACCATTTTTTTCTCTCCCATTTCCCCCCAAATCTCTCTTCCCTTCCCTAGCAACTTCTAAGTGCTAGAGGCGAGTCCTGAAGTAGCACTAAAAGGCTCCGAGAAGAAGTGCTTTTAGCTCGGAAGTTTGCCCCTGCAGAGCCCGACACCTAGCCAAACCCCCTCATAGGTAAGATATGCTTACCCTACTTTAAGTATAGCTTATATTTAAATATAGTATTGTTATTATGAACCTATAAATAAAATTTATCAGTGATTCAAAGTCGTTATACTGATTGATTTACTTACGGGGATGATGGCTAGGCTGTGATTTAGTGAAATGTTTAAAGTGGGATTTCCAAACAGTATACTTCGTATACCAAACGGACCCTACCTCCGATATGATCCTACCTGGTTGTTCCTTGATAGATCATGAAAGTAGACTTTGAGTTAATGATGAATCTAGACTAATAATTAGTCACAATAAAGATTAAACTAAAACTTAGCGATAATAATGCTAGGTTTCGTCGAAGGAAAATAGAATCGTTAGAAGCGAAGCATTGCTCGAGTTTGAAATCATCATTTTAACAAGTGAGTGCATAATTACTTTCATCTTACACATAGATATGAAGTATTTTATATAAATTACGTGCTATGTGTGCATATAACCAATATACTTGCTATCTATGATGAACAATTTTATACATGTTTTAAATAATTTAAAATGTATATGTATTTTATATCTACGAATATGTTGGGTAAAACATGGGCAGATGAATGATGAAAGATGAAAGATGATATGAGGGAACATTGGCAGCTATAGACTTAGTGCCTAATAAATAACATCGGCAACTATGGACTTAGTGCCTATTTGATAAACGTTGGTAGCTATGGACTTGGTATCTGTTAGATAAACGTTGGTAGCTATGGACTTAGTACCTACTAGATAAATATTGGTAGCTATGGATTTAGTACCCAATGAATGAACCTTAGCAGTTATGGAATTAGTGCTTTACGAACGAGCATTGGTAGCTATGGACTTAGTGTTTGTCATATAAACCCTGGAAGCAATAGACTTCAGAATGAACGAATGCATGATAGATGATTCCTAGGGTAGACCCTTAAGAGTAAAGAAGATAATGGTGATGAGTAATTGAGTTGATTGTTTGATGTTTAAACATAATAATTATATTATTGTGGGTTGAAAACCCTATGTGCTCACCAGGTTTCCATCCTGACCCACTCAAGTTTATTTGTATCACATGTGTCGATATGAAGCCACTTTACACTGAGAGATTAAGGAGATGTAGATCACTAGTATAAATGAATGTAAGGTCTGTTTATGCTTATGTTTATGTACTGACGATGACATCCCAATGTTTTAAAATGAATAAAATACATTTCTTTGGAAATGCTTTGATAACTTATTTATCATGTTTTTCTAGGAACAAATTTCGCAACATATTTCTTTAAAAGATACTCTGATTTTCAAAATAAAGCATAAACAAATCGGTCTTTTCTGGCCGTGAAAATGAGGATGTCACACTAGGGTTTTAGCCTGACATGGCTAAAAACGAATTACTAGAAGTAGAAACAAAAACTAATTGACAAATCCTACTAAAAGAAAATAAAAATCGAATCGTGTTCTTCAGATTTGTGTTTAGCACTCAAAAACCTCTGCAAATCACCTCTCAGTCGTCTTCTGGAATCACGAATGGTCGAAAGTTTGGGTTGTAGGAATGTTAATGAGGCTAATTTATATGTCCAGAAAAAACACGACAAAAAAACCCGAACGAACTTTTTTTGGGCACAATCAATTTTTTTGGCTTCGATCGAATTTTGGCTCGAATTAGTGGTTTTCTGATTTTTGGAATTTGATCCTCAAAGCATTTATTCGATCGAATTTCTTGCGAAAATTTGATCGATTTTTTTGGATTTTCTTTTCTTCGATTGAAAAACAAGCTGATAATTCTTCAAAACATTTATTCGATTAAATTTTGGTATAATTCGATCGAATTTCTTGAATTTTGTCCGAACATCGATTTTTTCCGATTAAAGCAACTTCCAAGCATTCATCGACATCCTCCATGAGTTCCAAGCTCCAATTTGGCTCCAAAGCTCTATCAAATGCATCCTCAATGTGTCGTATTCTCAATCCTCGCTAATTTACCCTGAAAATCATAATAGAAGTAAGTAGTATCGGCATGCTGCAAACATACCGAAAAACACACAATTTATAATAAAACAAGAGAAATAGTTAGCATTTTTAAGAAAATAATGACAAAAACGTGCTAATAGATGCATATAAAATGCATCTAACAGACATCCCCAAGCTTAGACAATACTAGTCATCGAGTAAGGAAATGATAGGCATTGGAAACGGGTGTGGGGAAATGGGTAGTGAGGAAATAACCTAGACGGAACTAACAACTTTAAAGGAAAACCTAACTAGCAAGATCAACAGAAAAATAAATAAGGAACAAAATATGCATGGAAAAACATAACGAAATGAAAAATAAATAACGATACGGAAAATAAAATAAACAACCTTAATTAATTTTTTTCACTCTTCTTCTTCTTCTTTATTATTATTATTATTATTATTATTATTATTATTATTATTATTATTATTATTATTATTTTACGATCAAACTCTACATCGAGGAATCTCCAATGGAATCGCTACCTAGACGACCATCCTGAAACCTTACATGTATCACAGATTCCAAAGTCAAAAGGACTCGCAACGGTGTAACCCAATAATCCAACCATAGTTTTATATAAACTTTATACCTTAATTAGCCTTGCGAGCGAAAATAACATAGTTCGAAATCCCATGTCCTCATGACTAGATAGTCAAAAACCAGAATCGGCGCATCCTTAAGAACCTGACAAGTCCAGATCAATTTTTACCGACGCAGTAGTGGGTCAACCCCCACATGAGCCCAACTCTATGCTTTCACTTGGTAAAGAACGAAAAATAGCATATCACATAGTTCTTCTTGCGCCATATTTTGTCTTCGTTGCGGCTCTTGATTTGATTGAACTTGAATTTGTATATTTGTCTTTAGCTTGAGTTCATCAATCAACTTTTTGAATTTCTTGAGATTTCTTCAATTAATTGCTTGAACTTTGACTTAGGTACCTGATATGACAATTCTTACCTTCTTTTCATTTTGACTGTGTGGATCTGATATAAGGTTCTCAGTTACCGTGACGGTAACGCCTGTCAACAAATAGGGCCATGTTTTGTGGGTTCAGACTTGTCGATAAAGGTTCTTTTTTAAATATTCAAAAGAAAATCATTATGAAATTGTTATTATCGCCCACATAGTGTTTCGGTACGCCATTTTTTTATTTTTTACGGTCGTGGTCTAGGATCACGGTGTTTTGTGTCCCTTGCTTAAGATAGCTGATTCTACACTTCCAATATCGATCCTTTTGCTTTGGTCTTTCATTTTCCACATTCGCAGAGCTATCTAATATAAAGAGTATCCTCATCTCGTAATATATATATATATATATATATATATATATATATATATATATATATATATATATATATATATATATATATTTCTATAAATGCAGATGCAAACATGCAGAAAATAAGACAATACTTTTGTGTTTTTTAAGGGAAAACTAATGCAAACAAATGGAAAATATTTTTGGGGTTTTGATTTTTTTTATTTATAAAAAACTAAGATAAAAATGGAAAACTAAGAACAAAAAAACAAAAAATCTTTTTGAATTTTCTTAAATAAAAAAATAATGAGGAAATTTTTTTGTACAAAATTACAAATCCCCTCCCCAAGCTTAAAATAAAGCATTGTCCTCAACGCTTGAGAAAGAGAAGGAAAAGTATACTGGGGAGGAGGTGGAGGCGGGAGACGACGGAGCACCTCCTCCTAGAATGAGTCGAAAGCGGTCGGAAATCCCACAAATTGGTGTTCATGTGGCCCATGTCAGTGTGGATGTCAATGATATCCTGACGGATGCCACGAATAGCCTCACGCATGCTAGTAATATCCTAATGGATCTCAAGATAGAGCTGGAAAGTGATGGGGGAGGTAGGGTCAAAATGAGGTGGTGGGGGTGGGTGGGAGGCATCCATAAATCAGCCTGAAAGTCAGCCTACATAGGGTCAGGCTACAGATAATCTTCATCATGGATGGTGTGAAGAGAATCATCCTGCTGATAGTTGGGATGAATAGTAGATGACGAGGGGGCGTTAGGATGTCATGAAGACGAAGGGCAGGTAGAATTATTAGGTCGGGCATGCAACTGCAGACAACCTGGCACAGGAATACCATGCACATTCGGGAGAGGCAGCCAGTTTGTCGAACTGTTCGGGTCTGATAGGGCAATAATGACAATTTTTGAAACATGTAGGTATCAGTTACGCCCGAGAAACCAGACATGACTTGTTGGGGTTCGACGACAGAGATGCATTGATTCAAGATTCTAAATAGTTAGTTGATTTTGTTGTTCAATGTCCCTAATAAACTAACACTCATCAAGTATGTGGTCAGAAAGGTGCATGGCGATAGCCGATAAAAGTGACTAAGCCGCCACATATAATCTTGCTCTTCTGAGCTCAAGATATTTTTATGAGTTTTTGAACTATCAGATATCCGAGATGAGGGCAAGCTTCATGGGTGATCATGCACCAAAGGATTTCGAGCTCGACAAGGCCGACTTTGGTGGTTTCATATTGAGAAAAAATAACATTGCAAATTAGTCTGAACGTGAGCATCAGAATGGGAGAGGATATTAGACACTAAGGATGTAGAAGGGTTATAATCCTCAAGTCTTGAAATAGATTTCCAGAAAGAAAATATGTTGAAGTTATGTGGTCGAAGGTGATGGGTGTCAGGGGGACCATAAGTCCGGTCGGTGTGCACATCAACCATGTCACAAGCATGGTTGATATGAACATGGTGTCTGACACCTGAGCAGGGAAAGGTAAAGTTGCCATCCATATTAAGATTAGGGTCCCAAGAAACTCCTGAGTCAGAAGTCTAGAAGTAGGATAATGAATCCCCAAAAGGCCCTCCCATCCAAGATCAGAAAAGAGGAAATGAACCTGCTCATTGATATGAAGATCTTGAAGAACAACAGAAGTAAGGGCAAATCGTTGGACAGATATTTCCCTGGTGCTAAGGACCATGTACCGATTCACTGCTGCTTCTGAACCTTAGTCAAGAACTCGACCCTCGACAACAACAATAAAGTTATGGTTTTGGGCAGCGGTGGTCCATGTCGATTAGGTCGAGGAGGCATTGTTTCGTCAAGCTTAGGACAAGTCTGATACATTTTTTTTTCAAATAAGAAAGAAAACTTTAGCGAACAAATATCTAACTATTCCCAAGCGGATACGCAAGCCCGCACAAATATATTTGAAAAAAAAGTAAAGAGTTTTAGTTTCTATACAAATATACCAGACGGTGCGCTAAGCAACAACGAACTTATCGCGTCTGGAAAAAAATTGATTTTTCAAATTCTGCTTCGATGAAGCGCTTCTATTTGTACTATAGAACAAACGATCAAAAGCTTGGGTCCTGGTCCGCTCTAACAAAGTGTAAATATGAAAGAGAAGTTCAAGATTTTTCAAAAATTTGAAAATTCGGTTTTGAAAATCTGAACACTTTCAACCTTTCCGATGTTGTTTTTAGAAGCTTAGAAGTGAGGAGGAAGTAAAAAGAAAAAGATTGATACCTTTTGTCTTTAATTCCGACAAAAAATGAGGAGTTTGCCGTGTATTTGGAGATGTTTGAGCTCATAGGGATTTCAGAGAGCAAGGAAGAGATTTTCGGAGGTGAGAGTTACAAAATGTGGCAAATGCTCAAATATATAGCACTTCCAAAAAATTCAACCGAAAATTTGATCGTATTTTTCACTGTAGCGCTCGATTTTTTTTCTTTAATTCCAATTAAAAATCCTCGATATATTAATTCAATTGAATTTTTGACAAAATTCCTTTTTTCGATTTTTTTCAACATTCAAAAACCTCAATGAACTTATTCGATTGAATTTGGGTGAAAAAATCGATCGTATTTATTACAAAAAATTCCTTTTTTCGATTTTAAAAATAAATAGAGAAACGGCTCTTGCTCCCTTTCTTTGAAAACCACGATTCCATTTTTAAAACAATTTAATTAAATCCTAAAAATCACACTAAAACAAAGGAAAAACTAAATAAATAAATAAATAAGACTTTAAACATTCGGGTTGCCTCCCGGTAAGTTGCCATTGTTTAATGTCGTTGGCTCGACGGTGTTACTTGGTTCCTTCAATTGCGGTAAGTTGGGAACTCTACAAGCTCCATTTCTTCGTTTGTGGCTTGGAACCCTTTATAAAATGGTTTGAGCCGGTGACCATTAACCTTGAAAATTTAACTTGTTTGTTTACTTGTAATCTCTATGGCACCATTATCAAACACATTAGTAACAACAAAAGGTCCCATCCAATGAGACCTTAATTTACTGGAAATAAGTTTAAAACGAGAATGATACAAGATTACCTTCTGACCGGTAATAAATACCTTTCGCAAGATCATCTTGTTGTGAAAAGCTTTCGTTTTCTCCTTATAAATCGCTTCATTCTCGTAAGCATCGTTCCAAATTTCTTCCAACTCTTGAATATTCGACCTTCTTTTATTTTCCGCCTCATCCATGCTCATAGTAAGCTTCTTGACAGCCCACTACGCTCGGTGCTCTAACTCCACAGGAAGCTGAGATGGTTTTTCAAAGACTATTCGATAAGGTAACATTCTGATTGAATTTTTATATGTCGTCCTATGAGCCCATAATGTATCATCCAACCGAATACTCCATTGGGTTGATCGTTTTTTCAATGATACCCTTAATCTGTCGGTTAGAAGCTTTAGCCTGTCTATTGGTTTGTGGGTGATGAGTAGTTGACCCCCGATGCGTAACACCATATTTCTTCAAAACGGCCTCGATAGTGCGGTTGTAGAAATGCACGCCCCGATCATTGATGATGGCCTTTAGTGTCCCGAACCTAGCAAAAATATTAGTTTTAATGAAATCAACCACAACCTTCACGTCATCTTTCCGTTTAGCCTTGGCTTCAACCCACTTTGACACGTAGTCCACATATAGCAAGATGTACACATACCCATACGAAGGTGGAAACGGACCCATGAAATCTATGCCCTAAACATCAAATATTTCACACACTAAGATCGGTGTGAGTGGCATCTGATTCTGAGAAGTTAAAGACCCGGTCATCAGGCATCGATCATAGGTTTTGCAAAATAGGAACGAATCACGAAAATTATGGGGCCAATAGAGGTTGTTGTCTAAAACCTTACGTGCAGTTCGTTGTGGACCATAATGCCATCCACAAGCTTCATAATGATAGAAGTTGAGAATTTATTTAACTTCATCTTGGGGCACACATCATCTAATAACTTAATCATCGCAATATTTCCATAAATAAGGCTCGTCCTAAATGTATCTTTTCCCCTCTTTCTTTATTTTATCTTTCTGAGCTCGAGTGAGATCTGAAGGGATTTATCTGGAGACCAAGTAATTCACTATATCAGCAAACCATGACGGATTCCGAACAACAAAAAGATGCTCATCAGGAAAGGTTTCGCAGATCGGTGTCGGGTCTTAGGTGGGACCAGTCGGCTCAGATGATCAGCTACCAGATTTTCTTTCCTACTCTTGTCTCTGAGCTCTATATCGAATTCCTATAGCGGCATAATCCATCTGATCAGCCTTTTCTTTGAATCTTTTTTGGTGAGAAGATACTTAATGGCTGCACGGTCAGAAAAAATTATGACTTTTTTCCCCTTCAAGTATTGTCTGAATTTGTCTAGCGCGAAACAATTGACAATAACTCTTTTTTCTGTGGTTTAATAATTTACTTGAATGTTGTCCAAGGTTTTTGAGGCATAGTAAATAATATGGGGGACCCGATCTTTCCTTTGCCCCAACATAACTCCAACAACAGAATTGTTCACGTCACACATAATCTCGAAAGGCAAGCTCAAATCTGGTGGCTAAATAATGGGAGCTGAAGTGAGTATAGTTTTCAGCAAATCTAAATTCTTTTTGCAATCTTCATTAAAATCAAACTTTGCATCTTTTTGTAGCAGCTGGCACATGGGCACCGTGATCTTTGTGAAGTCTTTAATAAACCTCTTGTAAAAACCTGCATGGCCAAGAAAAGAATGCACTTCCTGAACACTCTTCGGGTAGGATAAGCTTTTGATAATATATATTTTATCCTTGTCTACTTCCAAACCTCTTTTCGAAACAATATGACTCAAAATCAGTCATTGGCCAACCATAAAGTGACATTTTTCAAAATTTAGGACCGGGTCAGTTTCAATGCATATTTGAAGAATTTGTATGAGGTTTTTAAGACATATATCAAAGGAATCTCCATAGACAGTAAAATCGTCCATAAAGACTTCTATGATATTTTCTACATACTTAGAAAAAATACTTACCATACACCTTTGGAAGGTGGAAGGCGCATTGTAGAGTTCGAAGGGCATGCGTCTTTAACAGAAAGTTCTGCATGAGCAAGGTGATGTTGTTTTCTCCTGATCTTCTGGAGCAATTGGAATCTGATGAAAACCTAAGAATTCGTCTAGATAGCAGTAATGTGACTTTCCAACAAGTCTTTTCAACATATGATCAATGAACGGAAGTGGAAAATGATCTTTTCGGGTGGCAGCGTTTAATTTCTTGTTGTTGATGCATAACTCGATTTTGGACTAACTCTCCTTTATTTTCAATAACTGTCACTCCATCTTTCTTTGGAATGACTTGAACTGGACTAACCCATTTGTTATCATATATCGAGTATATCATTCCAGCATTCGAAAGTTTCATAATTTCCCTCTTAACTACTTCCATCATTGGCGGGTTCAATCTTTGTTGGGCTTTTCGTGAAGGCTTAAAATCTTCATCCATCAGTATATTATGCATGCATAAAGATGGTGTTGGATTAGTGTCTAAGTCCATAACTATTTTGGTATGTACTTGACCCGATGGTGCATGGTCCTTTTGGGTTGCCTTCATCAAAGCAACTTGATAGGATGAATTATGGAGAGAAAGGATTAAATATGATTTATTAATATATTATGAGAATAATATATTAAAGGAGAAATCATATTGTTTAATTAATATTAGTCAAGAATTAATTAGTAATTAGTTTTTTTGACTAAAAGAGATTAATTAAACCTAAGGGAATGAAATTGTAATTATAAGATAATTTCAATTTGGGCTATGGATTGCCTTATATTAAGGTTGGACGAATTCTATGGGGAAACCCATTAGAAATCGTCCAAGGCCTTTAAGTAAAGGAAAATAAAGTGTTCGCGGGCGAATATTTACTCTTTCAATTTCTATTTCAGTTCTATCATTAGCTCATAACTTTTCCGAATAGATGAATTGGTTTCTGGTCGGTTCCGCCATCCCGATCCATGAATCATTCGAATTCATTTTCACTAGAATCTTTTGAATTCACAGGTTCCATCGTTCCCATCGCTTCTTACTTAATGGTTAGGTCTGAATTCTACAATGGAGCTATTAGTTCTTGAGTCAATATTCTTAGCCTTTATTGGCTCGAAGCTCTTTATTTTTTGTTCGATGGGTTTCTTAGGGCTTAAGCATCCAAATTAGGGTTTCCTTGTTAGATAACCCTAGTAGCCTCACTATATATAGAACCTTTATGCTCCAAAAACGTGGTGAACTTGTTCTCTAGGGTTTCCACATGTTTTTGGTAGCCTCCTTCTCTCCTCCTCTTCATCCTCTTGCTCTTGCTGTTTGTGAACCATTAGAGGAGTGGCATTTGTGACTCTAAGCTTTCTAAAGTCAATACAAGAAGGATTTGAGATTGTTATTGCTGCATAACAATCAAGGTATGATCTAAACCCTAATTATATGTTATATTGATTATCATATGCTAGATCTAGGGTTTATAGTCTTGGATAAATTGCATGTTCAATAGAGAAACCTAGATCCAAGCATTAGGATTTGTATGAGCACATAGGATGTTCTTATGACTAAAACCCATCAGTGGTATCAGAGCCTTGATTGGTTTCTATTGTATTGATGCCTTGTATGTTTGTTCAAGTTGAAAAAAATCGATTTTTGTGAAACTGTCTGATGAACTCGGCGAGTCCCATTGTGGACTCGGCGAGTAGGCCCCTACTCGGCGAGTCTATATGGGTACTCGGCGAGTTCGAGCGTCAGAAAGAGGGGATTTCAGGATTTCTTGCTGTTTTTCTCATGGATACTTGCCTTATCTGTTTTAGATCATTAAAATCCGATTTTATTCATATTTTTGAGTATCTCCTTGATTAAACAAAAGATAATTACCAATTAAGTAGATGATAAATTCCTTATATGATTAAAGTTGATTATTTGTATTAATTGGGTAACTTATTTTGCAAGAAATTGATATTAGGTCAAATATAGATAATGATGAAATTAATTGTTTAATTTATATTATTTGTTATTTGATCCTTGTGTTATGAAAAGTTTCAATTTTTCCCCTTTAGGTTTTATAGTTTAAATTTGAACTCAAAAGTTTAGTTTGAAATTTAAATAGTTGAAACCCTAGTGTTTTGAAAGGTTTCAAAACTTACCCTCAAGTTTTGGAATTTAAATTTTGATTAAAAGATTAACTTTGATGTATATTTAAATTCTAAACCTAATGTTTTGAAATGTTTCAAAACTTGCCCTCAAGTTTTGGAATTTAAAAGTTGATTAAAAGTTTAATTTAGGAATGTTAAATTCTAAAACCCTAGTGACGTTTTGAAAAGTTCATATCACACCCTTACGGTTTTATTAATTAATTAAGGTGTATAATTAAAAGAGGTTTAATAAATCCATAAAAGTTTAGGTTTACAATTTAATTAAAGGTATAATTGTTAAATTTGACCTCCTAGTATTTTAAAAGTGTAAAATACACCCTATACTATATATAACATTAAAAGTCTAACATTATATATATGTATGAGTAAAAGTCTAACATTATATATACTATAGGTAACTGTAACATGTGAGGGCACCATGTAAGTTTGCATGGTTATTCACACCCGCTTTGTGATCCTCGGCATCCCAGTCACAAACTAGAGGGGCATATCGAGATTTAAACATGCCATTGAAATGTTCAATGAATCTCAAAGGATCTAGGAGTTTTCATAGATTTAAAACTTAAATTTCTTTTTTGTTTTTCATGGTGGAAATTAGTGGATCGTCATTCACTTACCTTCAAATATTATGCAACTAGATTACGGTATCCCTTTTCTAGGTTGTAGCGTATTGTGTTGGGTCCTAGCCTTAGTATCTCATTTGGGTGATTTACTAAGGACTCAATCAATCAACTAACTTGAATTCGTTTCTCCTGTTTTGTAGATGTCAAAGTACGACAACTATGGTCTTCCCAAATCCCGTGGAACAAGCATTCCGCATGAAAATGATATTCCACGATTCGATCGAGGAACAAGAGATCATGCTTCACTTCCTCCGCCTCCTCCAATTATTCTCCCTAACCCACAAGTTCGAAGGGTTGAAAGGTTCAAGCTCACTCAAGCCCTTTTGGCAAGTAAACATAAAGAAGGAAAGTCGGTGTGTGCACACGTCCTAGGGATGAAGTCAAACATTGATAGGTTAAGAATGTTGGGATCCGTTGTCTGTGAGGAGATGGATGTTGATTGGGTTCTTTAGTCACTTCCTGACTCATATAGTGAGTTCGTAAGAGAGTACTATATGATGAACTGCGACGTGACCCTTATAGATCTCACCTATATGATTATTGCTGCTGAATCAGCAATGGTTTGGCGCAATAGAAAAGCAAAGTTGATTGGTGAATCTGCCTTCAAGACCTCTATGAATATAGACAATGGCAACGAAAGACATGCTATGATCGAAAAGTTTCATCATAAGAGAAAGGAAATGTCTGAAGTAGTTCCATGTCCTATTCCAAAAGAGTCAATTTGCTTCTATTGCCAAGAGAAGGGGCATTGGAGACGAAGCTGCCCTATTTACCTAAGAGATATAAGAGATGGGAGAGTCAAGACGTATGGCTTTGCTTTAGGTAAAATCCATTAACGAACTCTTTTAAGCTCCTATTCTAGATTCTTAATACATAATGTGATAAGATTACAATTGATGTTTTGTAGGATCAAAGAAAAGAGATGAAGCTTAAGGGAAGAAGTGAGCAGAATCTAACCGTGAAGGAATGGATTTCGATCAGATTACGTGAAGATTAGATTCTCGAGCTGCTACTTAGAGTTAGAATTAGATTGCTAAGAAAGATGTATTAGCATAGTTTTTCAATGAATTGCATTGTAAGGACAAATTTTTCCGTAATAAAATAAATTTTGATTTTTATATTATTTATTTATCCTTGCAATGGCGTATATGAAAAATTGATGTTTGAATGTTTCTATTATTAGCAATAATGGATTTGATTCTTAATTATATTATTTGTGGAAATGTCAAGAATTTACCAAATAGGGAGAGTTTCTCATCAGCCAAGTTTCGATTGGACAGAAACTTGGAATCATGCAACTTGGTTGCACGATGAATGAGAAATTTCATATTTGGAAATCAGACTAAGTCATTGACAAAGTGTCAAGTGAAGGACTAGGAGATCAAGTACACAAAGTTGCGTGTTGATCAAGTCCACCATAAGAGTAACAAAGATATTTGTCATGATTTGCTAAAGTTTTAGTAAATATGATTATACTTATAAGATTAAGTGTAATTCTGAATTGATTGAAAAAGTTTAAATCAATAGCAGAACGAATAAGAAGAATCAAGTAGGCAGAAAGATAAAAGTTTCTCCATTCTAAGAAGAAGGGAGAGTACCTTTTATGCTTTATGATAGGTCTTAATGGTTAAGAACCATATCTCAATTGATTCCTCTAAGTGAGTCTTAGTACAATTGTATGTCTAAGAAGAGGAATCAAGAATTGAAGAAATGGTTAAATCAAGAAGTCAATCATACTTCGTTCCAAAACAAGTCTTAGAGTTAAGATTGTGACATTCAGTGAAAAGTATTCATCAAATGTGTAAAGTTGTGATGTCTTGGATAAGACAAAGACCAACTAGGATCAATTTATGAAGTGTTTTGATAAAAACTACACTAACTCTTGAATATTTTTTTGTCACGAAATGTTTATTGGCAAAAGAATCTTATATGTCAAGGAGTCAGTGGGAGTCTTAATGGTCTTGAAAGGCTTCAAGAACAAATCAAAATAAACCTTATCAATCATCACTAGCACACGAGTTGAGGTTTACAACCTATCGTGTTGACACTATATTGCTTCTGTGTCGTTCCAATTGAGTTAATTATGCATGTGAGCCCTATGAGTTCTCATTTGAATGCATAAAAGGCAAGGACCTTGATCAATGAAAAGTACATTAATAGGAAAAGGTGAGCTGCTTAACTACTTGGAAGACATGGTGGGCAGCTGTGTTACCATAAGGCAAGAAATCAAGATTAAGAAAGTTCGGTCCATATGAGTTTGAATTTGTCGTAAACTTTGGTTTTGACAAATTCACATGGATAGGAACACATACACCATTAAAATCTAAGTGTCATAAGATTCCCTCCTTCATGAAAATGACTGTGAGGAAATTCTTTCACTAAAAGAGATTTTAAAAGGATAGTGATTGTGAAAATTGTATTCTCAAATTCGATTATGGTTACGGTATCCCTTTCCATGATTCGAATTGTGAGATTTAACAATTAGTCTGAATTGGTTAGACACACATATAAGCTATCTAAGACAAAGGTGTATAAGTTCAAGAAGCCTTGATAAAAGTTTATCAAAGCATTGGGTATTAGAAATATGAACTTAAAGAAATTCAATAGGCATTGTTTTTCTGAAAGTTAAGCAGTTTCTGAATACACGTCAAAGCTAGTGGGAGCATAAGTGTTATGTTTATAATAATCATCATAATAGTGGGAGCATAAATGTTATGATTGTATGGTTATTAAGGCAAGTATTGCAAGTTAGCAATATTAATTATAGAAAAACAAGAGTTATACTTTGCAAAGTTGCAAGAGTTGAAAAGTTGTTTTGCTATAATTAAGGGAGAGAATATTATGCTTCATTTCAAAGTTTAAAGGCTTAGGTTGTGGAATGTTAATAAATTTAGTCAAGGAAACATAGTGTGTTCACAAATTTCGATTATGATTACGACATTCCTCTTCATAGTTCGAATTTTGAGAACGTAGCACATAAAATATTATGGCAGAAGATTGATAAAGTATCAAATCTTTATGTAAGACATTATGCATCGTGTCCCATACGCTTCGGGTATAGGATTGATTGAAAATGCTATAATATTTGACCATTCTAAAATTTTCCAAATGTCTAGCGCGTTTAGAGGGAAAAGGACAAGAATCGGTTTTGACTAAGATAATTAAACAACTATCAAAGGACAATCCAAAGTTCGCCGAGGATTGGTCGCTTGTGAGTAGTTGGAAGTATAGTATTGGATGGAACATATCGACATTATTATGAATAGATAAAATTCTATTGAGAATGAGTTTTCATATGGCAAATATGGAAAGGTTTCCATATTGGGAATTGAATATTGAAAATCTATGTCAAGATTAGAAACTTTGATGCAAAAGGATGTTCAAAGGAATGTACTTTGAGTGAGAAACATCATATCTAAGGAATTGTATTGTAACAATCTCCGATAGAGGACTTTGTAATATCGTTGGCAATAGTCTTTGTGACTTTTGTGCTATGACATTACGAAAGGATCATTGCATAAAATGTTAGAATCTAGAATATTCTATAAGTGGCAAGAATTTGATATTTTTTCACTTATGAAAAAGGATTTGGAGTTGTGAAATGAGTATGATTGGAAATGTGTTCATTTGATCTATTTCACAAAGTAAGAACCATGGGTAAACATTGTGTGCATGCTAGGAGCATGGGATAAGTGTAGTAATAATTCAAGTAAGAAGTTGATTACCCGAAACAACAAATAATGAGTAATTGATATGGTGATAAATGAAAGGTGTTTTATTTATGCTCAAAGGTTTGAGGCCATATGGGATTAGTATTATTCTTGTGTTTCACTTTGCATGTTTTGACTTCCTGAATAATTTAATTGGTTGAGAATAGTCAAATTATTCGAACGGGCCACAGCCGTTCGTATGTTGGAAGTAGATATGAATAAAGACTGTCGTGAATTGGTGTGTGGATTGTCTAAATGGTATTAGACATAAGCAAATGTTTGCTGCAACGTTCATGAGTGCTTATGAATATGATTTGAGCATTGGATTAAACCCACGATCACTTGGATCACTCCATGAATTGTATCACGAGTGATTGGTGAGACGATAACATCTTATATTCTTGAAACCGATATGTGTGAGTTGTATCTTGCAAATCGGTTGCACATTGATAATATGTAAACGCACTAGTAACTTGGTGTCATAAAACATATTGTTGTGTGTGATTCGGTGAGTGAGTGCAAGCGAGCATTGAATCAAAGTTTATCCATTCCTTTTATTCAAAGTACGATAAAAGCGATATCTTTGGTCCCCTAAATGATTTAGTGATGAAAAACGTAAATGCTCGGTCGGGCTAGGGCTAATTTGATTTGTTCAATTAGTCAGTCGTCATAAATCGGAAGTCGAGAAATAGTACAAAGAGAATGATTAGAAATCATGTCTCATATGATATCTAGAATGGAGGAATATATGATCCCTTATCTAAAGGACACACGTATCTGATATGATCAAAGTTGACAGCAACTTTGGAAAGCTACGATTGCAGATCAGGATCTGAAGTCATACGTAGAACAGTTATTAGACTTATCCAAGTGGGAGACTGTTGGATTAGTGTCTAAGTCCATAACTATTTTGGTATGTACTTGACCCGATGGTGCATGGTCCTTTTGGGTTGCCTTCATCAAAGCAACTTGATAGGATGAATTATGGAGAGAAAGGATTAAATATGATTTATTAATATATTATGAGAATAATATATTAAAGGAGAAATCATATTGTTTAATTAATATTATTCAAGAATTAATTAGTAATTAGTTTTGTGACTAAAAGAGATTAATTAAACTTAAAGGACTGGAATTGTAATTATAAGATAATTTCAATTTGGGCTATGGATTGCCTTATATTAAGGTTGGACGAATTCTATGGGGAAACCCATTAGAAATCGTCCAAGGCCTTTAAGTAAAGGAGTCCATGGGTTGCTTAGGGCTTAAGCATCCAAATTAGGGTTTCCTTGTTAGATAACCCTAATAGCCTCACTATATATAGAACCCTTATGCTCTAAAAACGTGGTGAACTTGTTCTCTAGGGTTTCCACACGTTTTTGGTAGCCTCCTTCTCTCCTCCTCTTCATCCTCTTGCTCTTGGGGTTTGTGAACCATTAGAGGAGTGACATTTGTGACTCTAAGCTTTCTAAAGTCAATACAAGAAGGATTTGAGGTTGTTATTGCTACATAACAATCAAGGTATGATCTAAACCTTAATTATATGTTATATTGATTATCATATGCTAGATCTAGGGTTTATAGTCTTGGACAAATTGCATGTTCAATAGAGAAACCTAGATCCAAGCATTAGGGTTTGTATGAGCACATAGGATGTTCTTATGACTAAAACCCATCAGATGGGTTGAGTCCTTATATATCATCTATGGTGCACTTAATCACGTTCTTATACTGCTTCAGAATCCTAATCAACTCGGATTCTTCCTTTTCTGAAAGCTTGTAGGATATAATAATTGGGAGTGTTTCCTCTTCTCTGCAGAACACATATTTTAGATGTTTTGGTAGAGTCTTCAGCTCCAAGATGGGTGCTTTCACTACATAAGGAAAAATTTGGAGTTAGAATCAGGTAACTTCAGAATCTGATTGTCATACCTGAGCTCCTTCTGTTGATCTATGTGATCTACCGTTTCTTTCACTTGCTTGTTAAGAACATATTTTTTGATAAAACATGAAGCTGCATTAACAGCCAAATTTCTATGGAGTACTAAAGCCAGTGACTCTCGGTTAATAATCTCAAAATTTTCAGCAGTTAATGGCTCGACTACATCTATGAAATTAAGCGATAAAACATCATCTGGATAACGCATGGCATCATAAATATTGAAGTTGATAAATTCACCATTGAATTTCATGGAAAGGGTACCATCATAAACATCTATTTTAGTCCTGGAAGTTTTCAAAAATGGTCTCCCCCAAAAAATAGAGTTGGAATTTGGTGATTTGTCATCCCCCATATCTAAGACGTTAAATTCAGCTGGGAATATAAGCTCATTCACTTGGACCAAAATGTCCTCTAGCACAGCTTTTGGGTGTACCAGTCAATGATCATCCAACTGAATGATAACACCTGTTCTTTTTAGTTTCCCTACCTCGATAGTTTTAAAAATTGAATACGATAAAACATTTATTGAGGTTCCGAAGTCCAGCATGGCACATGGCACTGAAAGGTTCTCTAACTTGCAAGGAACAGTGAATACCCTTGGATCTTTGCATTTTAGGGGTAACCTTTTTTGTAAAACAGCTGAAACCTTTTCGCTAACCTTAACTGTTTCATTACCTTTTAGTTTTCTTTAGGAAGTACAAAGTTCCTTCATAAATTTTGCATAGTGGGGTAGTTGTTTTATAGTATCAAGAAGCATGGTGTTTACCTCATCTTTTCTGAAGAAGTCCATAATCTCTTTGTCATCCTTCTCTTTTTTCGTGTTTTTCAATCGTGAGGGAAAAGGAGGAGGAGTAATTTTTACCTCAGCTTCAGCAGACTTGTCCTTTTTCTGCACCTCTTCAATCACTTTAGATTCCTGCTCAACTACAATCTCTTCTTCCTAATCTTCTTGAAAATCTGGTCCCTTGTAGTTTTTACCACTTCCAAGAGTCACAACACAAGCATTGTGCTTTGGGTTTTTCTCAGTCTGAGATGAGAACTTTCCTTGTGCTTGTGCTTGTGCTTCCAGCTTGCTCATAGAGTTTGCGAGTTGTGATACCTCTTGCACCAGATTTTTTATACAAGACTTGGTCTCATTTTGAAAAGCTTGGGTACTAGTAGCAAGACTTTTAACAATGTCTTCTAGAGACATGCCATAACTGCTAGTTTGCTGCTGAACAAGTGGTTGTTGAAAATTGGGTTGATGTTAATTTTGCTGAAAAGATTGTTGAAAGCCAGGTGGAGGTTGGTACTGATTTCTCTGCTCAAAGTTCTGTTGGGGTCTTGGCTGAAAATTTTTATGGAATCCTCCCTAAGCTTGGTTGTTGCACGACTGGTCAAATTGTCTCTGTTGTGCATAATAACCTCTTATGGCCTCGACAACTTCCGTGTTTTCCTATAATATTAGGCACATGTCTGTCGGGTGCCCAGTCTTTGTGCATATCCCACAAGATCTGATCTTTGGTTCAACACCCATTTCTTTTGTCAGTAAAAGAACAGCCTTTGTTAATTCTGAAATCTGAGACTCAACGTGGGCATTACTAATTTCCTTCACTCCTCGTGGCTAATCTAGATACCATTCTTCTTCATTTGTTGAGTATTTTGATTCGATGGTCAATTTCTTTATTAATGATCGGATCTCAGTGTGTGTCATATCTACAATCAGACCACCACTCGAAGCATTGATCAGTCACTTTTCCATTGAGGTTAGGCCTTCACAAAACATTAATATAGTTGGTAGTCACTGGTCTCGTGTGGTGGGCACCGGACCAACAACATCTTGAAACACTCCCAATAAGTGTGAAGGGCCTCTCTTTTCCCTTTCTTTAAGGCAAGGATTTCTCTGTGGAGGCTGGACACTTTTGCTTTTGGAAAGTATTTTTCTAGAAAAAATTTAGCTAACTCGTTCTATGTAGTGATTGATCTGGAAGGGAGATCATACAACCACTCTTTTGCTGCATCTTGGACAAAAAAGGGGAACGCCCTTAACTTGATATGCTCTTTGGTTATAGTATGTGTCTTCATCCTAGAACATACTACGTGGAAATTCTTGAGAAACTTATTCAAATCTTCATTCTCAAGGCCTCGAAAAGTCGGGAGCAGATGAATCAAACTAGACTTCAGCTAAAAGTTCTAAGCTTCAGGGAAAGTGATATATAATGGTTGTTGTGTAACATATTGTGTTGCCCACTCTTGAAGAGTCTTTTCAGGATTGTCTCTGTATTCGTTCATGGCTAGTTCTGTTTTGGTATCTAAATCAGAGGGTTCAAGTGTTTCAGATTTGATGGAAGATGTTAGTGAGTATTTTTTGAATGGCGTGTGGGAAGGCGAGGATGTGGGTGGCTTGGAAAAAGATGAGAAAGTTATTTCATGCTCATTCCACATTGGAGTGCCTTGTGGATTTGTATCCTCAGAAGCTAGAGAAGATGTTGATGTGAAAAAACACTCTAAATTTTTATGTTGAAGTGCTTCTTTTGTGAGTTTTCTTGGTGTCTTCTCTATTTCTGGATCAAACTGTAGTGGAGTACTTGTACGTGTAGATCTTGGCATAAAACGATTAGTGTTTTTCGTGTCCCTAACAACAACGCCAATTTGTTAACAACGTGTCGCAACACCGAGCAAATAAAGAATATAAATAAAAATATTGCTCAAATGCACTAAGGGTGGTATAGGAAAGCAAGGTCGATACCACAGGGACATGTCCTAAGTTCTATGTCCCTCTTGTGTCAGGCACACACTAATTTAACAGAAATTAAAATGGAGAGGGGGGGGGGATTTTGTTGCTTATAATTGAATTGTATATTGTTTAGACTGGTACTGAAAATTATTAATAAGCTCTAACAATTTTCATTTACAAAGATGTTTAACCAAAACAATCTCTTTGAATTAAACTTTACTTTTTACTAAATTAACCAAATAAGCTCTTGATTTAATTTATAAAAGTAGCATTAGACAAAGTGTATAATTCCTAGTAAAGTCCAATACTTCTCACAAGCTCGAAAGCGCAAACACTTGTTTGATCAGTTTATATTAGAGTAAATCCTAACACATAACTAATCTAATAGACGTTACTTTTACTGATTAAAAAAGACAATTACGTATCTAAACAATTCAGATAACTGGAATGATTCATTAACAATTAAAGTGGTCAACAGAAACTAAATCCAAATCAAACGTAAATTAAGCATAAAACTTATCAAACTAAACAGTAAACACAATAAAAAATCGTGCCTAATGATTACTTGCACAAAAAGTAGAGTCGTTTGTGAAACTGAAATCCAGGGGTTTTAGCCCGACATGGCTAAAAATGAATTAGAAGAAGTAGAAAAAAAACTAATTGACATATCTTACTAAACAAAAATAAAAATCGAATCGTGTTCTTTAGATCTATGTTTGGCACTCGAAAACCTCTAAAAATTGCCTCTCGGTCGTCTGGAATCACGAATGGGCGAAAATTCGGGTTGTAGGAATGTTAATGAGGCCAATTTATACGTCCAAAAAAACGCGACTAAAAAATTCGATCAAATTCTTTGGGTACGATTGAATTTTTTTGGCTTCGATCGATTTTTGTTTCAAATTAGTGGTTTTATGATTTTTGGAATTTCTGATCCTCGAAGCATTTATTCGATTGAATTTTTTGGCTTTTCTTTTCTTCGACTGAAAAACAAGCTGATAATTCTTCGAAACATTTATTCAATCGAAATTTGGTATAATTCGATCGAATTTCTTGAATTTTGTCTGAAACATCAATTTTTCCTCAATTAAAGCAGCTTCCAAGCATTCTTCAGCATCCTCCATGGGTTCCAAGCTCCAATTTGGCTCCAAAGCTCCATCAAATGCATCCCTAATGTGTATTATTCTCAATCCACGCTAATTTTCCCTGAAAATCATAACAAAAGTGAGTAGTACGTGCATTCTGCAAACATAATGAGAAACTCACAATTTATAATAAAATAAGGGAAATAGTTAGCATTTTATAAAAAGATATTGACAAAAATGTGCTAATAGATGCATATAAAATGCATCAAACATCGTGCATATATAAGATCGAATTATAAGTCGGTACGACAGAAACCCGGGGTTTGGAGCAGCGCCCAAAAGGCCTTCGGAAATTTGAATTAGTTACATTATGGAACATCCGAATTCTAGTGGGTAATTATTGTAAAATTGATAAATCTAGTCAATTTTAGTAACCATTGATTATTCCATTAATTTCGAGATTTGTATAACTAATTTAGAAGATTTACCCTAATATGTCAAGTATAAATCCGACTCTTCTATTGAGCCGCAAATCATACCCTTCTTAGCTCTTCTTCTATACGAACTCAGAACGTTCTGGCGATTTGGCTTGTGTTTCTGTGCCTAGATACACAAGTGTCCTCTTGGATTATCCTAGATTGGATTTCCTGTAACCCATGCATAGGGTGGAAATATCAGTTCGGAAAGTGAACTTACACGATCCAAGTGAAATTCGGTTCTTCACCATCACCCTACTTAAATATCCTTTAACAATCAAGTTGATATTCTCGTCTGGTGGAGATGACAGAATCAATCTGCGAGTTGACCACCAAGTTCACGAAACTAGAAAAGTTTGAAGGAAATGATTGTAGGCACTAGCAGAAGAAGATGTTGTTCATGTTGACCATGTTGAAGGTTGTGTAAGTCCTGAGTACTCCAAGGACAAAAATGGTGGAGAATGAGACATTGGAAGAAACCAGAAGGAGGAGCAAGAGGGACAATGATGACTACATATGCAGAGGACACATTCTGTATATTATGGTTGATTCTTTATTTGATATCCATTCTTGAATGAAAATACATGGTTGAGGATCAGAAAGTTGTTAAAGTCACAGTGGCATGATAACTAGTTGCAGTTAGATCCAGAGAAGGATTTCGTTCAAAAGTCGTGTGAGGCGACTAAGTGGGAGTCCTTTGGCTCCGCAGCCGGGCCGGAACCCGGTATTTCAGATGTCTAATAGATGAATTGAGACCGGGAAAGTCTCGATAGATTTTGGGAAAGCGGTCATGTAGCAGAATGTTGTTTCAAGCAGTTTCAGCAATTGAGCGGTGTTAGTATCTGTGTAGGTTGCAAGCACGGGCAGAATAGATGGTTTACTGGGAAGTGACAAGTCACTCACAGCGGGATTTGTTGATCCTTGACTAAGTATAAGTGATCTGTAGGGATAATTGGGCATGTGATCCTATTTTATGGTGGGAAACTCGAGCTATTAGAAGTTGAGCAGTCAGTTGAGAGATAAGCTGGCTGGTTTCATCGATAATGATTCAGTATGAGTGGCATGTCAGGGAATCAGACCATCTTAAGACAGCATATTTCAGACAGAGTAGATGTGGACTTGTTGCGAGGAATTCGTTAACCGATGGAATTTAAGGCTTTGCAAAGATTGGTCATGGCTACCCTGAGAAGGCTAGGGTGTGCCCAGGATGGTGACCGTGATACTAGAGTTGTTTGGCGTGACAAGAATGGTAAGGAATGATTTCAAGGATGAAATCTAATTTAAGTGGGGGAGAGTTGTAACACCCCGTTTATTAAATAAATAAATAGACAAATTATTAAATAAAAATAGCCCTAAAAGCATAACAGTGCAACAAAGAGTTAGTTTTGGGGGTTAAAATGTAATTCGGACTTAATTTGAAGAGATGTTGGGAGCTAAGGGCTGAATGGTAAGTATTGGACTAAAGTTGAGAAGATTTTATGGGGTCAGGGGCTAAAGTGTAAGTCTTGGGCTTGATTTGAAAGGAATTTCAGGGGGCAGGGTTGAAATGGTAAATTAAGGGCTATATTTGAAAATGAATCTGGTGAGGGGGACTAAACTTGTTTAAACAATTAAAATTTTGAAGGAAGAACACGTGTAAAGACCCGTCATTCCTCCCTTGTATGAAAACATCACCCAATCGAAACCCTAAACCTAATACTTAGCAGCCGCCACCACCTTGTAACTCCCCAACCGCCAACTCTCTTCTCCTTCATTTGCTTTCCCGATTAGATAACCCGCTAAGTACCCACCCCCGCCATTGAAGTGCCGCCACTACTACCTTGTTGTCGGATATGTCGGGACAGCCGATGAACCACCGAGAACGATTACGGGAGCAGGGTACGTAGATGTGAAGATCGTGAACGAAAGGGGAGCTCTCGGTAAGGTAAATCACCACTCATTTAGCCCATTTTTCTTTGTTCTTCCTGTGGTTGTCATCGAGTATGACGACTGCTGCCGCCGGTGACCTTTTTGGCCACCTTTTCTAACTTTTTCCGGTGATGGCAGCCACCTGTGAGGTAGCTGAATATGAGGACGGTCGAGTAGTAGGTTGTTCACGGTATTAGTGATGTTATATGCAAGTTAATTGACGAAAAATCCACCACCTCAAGATGGTGGTTGTCGCCCCTCCCACCGCTCTCTGCCGCCACCAACCACTATGAAGGGTGGTTGTGTGTGTGACTTATTCTATTTAATTATGGGGATTTTTATGTCATGTAGGATTTGTGAAGAACCACTATGGCGGTTGGCCATAGTGGTTGCCGCCATCAACACCTCCATTAGTTGCTGTTGTTGTCGCCGTCGTACACCACCGGCCAGGTGGGTGGCTGGAGTGTAGTACGCAATTTGAAGTATATACATGTGTGTTTTGTCTTGCCGGAAAGTCGAGAACAGCCACCGCCACCGCCACCGCTAGGGTGGCTGTGTGTGTGTGTGTGTGTGTTTAGATTAGTTAGTGTGAGTGTTTATTTTTAGATTAAAGCGTTGTAATTGTAATTAGCAAAGGAATAATCAAAAGAACCATAACCACCACCGTGAGGTCATGGTTGCTGCCGTATGCCGCCATTGACCACCACTACCCGAGGTGGTAGTGGGTGGTGCCCAACTAGTGAAACCCTAATGGGCCTAGTGAAACCCTAATGTGCTTAAAGATTTAGTTTTGGGCCTACTGGGTTATGATTGGGTGAGAAACCCTAATTAGGGTTTAGAAAACCCTAATATTGGATTTATGGGCTTGGAATTATCGGGACCCGCTTTTGGGCCATTGGAATGGAATTGTGTTTAACCCCAATCACACCATATGACTTACTTGCAAGTGTGATGGACTTAATGGATTAAGTGAGAAACACTTAACCCTAATTGTCATTTTATGTGAAACCTTAATTTCACTTGGGTTTATTGTTAGGCCTTTCTATTGGACCTTGATGATTGGGTTATTAACGGGCTATCCAAGATCAAGAAAGTGGACTTGAATAATTAATGGGTTTTGAGGTAAGGCCCATATGAGGGTGTGGGCCCAATTTGGAAAATTGGGCCACAGTTTGAGCCTTTATGATTATGTGATATTGGGTTAGTAGAATGTTGAATGTTGGACTGGACTAAATGGTTGGGCCTTATGGTAAGACCTTATAAAGGTTTGGGGGCAATTTGGAAAATTAGGCCATGTGTTGGGCTTTGACCCATAGTTAACTTTTGGGCCATTGGATTGGGCCTTGGGCTTGAATCAAGCTAAGATAGGGGTAAAGCAGTCTTTTACCCAAAGCATGGACTTATAGGTATATGTGTTGGAACCCAATTATTAATTGGGTGTTATTTGATGATTGACAGATTCGAGAATCTGTCATCCAGCAGCTAGGGTTTTGCAGCACGACTTCAGCAGTGTGATGTGAGTTTTCCTCTAGTAGGAACGGGTATAAGGCACCAAGGTCGGCCCATTTAGGTACTAGAGTATGTCGGGGTAAGCCCGATGCAGTTTATATGTTTCCGGACTTCGATCCGATGCCTGGGAGGTCCTGAGAAGTAGTTATGTATGCTTGATGTCTATGTGATTCATGCATGTTTATGTGTTATGTTTTATATGTTCCGGACTCCATTCCAATGTCGTGCAAGCCCGATGCAGTATATGTGATTATGTTATATGTTATGTGTTCCAGGGTGAGCCCGATGTATGTTAGTCATTATGTTGTGTATTATGTATTTTGAGGCAAGCTCGATGTATGCTAGTTTATGTGTTATATGATGTTTGTTTTGGGCTTCGGTCCAATGCCGGGGCAAGCCCGATGCAGATTATGTGATTATCTTATGTATGTGTCGGGGCAAGCCTAATGCCGGGGTGAGCCCGATGTCCGATGTAGTCGGATGTTGGGGTGAGCCCGATTTCGGACAGGAGTCCGATGTCGGGTAAGCTGATGTCGGGATTCGTCCCGATGCAGTGGGAGTAGTCCCAAAGTTATGTTATTTGATATATGTACTTGTATCGTATGTGGTAGTTTGGGGGATCTCACTAAGCTTCGTGCTTACAGTTTCAGTTTTGGTTTCAGGTACTTCAGCTAGCAAAGGGAAGGGCTCGAGCTGATGGCATGGCACACACCACAGTCTGTTAGCTGTTGGGTTTTGAGCAATCTAACACTCCTAAGTGTACATGCAACCCTAAATACCTTGGATCTATGTTTTCTTTATTATACATGCAAATATGAACTTTCCAAGGTATTATTACCCTATCTAGCATACAATACTTGATACTTGGGTAATCAAATGGATAGAATACATACCTTTGTTTGATGTAGCTTGTCTTCATGAAGCTTGAGTGCCTAGTGCCTCAAGTGTGACACCTCAAATGGTTCACACAACACCAAATGCATATGGAATGACTTGAGAGAAATAGAACACTCCTTGAAATCGTCTAGCCCTCATATTCACACACTAGTGCAAGATTTCTTGAGCCATGGGATTCTTTTATATGGTGGCTATTAGGGTTACACCATGTAACTCATAGCTTTACCCATTCCTTATGCTCCATGGATTTTAACCTCCATGGAGTATCCATGGGTCACCCCATGGACTTAGTCCAACATAAGGAATCTTAGATCACAAGCCCACATATATAAGAATGAATGATTTACACAATCAACCCATATATTTAATTAGTCTCTTTTTGATCACTTAATTAATTCCAAATTAATTCTTGATCAATACTAATCAAATAACCTTATTAATATATTAGAACTTATAATATATTAACCAACCTTAAGTGTTATTTCTATCATTATAGTCTATCCAAATGCATGATGCCATGCAACCCAAATGGACCATGTTGGGTCGGGTAAAGTCTTACCAGTTATAGTTATGGACTTAGACATTAATCCAACAGTCTCCCACTTGGATAAGTCTAAAACTATTATTGCGTATGACTTCAACAATCGACTGGAAATCGTAGCTCTCAAAAGCTTATGTCGAACTCTGACCTTGCCGATGATCTCTGACCTTTGTCAATGACTTGTCCATTAGATAAGGGATCATATATCCCTCCACTCTAGATATCATATGGACTGAGACATGGATTAAAATCACTCTCTCCATCCATTTGTTGTTTCCCGATTTCCGATTCATGATGACTGACTGATTGAACAGATCAAATCAGTCCTGGCTTGGCCAAGCACTCACATGTATCATCAGTAAAAGGAATGGATAAACTTCGACTCATATGGCTTGTTCTACTACTTGTTGAATCATACACAAAGGCACGTTTTATAACATCGAGTTACCGAATGCGTTTTCATGGAATCAATGTACAACCAATTCATAGTAACAACTCATATCTCTAGGTTTGAAGAATATAAGATATTATCATCTCATGATAACTCGTGATAAAATCCATGAAGTGATTCCAATGCGCGGGTTGAATCCAATACTCAGAACTATGATAAACAATAACCCGTAGTCTAAGGAAAATTCAGGGATACAGAAAATGGTAGTAAAGGGTCTGTTCACCTTTGTACCCTAATTCTCGAACCATGTCATCGAGTTCATGGACTAAAAATAAATTAGTGTCAACGTCATCTACGTATGATACAGTACCATCGACATATTTCCTTCCAGATGACTTGGTGAAGATACCATTATAGTGTATCTTCAACATGAAATTGTTGTCATATCCCTCTACAAACACAAAAATAAACAAGGTAAAGAAGATGATTTATCTTCATAAATATATTCAAGGAAAATAAAAACTGTTTTTTTTTTTTTTTTTGAAAAATCTTATCGTATCTCGATTGCAAGTCCTTCAAGCACGGATTTTTTTCACGTAAACACCATATTGAGAGAACTATTGTCCTTTACTGTTGTGTAAACCCTAAACCCCAATTTCGTGTCTTGGATGAGAGTGATTTGCTGAAGATGAAGTCATTGTATTCTTGGGAGATGAAGAGTTTTTGGGAGTTGATGTGAAGAAGACAGTAGCATAAAACATCCCTCAATAAAGAAGAGGGCACACATGAAAAGACCAATTTGCACTTATATTATTTTAATGAAATAAGAGTTAACGGTGTGGTTGTAACAGTGTGAAGGATAAGGACCAACTGTCAAAAGTTTTGAAAGCACAGGACCAACTATTACGTTTCTAAACCACGAGTACTAAACTTCAGATTTTAAGAAACCACAATGACCATTTATGATGTGTTTTCCTAATGTTCATAGAACTTCATATTTCAAAATGATGTAAAAAAAAATAATAGCATACTTTATGACGGTACTAAACACAAATTTTTAGACCGAAAATATATTATGTCTAATATATGTTGGGTTTAAACAAATATATACCATTAGATAGATAAAAAAAATGAAACAATCTCAATGATGTATTAGATTTATATAGCGCATTACATAATAAAAATTATTATAGAAAATCCAACTAGGCCGTTTAAATTAATTATTAAGGTAAAAATATAATAAAATTAATATTAAAAATGAATGTTATAAAAATAAGATGATCTCAATATATTCTCATTTATACAAAGTATTACATAACACGGAAAAATATTTTATAACGATATAAAAGTAAAAAGAGATAAATATGATATAAATCAAAATGGATTTCAAGACCAGAAACAATATTATGTTTGATATATATTAGACTCATCTTACCTAATTATGTAGATAAAAATAAGATTATATGACTTATATGGATATTAAACGTTATTATAGAAAATTAGAGTAACAACTTAAATTAATTATAAAAATAATAATAATTGTTATTTATAATACTTTAACGGATTTTAGTTTATATTTCAAATCTTAATTCCTCTATTGTGTTTAGGGATAATGACTTAAAAAGTTAATATATTTTTTGACTTGTATATATTTGGTTATTGTTTTTTTTTTCGTTTATATTTACCCTTTCAACTTGTTAAACTGTATGTATACAATCCTTATGACCGGTTACTCTAAGTTAGTAGAGAAAAATGACTTAATAGGGTAATATATTTCTCATTATGTACACATTTAGTCCTTATGAATGATTTCTTTAGGTTTTTCTCATGATATCTTATGTGAGGCAATCATTGATGAGGTGTTTTGGGGTTGTTGATGCTTATGTCCATCGTGATCTTGACTGCTTGGTTGCATATGTTTTGTGGTTTGGCTTAGATTTTGTGTTTTTATCATCGTAACTTCTACATACGATATCAGATTTTAATGATTTTTATATCTACGTGATCGTTTTTTTGAGTTTACTACAACTCTCGTTAAGATTACTTTCGTTAAAATGTAATATATATTTACTTACGATTTAATAAAAAAAACATTCATATATGCATTCATAAAAGTGTATGTGTATAAAGATCATTAGTAAAAATATATTACTTTTTAACGAGAGTAATCTACACGAAAGTTGTAGTATACTAAAATACGAACGCATAAATATAAAGATCGTTAAAATCTAAGATCGTATGAAGAAGTTATGACGTTCAGAACACATAACCTAAACAACCAAGTAGTCGATATCACGATGGACATAAACATCAAAAACTTCATACAACTTATTAATGATTGTCCCACATAAGATATCATGAGAAAAATCTTAAAAAAATCATTCATAAGTATTGAATTAGTATAAAAACAAAAATGACTTATTTTGCAAAAAATATATATATTAAGGACTAAATATGTACAAAGTGATATATCTTTACTATCTTATAAAACAAATCCCACTATTTCTAAAAATAGATTGAATAAAATAATAATATTTTTATAAGACGTCCAAATCATTAAGCTAATTGTACAACTAATCACTAATAAAATAATATTAAAATTTAAACAAACTCTTATAAATCTTCTCTTCCAAGGTTTTGACCAGATCTTTTTTCATTCAAATAAATAGTCAACACCCTATAATTTGGTCATTTCATGAATTTTCTTTATTTTTAATATGACATGTTTCCTAAAACAAACTAATGATTGAATTGAAAATAATCATTCTCCATCGAAAAGAAATTAATTGTCGAAACAAATTATTTGTCGCCCGCCGCTTTACGTGGGTAAACGGCTAGTATATATATATATATATATATATATATATATATATATATATATATATACACACACACACACACACTAGTTTATAACCCGTGAGAACCACGGTTATAAAATTAATAAAACTATTGTATTAAAAAATCAGAATTATAAATAATTATTTTAAATAAACTATTATATATATATACATATATATATATATATATATATATATATATATATATATATATATATATTACTCTACTAGTTTATAACCCGTGAGAACCACAGTTATAAAATTAATAAAACTATTGTATTAAAAAATCAGAATTATAAATAATTATTTTAAATAAATTATTACTTAAGATATATTTTTTTAGTTATATAAAATTATAATCATTTATTTAAATAAATAAGTGAAGTTATATCACTTTATAATCTGTACTAATTTATTTTATTATTTAATTTAATGTTATTAATTTAATATAATTAGAGTGAAAAAAATTAATTTTGAAATTTAAAATGAAAAATCAGTTATTAAGTTAATGTAATTAGAGTAGAAAAATTAAAATTTGAAATTTGAAATTGATAATTAATATGTTGACAGGTGGCATAATAAATGATATATAATATTAATGAGAAATGCTAATAGCATGACACTTGTCAATAGGAAAATAAACTTATTCATTTATTAGAATAGAGATTAAGTCATTTTTACCAGATAATTTGGAGTAGCCGGTTATAAATACTAAATGTGTACAATTTAACAAGTTGAAGGGATAAATATAAACGAAAAAAACTCAATGACCAAATGTATATAAATAAAAAAATATACTATTACCTTTTTAAGTCATTATCTCATTGTGTTTATTATTTTGTAACTTGTTAGATAGTTTGGGGTGTTAGACCATCTAAACTCAAGAGTAAAATGAGCAAACATCGATTAAAACATATTTAACAAATCTAACCCCGAAATTACAAATATAAAACGTGGAACATCTTATTTGATTTATAGGTTCAAAACTCATCACTTTACTTCATCATCATCAAAAACTCTAGTTGGATATTATCAGGTTTGGTAGTTCAATATTTTCTCAGTTGTACTTCGATTAATTCATAGTATCTCAATATGCATTAGTTTCAAAAGGTGTAGTTGGTAATAATAATTATTTCTTTCAGTTTACCAAAAACATATGCACATGTGGATGTGCAAATACATGCTTAAATATAATATATTAAAATCCACATGTGTACATGCTTAAAATAATATTACAGAAAAGTTATAAAATAAAAGTATAAGTCGTCTTATGTTTGGTTAAAAGTCGTCATATACATCTTAGATCTACAAACCCACTGATCAATGGAACAAAGCTATCAAAATTAAAAATATTTTCGACTATAAAAATTAAAAGGGTCAACTTGTTTTTATACTTGGATCTATTTTTTTAAGGTTACGATTCGTTAGAAGGGACATTATTGGAAACGGAAGACTCGATAAGTTTCATTAGGCTATTTTAGATAAAAAGGAAACGAGATATGCGAGAGATTGAGAGTGAGTGGCAGTTCCACATTTTTATATTGAAACACAAAATTGCATTTTTTTTTGTACATGTCAGTCACATCACAATAATGTTCAGTGCAGGTTCAATATATTGTATCATGTTTTGTCATTCGAACTAATGAGGCCTAAAATATAAGCATATGCAAGAAGTCTAACGTAATGTTTTCTGTTATAGTGGCACAAGATTTGAGACAAAGAGAAATCTGCTACACTAAATCGGAAATATCTACGCTAATAAATAAAAATAAAAATCATTATCATTTGTTATCTTTTTATTATTATGTTATATGTAATTTTATGATAATTTTAAATTAAATTATATCTACATTTCATTTGTGGTTTTTTTTTTCATTTTATTAAATTTTATATAATATTTAAATGTAAATACATACCAAATTAATTAATACGATTTTCATTATAATTTCTAAATTGAATCCATTTATTTTACAATAGTTGTTTATTTTTTTAATTTATTTGTTTAAATTTAAAAGAGAAATAAACATTGTAATTTTACTAATTAAATATTTTTCTCTCGTTACTATTGAATTCAAACCTTTTAAATTTTTAAATCTATATATATATATATATATATATATATATATATATATATATATATATATATATATATATATATATATATATATATATATATATATATATATATATATATATATATATCATTATATATACTTATAAAGCTAACATTTTTCCTTGCACCACCTTCATTTTAAACTCTTATTCTTTTTTTTCCTTTCACCACATTCATTTGAAACTTCCATGACTTTTCAATTTCTTTCTAATAATGATTATAAGTTGGTTAATATGGTTAAATAAATATAAAAACTAAAGTGTAATCATATATAAACTAAATTTCAATACTAAAAGAATATATTTTCTTATACTTATAAAGTTATGTTTTTAACTTTTAACATATTATACTTAATTTATTAGGTCTAATATGTTGTTGTATGTAAACCATTACCATTTTGAAGCTACAACTTTTGAACAATTTGTATAAAATACTTAAATTACTCATTTAACTATAACCTTATAGGATCAACTTAAGTATAAATTTTAGTTTAACTTAAATAACCTAAAGAATATTTTGTAAATAGTTAAAAGTGATAAATTGTAGTGTCTTTCTAATAATGATTATAAGTTGATTAATAAGGTTAAATGAGTATCAAACCTAAAGTGTAATCATAAATAAACTAAATTTCGATATTAAAATATTATTTTTACTTCTACTTATAAAATTATGTCTTTAACTTTTACATATTATACATAATTTATTAGATTTAATATGTTGTTGTATGTAAACCATTATCAGTTTAAAGCTATAATTTTTGAACTGTTTGGACAAAATACTTAAATTGTTAATTTAAATATAACATAACAGGGTCAACTTTAATATAAATTATAGTTCCACTTAAAAAATCCAAAGAATATTTTGTGAATAGTTAAAAGTGATAAATTGTAGTGCTAAATGCAAAAACTAAATTGTAATATCAGTTTAGCTCAAATATAATTTCTAAAGATATTTTTATAATCGTTAAAAGCTTTCAAATAAGTATATTAAAATAACTTACAATAAAAATAGTTGAAAATAACTATATATAAATGATTATATTGTTACCTTCAAAATAAAAAAAATGTTTGATGTTTTAAATATTTACATTGATAGAAATTAAAACGTTATGCAAATAAATTTTAAAAAAAAATAATTAATAATAACAACAACTATAAATAGCATTAAACTATTTATTATATTTAATTTTATTCATGAGTCACCCGCGGGTAGAGGTCATTTAAAATATTGAGATTATGCAATTTTAATAGATGTATATATATATATATATATATATATATATATATATATATATATATATATATATATATATATATATATATATATATATATATATATATTAACATATAATTCAAAATAGTTAATACACTATATCAACTTAGTATACGAATTATTATATCAAATTGAACAACAGTATTGTTATATTTAAAAAAACATATATCTGTAAAGATTTCGGCTATATAGATGCTTCTGCGCAACGCGCGGGCATTCACCTAGTGTATATATATATATATATATATATATATATATATATATATATATATATATATATATATATATATATATCCTCTCTAATAAATAAAGAACTTTTTGTCACATGTCACACTCTCATTGATTTGGTCACATGACATTTTGTGGTTTTTTTCATTTTATTAATTTCCATATAATATTTAAATTTAATAATTGCAATAAATGTAATAATAAATATATATCAATTTCATTAATTGACTTCTTTCTAATTTCAAATTTTTTTGAATTAAATTTTCATTAGTTTCCTTTGTTTATTTATCTAAATTATTTGTTTAATTTAAAAGAAAAACAAAAAATTTAATTTTAATAATTCAATATTTTTGTATTTTTTTTTCTTATAAATTCAAACTTCTCAAATATTTAGAATTTTATATTTTTTCTTTTAAAATGAACTCATGTAATGCATTGGTTTTACACCTAGTATATATATATATATATATATATATATATATATATATATATATATATATATATATATATATATATATATATATATATATATATATATATATATATATATAAACTAATGTAGCACATGGATTTTACAACTAGTACCTAAATAAATTAAAAATAATGGAGATAAAAGTTAAACATATAGTTTGGTCTCATATTAAACCATTAAACCATGAATAATACATACAAGGATATTCCCATCTACCAATGTAGCACTCCCAAAAGGTAAACCGATGACAAGACAAAACTCGTTGCATCTAAAATGCAAGTCACATAATCCACCATGAAACCACAACACAAAATTGTAATGATCATCATGGATAATTGAAATTAACATTGCGGGGATAAGCCATGAGTCCCTATGTGTATTTCGGAGATATAACCATGACACAAAACTAGAGGTCTTAAATAGGGTCATACCAGTGGAAGAAAGAGACAAATTATGCTTTATATCGTCCATAAAATGCATATTTCCCTTGATGGTTAGCATAGTCTGCTAATAAGAAATAACCTTGATTCATATAGATAAATATAGAAATACTAGCAAAAATAAAGTTACATACTCGTGCACATACTGTTACCCCAACATGAATAGTTTAAAACACGAGTGATTATAACACACTCGTGCACCCTTTGCATACATGTCTTACAATCGTGAGTGTGTTTATCTTTCATGTTGATGAATGATCGGTTAAAACTACTTTAGTTTTAATTAATGAAATAGGATTGAATGCTTATAAAGCTAAATTAAGAAAATAAAATAACTTAAAAGGCTAAAACCAACTCGCAATAATATTTTGAAACAATTATAATTGTTAAATGTATTGACAAATAAATGATTATTGATTACTTAGTTGCAACATAATCATGTTTGTCGTCTACATAATCATGTTTGTCATATGATGATCAAAAAACACAAAATTGTATGATGATCATTGTTCAAATTTGCATGACGAAGGATAACATCTGATAAGAATAAGAATGAACTTTTGTATACGGGGCCTATAGACTTACACTCGTGATTTGAAAGGTTGTTTTCATGAGCCATGTAACCATTTTGTTAAATTCGAGGAAATAAGGGTTACCACAAATACAAGGAAGTGAATAACTCATAAAAATAGAGGTGTTGAGTATCAACCTCTTTGACCACTTTTCAGAACAACTTGAAGAATACAACCATGTTTTTTCTTATTATGTTTTTTTACATATAAAAGGGTTGTTAGAAAATGATTATGTGATAACTTTTTCATTTTAGATATATTTTTTTATCTCATTCTCTTCCAAAATCTTGATTTTTAATGAAGAAAATTAAGTTTTTCTTTCTTTTTTTAATCATCTCTATTATATCATTTCAAAAAATATATAACAAAAATGACTAATTTGAAACTCATTAATAAAGACAAGGAATCATAAATAAGGTCTAAATCTAACACACACAAAAAAGACAATTTGAAAATCATGATTAAGTTTGAAAATTTTGAACTATATATTTTTGAACCATATATGGATTTCAAAACTATTGTAAAATACGAGTTCAAAATGTTTGAACTACTTTTTCTGTAAAAACATTTTTTTTTTCTGAAAGAAACCCAATTCAAGAAATACAATTTTCAAAAATCCTAGTCTTTTTTTGTAACACTCGGTCTCAGGTCCACATTTAAATTTAAGTCAAACTTCATATTTTTACCCTTGGACTGGGCAAGTTGAAGTGACCTACTCGACGAGTCGGAAGACCGACTCGGCGAGTAGGAGCTGTCTGAGTGAAACCCTAAATTGGAGGGTTTGCACCCTATTTAAACAACTTATGAGGCTTCCACCCCAGCCTCCATCACCCCCAAGTCCTGTCCTCGAAACCTTAATCAGTTGTGAGCATCTTTGAGTTATATTGTGCCTTTGCATCTTGATTTGAAGCTAGAAGAAGGAAGGGAAGCTTGGTGAATCAAGGAGCAAGTTAGTGGATTCCGAGTTTGGTTGCATTTCCAGTGTATTTGAGGTAAATAGCCCCTATCTTGACCTCCTATGTGTTAGATCTAAAATTGGGGATTGAACCTTGACATCTTTGGGGACATTTCCATGTCATTTCGGGTTTTAGGGTGTAATGTAGGGTAGAAGCTTCAGATCTAGAACCTTGGAGGGTCCTCATGGCATAAAGTTGCCATCATTATGGCCATGAGAACCCCATGTATGTAATAAACCCCAATTTTGGTCCTTTAAGCTTAAAAGTCTCATGCATGGACGTAAAGTTCATGACTTTACGTGTTATATCGGCCTTAGGAGCCCATATCTACCTTTTGGATGAGATTTGCACAACAGAAATTGAGTTATGGACTTGGACATAAGTCGAATCGACGAGTCGCTCATAGGACTCGGCGAGTCGGGGGTTTGGTTCTCCAACCTTTTATGATTCGAATGGATCCAATTGGGTTTAGAATGGATCTAGATGAGTCCAGAATAAGGACTCAACGAAATAGACGAAGTTATGGACCTGGAAACCATGGGACTCGGCGAGTGGATGAACACACTTGGCGAGTCCAAGGCAATCTCCTAACCCATGAAGACGGACTCGACGGGTTGTTCATACAACTCGGCGAGTCACAGACTAGACACACTCATGTGATGAAGATGAACTCGACGAGTTCAAAGAGGCACTCGACGATTCAGTTGAAGATTGTCCCGATGTTATGATTGAAGGAGAACTCGTCGAGTTCTTTCTAGACTCGACGAGTAGAGTTGAGTTGGGGACATATAAAAGAATAGGGACTCGGCGAGTTAGCGGACCAACTCGGCAAGTCGAGTCAACTAGATGTTGACTTCGAACAGGATGTTGACCTTAGCCAAGGGTAAAATAGTCATTTTACCCTAAGATTAGTTATCAGTTTTTGACTAAGTGTCTTTATGGAAATTATAGTCGGAGAGTCGCCGGAGCAGCAGGCAGAGATTCCTCACCCAGGGTTTCAACATTCATACACACGAGGTGAGTTTTCCTCTAGTAGGAACGGGACTAAGGCACCAATGTCAGTCCGTTTAAGTAGTAGTGTATGTCGGGTAAGCCCGATGCCGGGATTTAGCCCGATGCAGTTTATATGTTTCCAGACTTCGGTCCGATGTCAGGGCAGTCCTGAGAAGTAGTTATGTATGTGTGATGTATTTGTGATTCATGCATGTTATATGATATGTGCTATGTGTTTCGGGCTTCGGTTCGATGTCGGGGCAAGTCTGATGTATGTTAGTTTACATGTTATGTGATATGTGTTCTGGGGTAAACCCGATGTATGTTAGATATTATGCTATGTATTATATGTTTCGGGGCAAGCCCGATGCAGATTATGTGATTATGTTATGTATTTATGATATATGTCATGTTGTGTTTGTGTCGGGGTAAGCTCGATGTCGGGGGTGAGCCCGATGCCTGATGTGGTCGGATGCCGGGGAGAGCCCAATGTCAGACAAGAGTCCGATGCGGGGTAAGTCGATGTCGGGATTCGTCCCGATGCAGTTAGGAGTAGTCCCAGAGTTATGTTATTTGTGATATGTGCTTTGTATGGTATGTGGTAGTTTGGGGGAGCTCACTAAGCTTCGTGCTTACAGTTTCGGTTTTGGTTTCAGGTACTTCAGCTAGCAAAGGGAAGGGTTCGAGTTGATGGCATGACACACACCACATTTTATTAGCCTGAGAGCTTACTCTGATATTTTATATGAGACTGTTATATGATTGACAAATTTTATGGGATTTTGAGATACATGTTTGATGATTTTATTTTATGGTGATAATATTATGTTTGTTAAATGCTTTAAAAAAACAAATTTTTTGGCTTGTATTTTTGGGATGTTACATTTCTTATGTAAATACCTAAATACCTATAAAAGATATGTTTTAGACAAATAACATAAATATAATGAATGGCTAAAATATTTATGTGGTTTGGTAACAATTATGAGATTGGCCCCTAGTTTTCTTTTCTGCACTCGGACTGTCCTTATGGATTTCACCTTCAAATATGTTTCTGGCGACAACTTTAGTTTTCTTAGTTTCCAACAAGATGAAAGTGTGTTAGGAATGGAATCGAAAAAGTTATTAGTTCCAATCCATTCCATATCTTCCACAAAACAACCATTTTGGTAAACATATAATCCGAAAAAAGTTAAACAATATTCCGTAAGGTTTTAAGGTTCAATTAGAATCCCCGTTTGGTAAATCGATATTTCTTGATATGGGTTCCTTTGAATCAATAATTTTTTAAATGAAAATTGAAGTGCATACTAGTTAAGATGACGATTCAGATAATAGTGCAATGGTGAATGTCTATGCGTAAATGGAATGGTGGGAAAATTGTGCGTAAATAGAGTGGCAGGAAAGTAGCACTGTGGTCTTTTCCGATGTGGTTTTGTCGTTGATGGGTTGATTGAGCTAGGTTATGTGGTGCGATGATGAAAGGATGCCTTGGTTTGTTGAGAGAAAAAAAAATTATTTACTATTTTTGTAATTAAAATTAGTTTAAAAAGGTAAAATAAAGTTAAAATGAGATATAAGTTATTTTACAGACATTAATGACCCACCACACAGAAAATTAAAACAATACGAGTCATCCTCGTTAGGAAAAAATAATAATAATGAAGACTAACTTTATGACGTTTTATAAATCACATGGACCATTTTATTATATGATTAATTAGTGTTGTTTTTCTTTTCTTTTTTGGAAACTATAGGCTCGCCAATCAAAGAACCGACGTCGTTTCCGCTAATTACGCGCAACATTAGACCGCCCCGCAATCTTCTCCCTCTGTATTTATTAGTTCGTGTTTTATGAGAGAGAAACGGAAGACAGAGCTGGCGAGTGTGTTTCATTCGGAGTCCAGTTGTAGCGATTATTGACTACTCTCCGAAGTTGCTCAGAAAAAACCCCCCAAATAACAAATTATATGTTAACTACACATCCCTGGTGTACTTTGTGTATTTCTTTATTACAGAGGGAAAGCAGAGTTTGGGTACTTTCTAGATTTCAATATCCCATTTCTTTATTACTGAGTGAAAAAAGAGTTGGGTATCTCGGAAACCAGTGAAGATTCGTTTTTGTTTTGTATCTTTTTAAATCTTGATACAAATACAAATACAAAGAAAGTAAAGATTAAAGATCGATTTGAAAAGTGCAAATCTTGATTTCCTCAACCGTGCACTGCATCTACTAGTAACTTTTTTTTTATATGTTACTACTTAACTCCAAGAAAAGTGGGTGTCGCGCATTTGGATCATCTGCTGTGCACACAGCCTGTTCGACTAAAAGTCCATGAGAGATCACTCACAAAAAAACACGAATCTTGCATTGTAAGATTTCGGTTTGGATTGGAGCCAATGACGGCTGGTCTCAAGTAATCAAAGACTTCTTTTCTGGGTAAAAGAAAAAGAAGAAGCAAGAAAGCGCTTTATATGCTGTATGCGTTTTTATGTTATGGGTAATTGGATGTTCGGTTGTAAAGAGTTCGAATAAGGGTGTTATTAGAGGGTAATTTAATTACAGGCGTACAAATTGGGTAAACAATTTGTGAAAAATGTCGTCCGAGGTTGACAAAGAAGAATCAAGATCTTTGGCTTTGACTCCAACATGGTCTGTGGCTACCGTGTTGACCATCTTTGTTGTTGTTTCCTTGCTTGTAGAAAGATCAATTCATCGTTTGAGCAACGTAAGTGTTCTTCATCTTTGTTAGGTTTTTTTTTTGTTTAATATATTTCAAATATTTGGTCCCATATCTTCAATTATGAATCTTTAGGCTAAAGTTTTATTTGTTTTCTTGATAATTTGTGTTAACATGACAGTGGTTGAGGAAAACAAATCGCAAGCCATTGCTTGCTGCCGTGGAGAAAATGAAAGAAGGTATTTTTCAATATATATGGAACCAAATGAATTCTGAACTCCTGATATGCCACGTCATCTTTCTGATCATCATGTTTTGGTTGTTTATCTGCAGAATTGATGCTTCTTGGCTTTATATCTCTCCTCCTTACAGCCACCTCTAGCATCATATCAAATATTTGTATCCCCTCAAAGTACTATAATAGTGCATTTGCTCCATGCACTAGGTCTGATGTCGATGAAGAAATGGAGGGTAGTAAAAGGAAACTTTTGATGAATTTTGTTTATCCTCAAAGGAGAGTATTGAATGTACTGAATCAGAACACCTGTCAAAAGGTGAGTCATGTTAATATATACTCCTTACTTACTTCATGTATCATATTTTATGCCCTTTTTATACAATCAACTAAAATGTTACAGGATTATGAGCCTTTTGTATCATATGAAGGCCTTGAACAACTGCACCGATTTATATTTGTCATGGCAATTACTCATGTGTCTTACAGCTGCTTAACAATGCTTCTGGCTGTAGTGAAGGTTTATTTACTTTTCTTTACTCTTAATTGATGTTTTTTTTACTCAATAATAAGTATTGAATTTGAGTTTCTTGTAATTTTGTCAGATCCATAGTTGGAGGAGATGGGAAGATGAGGCTCAAGTGGATAGACATGATGTGCTAACTGGTATTATACACTTGTACTTTATATATATCTAATTGATAATCATTCTTTAATATAAGAATTGTTTTTGTTTTTAGTCAACATCTTAGATGATGTTATTTAGTAACAACATGTTTACTTGTGCAGAAATATCAAGAGATGAGACAATGCGAAGGCAGTCAACTATGGTCAAATTCCACTCATCTAACCCTTTGCTTACAAATGGTTTAGTTACTTGGATGGTAAGTAGTAAGTAAATTACATTTTTATACCCTTATTTTCCCATTAACAATCATTATAACTTACAAGAAATTAGTTGGATTGACTATATATGGTCCATATATGTTTTGTTTAAATTGGTTTACAGATATGTTTTTTTCGACAATTTGGGCGTTCTGTTGTTCGTGCAGATTACCTTACTCTGCGTAAAGCCTTCATCATGGTATGAAACCTTAACCTATGCTAAGTTGTTTAAATCGTATATTTATGAAGTACACCTTTAACTTTGTAATATATTAAGTTGAGTCCCCTTAATTGAATTGCAATGTAGGTGTTCGAATTATGCCATAAACCTTATTTTTAAATCTTGTACCTTGAAAATATTGTTCACAGTTGTTTGTTTTTCTTGTTCTTGGCAGAACCACAACCTCACATCAAAATATGATTTTCACAGTTATATGATTCGATCCATGGAAGAAGAATTTCAGAGAATAGTTGGAGTAAGGTAAGGAACTTTCATTCTATCACATCTGCAGTACTTTTTTTTTTCATTAATATAAAGTTGCTTGCTTGATTCCTTGCAGTGGCCCACTCTGGGGATTTGTGGTGGCCTTTATGCTCTTTAACATAAAAGGTATTAATTTTACACTGAACAAGCTTTCTAGGGTAATCTTCAATGGTGAGGGCATTCACGTCTTTTGCACAGATGAACTAAATAATTGTACCTTGCCTGCAGGATCGAATCTTTATTTTTGGATTGCTATCATTCCTATAACTGTAAGAAGTCACTTTTATCATTGTTAGCTATTGGCTTTTTTTTTTTTTTTTTTTTTTTTCATATTCTGATTGTGTTTGTGTTTATGATCAGCTTGTTTTGCTTGTGGGGACAAAACTGCAACATGTTATTGCTACTTTGGCACTTGAAAGTGCTGCAAATACAGGGGGATTCTTTTCTGAAAGAAGGTTAAAGCCTCGAGATGAACTCTTCTGGTTTAAAAAGCCAGAACTTTTGCTCAAGTTAATCCACTTTATTCTTTTCCAGGTTAGTGTAGTTTCCTCCATTTGATTCTTCATTTCCATCCCGCATTCATTTTTACAGTTAAATTCAAGAAATAGCAATGTACTTCTATTTATTTATTTTTAATACCCCATCTAGTTTTTAGTAATACAACTTCATAACTCATGAACAATTCGTATGCAGAACGCATTTGAATTAGCTTCTTTCTTTTGGTTCTGGGTAATTTCTTCTACTTAATTCCCTAACATGTTTTCATCTCAAAAGTTTTCATTATATATATTTATACATCAACTATGCTCTGTTGTTATTCCAGTGGCAATTCGGTTATAATTCTTGTTTCATCAAGAACCACATGCTCGTGTACATACGCCTGTTTTTAGGGTATGAATAAAATTCCATTGAATTTGACACGGATTTCATACACAATTAAACCTCTCATTATTCTTGTCTCTTGTTTCCATTACCCAGGTTTGTGGGCCAATTCTTATGCAGCTATAGCACCCTACCACTCTATGCCCTTGTTACCCAGGTATGATTTTGACTCCAACATATACAACACTTATATTATAGGACAGTGTTGTGGGATACAGTAACATGAAGAGTGTATTGTTGTACACAGATGGGTACGAATTACAAGGCAGCATTAATTCCACAAAGAATAAGAGATACAATCCATGGATGGGGAAAGGATGCAAGGAGAAGGAGAAGGCGGTTAGGCATATACGGAGATGATTCAACGGTTCACACGGATACAAGCACCGTCATATCTGTTGAGGAATTAGAGCACCGTGAGTTGGATAGTCCGCGGGCCCGCTTGCCACGTGGCCAGGGTCTGGAAATCGAGTTGCCGCCACGTGGCAATTCCTCGTTTGCTGCTAATGAAAACTCGAGTCGGGTTGGGACACCGCTTCTTCGACCTTGTGCCTCTGTGTCTTCTTCGGCTTCACCCAGCTTTGTTCCGGAAACTATTACCAGATCCGCTTCGTTGCCGGCTCAGAGGGAATGAAGGTAAGAGATTGATATATATTTTTTTTATTTGTTGATATGTTGAGGTAGGTGAGTTGTGGTAATTTATAGGGGAGGGGATGTGATTACGTTATGATTTGTGAAACTTATATGATTGTAAATGTAAACATACAATGATACGGGTCTTTTTTTTTTTTACCATACGAAAACACACAAGATTGAAAAAAAATATATTATTTTTGATAATAAAAAGTTAGAACTGTGCCCGAGATAATTAATTTTCTTTTTTACTTTCTAAAAATAAAATTGGGTTGGAAATATCCTGATAACCTTTGTTTTAGCTTTGCGTGGGCTTTTGTTAGAGCTAGTCAACTAGCCGTTGAAGGGTTGAAGGAACATCTATCACCTATGTACATTTGTGGTTCAATTGATGGGTTTTCTTAAAAGCATATTTAGTCATTAAATTTTTGTTTTTAATGTTTGATTTATTAATGAATTATTTGAAATTGTTCACATTTTATAACCGTTTACAAATGGTCATAATTTCAAATAATTCATGGATAAATCAATCATGAAAAAATTACAGTGACTAAATATGAACAAAATTGAAAGTTCGTTATAGAAACACGTGAACAACAAAATTAGTGAAGGACTTAGCGACCAATAGCGACGTATTAGTTTTAATCCTAGTCATTAATCTAATTAAGGACTACCGGTTTATTAGGTATCGAATCTTATCGTAGTGGGAATGAATTTTGTTTATACATATAAAAATTTAGGTGCTCATTTTTACTTTTTTTCGTAAAGGACCTTCAAAATTAACGAACCAATAAAATAGTGTTAGAAATTATTTGGTTTAAATTACCTAGGAGGCACTTTGAACCATGGTTTACAACTTCATGTCTTCCCTATTACTAGACTTATTGCCTATCTTGATGTTGATTGGGGAGGTTGTTGCATTTCTAGACGATCAACATATGGATGTTGTGTGTTTCTAGGTAGTAATATGACATCTTAGTCCACTAAACAACATACCGTTATCTATAGATCGAGTACCAATGTGTCACCAACGATGTTGTTAGGATTTATTGGCTTTGCAACCTCCTTCACGAATTACATGTTTTAATAATTGATGAGCATAAAAATAACATAATAATGAAAGGAATAAACTCTTATTGTAATTAAGAAAATAACTCAAAATTGATTACAATCTCTCATATCTTATTCTCACTTTTATGATGATCAAAACCTACATGTTTCGAGATATATATATATATATATATATATATATATATATATATATATATATATATATATATATATATATATATATATATATATATATATATATATATATATATATATATATATATATATATATATATATCATCCTAGTTTGTTTCTACTTGAATACAAACTTGGCATATATAATAGATGCTTGTTCCCTAAGCAACTGATTTGCTTGATCCCTAAGCGTCTTAAGTTTCTTTGTTGTCAAAGGAAATATCATTCCTACACCCCATCGTGTATGGAAGGGTAGAACCGGAAATTACCACTAATCACCCCTTCATTTTCGAATGGAAATTGAGAGGTCTTCAACTCCTACCAGCTTGTGCATTTCAACTAACTTTATCTTAGCTAACTCCTTTCTCAAAATGTCAGCTTATTGTTCCTTTTCGTTGATATGCTCGACTATGATCTTTTCTTCAACTCGTTCTTGTATGTAGTGGAAATGAGATTTGATGTGCGTGCTCTGACCATGAAAAACTGGGTTTCTCTCAAAAGATCTCGTAACCAAACTGATTGACAATTTGCTATATATGCAGCCATATACTCAGCTTCACAAGATGATAACGCCACCGTTTCTTGCTTTTTAGAGAACCACATGATTGGTAATTCACCAAAGTAGAAACATGTATGGTGGTATTTCTTCCATCATCTTGACCAATGTTGTAACTACTATTACAATACCCAACTAGATTAATTAGATTATTATGACTATAACGAATCACGTACCCGATAGTACCTTTTACATATCACAATATTTGTTTTATAGCAGCCACATGTGACTTCTTTGGAGTTTGAATATAACGACTAGCAATGCCAATTGAGTAAGCCAAATTAGCTCGTGTTTGAAGTAAATATTTCAATCTTCTAAACTAGGCTTCGATATTCAGATGCATCTGTGTCTTCCTTGCCCTCTCCTTTCGAGAATTTCACATTTGGATGCACGTAGGATTGCAGTCATACATCCTTGTGTCTTTGAGCACCTTTTTTGTATACCTTTCTTACATAATTAGTATGTTATCCTTCTTTTGATACACCTCTATTCCTAGGTAATATCTCAATATTCCAAGATCACTCCTATCAAAGTTTGTTGCCATTGCATGCTTTAACTTGTTTATAATTGACATGTTTGTTCCCATAACGACCAAGTCATCAACGTACGCTCCAACTAGAATTAGACTGGAATCTATTTTTCTTCAGTATATGCTTGTTCTTGCACGCACCTTTGGAACTTAATATTTTTAAGAATTTCGTCCAACTTCATGTTCCACGTATGAGGAGCTTTACGTAAACCATATAACGCTTTTATTAGCTTGAGCATGAAATTCTTCCTATTTGTTTTTTCCTTTTTTTTTTCAAAACCTTCAGGTTTTTTTACATACACTTCCTCTTATAATTCACCATGTAGAAAAGCATATTTCATATCTGGATGATGTAATTCCCATCCTTTTGAAGTAGCTAGTGCTATTAAACTGCTAACAGTTTCGATTCTCACTACATATGTAAAAACTTCTTTGAAATCGATACCGTGTTGTTGAAGATACCTTTTTGCTACAATTCTATCCTTGTACTTGCTAATTGAGATGCTTCCATCTCTTTTTATTTTATAGACCCATTTTAATCTAATAATGGTTTTGTCGTATGGTCTTTTTACAAGTTTCCAAGTTTCGTTCTTCTCAATTGAGTCAATTTCTTCTTCCATTGCTTTTACCCATAAGGGATTCGACTTGCCTTCATGGTAAGTTGTTGGTTCATCTTCATTGAGAGCTAAAAGTAGCTCGTGAATCTCAATGTAGAAGTCAACTTCGAAATCATCATATCTTCTTGGAACTTGTGTGTTGCGATTTGACCTTCGTAACTGTGAAACTTCATCTTGTACAACCATTTCTGTATTTATTGGAGGTGGCATCGGTTGTGATCTTGACTCGCTTTCTTCACCCTGCTCGGTTTTGTTTGTGTGCTTCACCCGCTCCCGGTCCACTTTCGACATCGACCAACTCCGACCATTGAACCCAAAGCATACCAGGTTCTAGTGTAGGCTCGATTTTTTTTCCCAACTTCAGCTTGAGTTTTCATCGAAAATAACATCTCGTTGTCCAAGTTGTCCAAGTACCAAGTATCACTGTTGTTTTCTTGATTTTCTAATTTTCTTGGTATAACACCTTCTTCATTTAAGAAAACTGTCTCATAGAGGGTTTTGAGCCATAAAAAGGTGTGAATCTTTATCTTCAATCCCATATACATGCGCTTCTTCTTGCTTGGCTTTTCGTTCCAGGCATTATGATGCAAAATGACTAAACTTGTCACACCTATAGCATTGTACTTTGGAATGATCTTTGTTCTTTCTTTTTGACTTTTCAGAATCGTCGTTATTTGTGGTCTGATTTTGTTGATAAGTATTGTTGTGACATCCTCCTCGAACTCCGCATCCCAAACCACGGCCTCCCCGACCACCACGACTTGATTCTCCTCCTCGATTGGAAGACTCGATTTTGTTGAACATGATGGAATTTATAGGTTACAAATTCAATGTACATGCGGAAAAATCACTTAAACGCTTAAGGGTACATGTAACCTAAATGATCTGTCTTTACATATTAATAGCAACATACGTATAAAACTTAAAACAAGAAACCCTATAACAGAAATCTAAAAGTTTGATTACATACCTTTGACATTTTATAGTAAACAATATTCTTGAATCCCTTCTTGATCTTTAGAAAGCTAGCACCAAAAATATGGTTGCCTCTAATGACTCACACCCAAAACCATAGAAACCCTAGATTGATGAGGAAAGAAAGGGGGAAGAAGAACTTTCGGATATATGCCTCTTAAAAAGGTATGAAACGAATTTGGCTTCCTTTGGGTCCTATTTATAGTGTAAGCGGTCCAAGGAAACCCTAGATTTAAATAATAAAATAATAATATTTTATCTATTCAAATATGGTAATCCTTATTGGCTAAGCAAGCTTCCAGAATCCTCCAAAAACCTTGACAAAACCGCCCACCACCCTATAAAGGGTTCTAGAATTGTTTTCTTGCTCAACTATAAATAATTACAATTTAACCCTTGGACCTTTAATCAATTCTAGTTAATCCCTAATTAATTCTAGATTAATTCTAATTAATAATGACTTAATTCCAACAATTTCTAATTAATTCAAAATTAATTATTTTCTATTTCCAGTTAATATGTTAATCATATAATATGTTAACAAATCATTTTATCTATCTCCTAATATCAATTCTAGCTATTTCTGGTTATAAGAGAAATCCAAAAAGGAATTTGTTATTATTCCATAAAGTTATATCAATTTAGTTTTGACTTTGCACACCTATTCCAACAGTCCCCCACTTGGACAAGTCATCAATTACAATTACAAATATAAACTTCAAATAAACAGCAAAGGTGTTTTCCAAAGCTATTGTCTAACTCTGATTAAAATCAAACGTTGGCCCTAAGATAAGTAATAAGTTATTCCTTTGTTCTACAATATATCGTGTGGACACAAGACGTTGATACAAATCAATCTCATGTCCAAGATTCTGTTTCCTGGTTTCCGATTTATGGTGACTAGATTCAGACTACTAAATGAACACATCAATTTAGTCCGGGCAAGGCCTTACACATGAATGTCAACATCAAATCATCGAGGGTCCCAAAGATATCATTTTTTTTCCTTATTCAGGAAAAATGAACGAATAAACCTTGACTACATAATTATAATATTTACTTATTATGCCATACATGGAAATACATTTTATGACATCAATTTACGGATGCAATACCAATGCATAACAGATTCATAAACTATAACTTATGCATCTCAGTTTGAAGAATAGTAGATATTATCTTTTTAAAATTACTTGTGATTGAATCCATGAAGTAATCTATAATCGTGGGTTTATCCATTACTTGAAATCCCTTCAAGAACTAATGAGAATAATAGCAATCTTCATGTAATACAACTTTAACATAAATAATTTTATTAACACTCCATGATAGTCTTAAATCATTACCTACTCCCAAAAGTATGACCGACTGTGGAATTTTGAATAATATTTAAATTACTCAGGGAAGTAAACATGCAAAGTGAACCACAATAATAAACTAATTAACTATGGTATCAAACCCTTTGAATATAAACAAATCCTTATTAATTGATCACCATAACAATTACCAATTTATTCATTATAGATTGTTTCATGTAATCAGATAATCACTTGAGTTAAATAACATTAGTCATGCCATGTTATAAACATGCATATTATGCCTCTCTATGGTCCTTCCTCTATGAACATATCAACTGGACATTACTCCAATGATGCTCATTTCACAATTCCAAAATCTTATTGTCATCTAAGATGTAGTGGAATTTCATATGTACATGAATTGACCGTTTGTGATGTCGAGGTTCTAAAGTCAGAGAGACTGAACCTGCGATATTACAAAATGTTCCACTGAAACTTGTTACTTGGAATAATTTCATGGTTATGAAGTCTCAATTTCAAGGTACACCCCTTGGACACTTCTCTTTCATTAAAGTTACCAACTCACATGTAGATTTTATAACCATCTCCCATTATGGAAACATTTACATATTCTCATATGACCATCAAATCCGATGAAGAATCATCTCAATCCAAAGCATGTCACTATGGTCCGTCCTAAATAATATCATACTTACAGTTGTCAACAACCAACCAATCCTCAATAAAACCTTAGAATGTTCTTGACAATTGTTTAACAACTTTGGTCACACGAAATTATAATCCTTTTTTCACAATTCTTAAGGCATTAGAAAAATTAGAATAGGTGAATATTATAGCATATATGATTGATCATATATCCGAACCATAGGGACTCAACTCATTATTATATATACACAGATTTAATATGTGTTCAATTTCTTGCTATAATATCTCTATAGATCGAATCTCCTATGTTGAAATATTTCAACATGCTATTCATATATGTTTTTACTAAGCTCCATTAAACTTGTAACATCCCAAAAATACAAGCCAAAAATTTCGTTTTAATTAAGTTATTATAAAAATAATAGTATAAGAAAACATCCATAATAACATATCATGTCAAAACCAGTACGTCAATAATCAAAACATGCCATCAAAAAATCATATCAGAGTATAATCGCAAAGATCTCCTGTGCAGAAAACATAGTGTAATGCGCTGCGATCGAGTTGGCTCCTTTCTTTTGAAAACGAAATATCTGAAACCAAAACTGAAAACCGTATACACGAAGCTTAGCGAGTGTGACATCCCCAAAATCACGGCCAGAAAAGACCGATTTCATTTATGCTTTTTAAAATAATTTCAGAGTAAATCCTTTTGATTTAAAAGTGTTGCAGAATTTGTTCCCAAAACAAAACATGATAAAATAATATTTATCAAAGCATTTCATCAAGAGATGCATTTTTATTATATAATCAAAACTCGGGATGTCATGTTCCGATACAGACCATAAAGCATAAACGATAACATTACAAGTCATTCAACAAATATATACATATACAGACTTGTAAACAAAACAACTCGATGATTCATCCATCTTACGCCCTTGCGCCACTTCCTGTAATACAAATAAAACTGAGTGGGTCAGGCTTGGGAGCTTGGTGAGCATATAGGGTTTTCAACCCACAATAAATAAATTATATTTAATTTCACCAACCAACAATAACCCGATTACCCATTCTCGTTATCCTCACTTTACGTCCCTAAAACAACATCTATCTCAAGGGACCTAATCTAGGATTTTCATCGGGACGGACATTACTGCTAAGGGGTCTCCTCAACAATAGATATCCTAAAGGCAACCATGAGGGGGATAGAGTACACCGGTGAACACATCGTTCACAACACCTACAGGTTATGAACCTGCTAGCATTCCACAGGACTGTCTAGAAAGAGTTTGTGGTCGTTATCCATACTCCGCTGAATAACTAGATCAACAACAACAACAACATCGAGGCCTCTCATCTGCTTATTACACACCAACTATCTACCCATGTTCTACCCAACATATTAGTAGTTAAAATATATATTTTCATACATAGTTTAAAACCTGTATAGCATTTTCATTCAATACATATTCCACATAACAGATGAGGCACACCCACATAACACGTATTTCATAGAAAATAAATCAGATCTATGAGATAGAAGAGAATGAATATACATTCACATATATAACAACAAAATTATACACATAACACATATTTCGTATAAAATACTTCATAATTATGCGTTAGAAGAAAGTAACTACACACTCACTTGATCAGAAGATGATCGGACAGCACTACAGCTTGTAGAAGTAGTATTCTTCGGCAGATCTGGAAGATCTTCACAAAAATCGGACTCCTCGTGGGCAGAGCTTCGGCTCGGGAATCTTACTTCTTGGGATCTTCGGGACCTCGGGACTTGCTTCGGGGCTCGGGAATGATACCGAGGCTTCAGGATAATTCTTGCACGAAAAACGATGCAAAAACGCGAGAAAAAGGGAAGAAATGAGCAATGAACTCGGTTGCCCTCGACCTCCTTTTATAGGGGTTGGAAGGTCGAATTACATTGGGCGTAACTTGAGATTACGCTGGGCGTAATGACGATAAGATCGCTGACTCCCCCCCTTCGGATAATATTGGAATATATATAAATAAAATATCGAAAATATTTATTAAACTTCAAAAATTCATATCTTCCTCATACGAACTCCGTTTTCGACGTTCTTTATATCCACACGTAGGTGAGACTACGATCTAAAACTTTTGTTTAGACTCCGTCAGCTAATTTTGACTTTATTTTTATTATTTACTTTTAGTAGGCCGGGACAGGAAAATTCCGTTATAAATTCATAACTTCTTCATCCGACGTCCGTTTTCGCCTATCTTTTTATCGTTTTACTCCTATTAACGAGACATTCGATTCTCATTTAGATTGTTTTGGCTAAAAACCGCTCGATCTCAAATCGAGTATTCGGGCTGCATACTGCTAAGTCAAAACTTCGAAAAATCATAACTTCCTCATACGAAGTCAGATTTGGGCGTTCTTTTTATGCACGCTCTCGGTTTAACGAAATCTACGACTTTCGTTTAGATCACTAAGGCTAAATATTTCTCTAACATAAATTTCACTTTTACGTCATTCAGCGTTGTCGGTTCTGTTGCGAAACTTCGACAGGTCATAACTTCTTCGTTATAACTCGGATTTCGGCATTCTTTATATCTTCGGAATCCTTGTTTCGACCACTACATCTTTATGCAAAGATATTGGGATTATCCCATACTTCAAATTTGACACTTATTTTATTCTTAAATCATTAAATTATAATAATTAAGAAAATAAACACATAATTCACATAATACTCAAATATTTCATCATTAATACTTCAAAAAGAGTTACAAGGGTTAACCTAGACTATTACATCAATGATAATGTCTAGCCTGGAAACGCGGGCGTTACATCGAGTTCCCCAAATACCACATACCATACATATCAACATACTGCCTAGCATATATGGGTGCTGGCCTACCCCTTCGGTCTCTTTCAACCGGATTTTGTCTAGCATATAAACACATACTTGCATACTGTTATACATAAACATGAGCCATACATATATCATAATCAGTAAAGATGTTATGTGCCAAACATAGTCTTGCCATTATGCCACGGGCCGCCACATGGTCTTTCTTGCCAAGTCGGGGGCCACCCCCTTAGTCTCACAGACAAGTGCCAAGACCCACCTCCTGGTCTTCCATGCAAGCATCACAAAGACAACTAGCATACATACTACTCTACTTAGCTAATCATCATATAGTGTGCCAGGAGCCACCTCTTGGTCTTTCATACATAATAGCATACAGTGCACCAGGAGCCACCTCCTGATCTTTCATACATATTGCCTAGGGCTAACCCCCGGGTCATCCTACCATACATAATAACATAATGTGTGTCAGGAGCCGCCTCCTGGTCTTTCATGCATAATGCCCAGGGCTAACCCCCGGGTCTTCCTATCATACATAAACTAAATGGGTCGGCATTGGTGCCTTAGACCCATACAAACAGTGATGAGACTCACCTCACACTACTAAAGTCCCGCGGATAAAGTTGTGGTTGCTGGCTGACAAATTCCCGAATCTGTCAACATCAAAATAACACCCAATTATTAATCGGGTTCCAACATATATCCATAAGTCCACGCTTGGGGTAAAAGAATGCTTTACCCCTATCTTAGGTTGATTCAAGTCCAAGGCCCAATCCAAAGGCCCAAAAGTCCGATTATAGCTCAAAGCCCAACATATGGCCCAATTTTCCAAATTGGGCCCAAACCTTTACATGGTCTTATTCAAAGGACCAATCACTTATTACAGTCCAACATTTGACATTCTAATGGCCCAGTATCATATAATCATTAAGGCCCAAACTATGGCCCATCTATGGCCTAATTTTCCAAATTGGGCCCAAGCCCCTTACAAGTCCATATGCTTGATTTTGGATGGCCCATTAATAGCCCAATCACCAAAGCCCAAAAGAAAGGCCCAGCTGACATTAGGGTTTCACATAAAATGACAATTAGGGTTAAGTGTTTCTCACTTAACTCATTAAGGACTTAATCCATTCAGTCATTTACTCCACTAGATAATTGATATGGAGTAGTTGGGCTTAATACATAGTCCAATCCCAATGGCCCAAAAGTGGGTCCCAATAAGTCCAAGGCCCACATATCTAAAATTAGGGTCTACTAAACCCTAATTAGGGTTTCCCACCCAAACATGGCCCAATAGGCCCAAAACTAATCTTTAAGCCCATTAAGGTTTCATTAGGTCAATTAGCGTTTGCAAGAGGGGCACCACCCACTACCACCTCAGGTAGTGGTGGTCAACGGCGGCTCACGGCGGCAGGCACCACCTCACGGTGGTGGTTACAGTTCTTCTCATTAATCTTTTTGCTAAATACAATTACAAGGCTTAAATCTAAAATAAACACACACATAGCCACCCTAGTGGTGGCCGGCGGTGGCACGTGGCGGCAGCCACCACCTCACGATGGTGGTGGTGGGGTTTTTCATAGATTTTCTGGCCTAGCATCGCGCCTACAACATCACGCCACTACACATACATAATTACACCATTTTACACACACTCATGCGAGAAATACACATAAAACAGCCACTCCCCGTGGTTACAGGCGGTGGTCGGGGATAATAGAAACGAAAATGGCAGCAGCCACCATGGTTGGCTGCCATGGTGGCTCTCATCAACTTCCGGCCAGCCAAAACACACACATAATCATGATAACGCCTGAACATGCACACACACAACGACAGAGGCTGAGATACGGACACACACCACACCGAACTTCGGTAATGGAGAAGGAGAATGACGACGAAGGGCGACTGACTAGGCTGTGGAACGCACAACTACAGCAGCGGCAAAGATGACGCCACAGGTGGTGTTTAATGGTGGCAAAGCAGCCCAACGAGGATCGACTCGGAAGAAAGAGAGCAGCGTCCAGGAAACAGCAACAACAGCTGCAGTCTCGGTCTTCACACTTTTCGTTGGAGTCACTCGATCGGTGGTCTACTATGGCGTCACGGAGGCGGAAACTAGAGGTAGGAGTTTGGCGGCGGCTGTTTCAGTTTAGGTTTAGGGTTTGAGGTCACTTAACTCTTAAAAACAGGAGAGGAACACTACCGGGTTTAAGTCCCGTCCCCCATTCAAACTTATACTCTTTTTTTTCCTTTTAGTCCCTCCCTATAAAGTATCTTTAAAAACAGCTCCAATATTAACCAAATGACCCCTATCTTTAATAATTCCTTACAATTCAAGTCCCAATAGTTTACCATGCACCCCTGTCTTCTTAAATATTTACAAATTAAGTCCGGAATTTTACACTTTAATCCCCACCTTCTAAAATTATGACAGTCAACTCCTCGAGACCAACACCTTTCAATATAATTATTAATTTTAGGGCTACGGTTCATTCAACAATTTGTTTTATTTATTTATTAAATAAACGGGGTGTTACAAAACTATACAATCTAAACTTTTAGATTCAAAACGAAGTATGATTTTCTCTCCCTTAAGTTTACCATAGCGAAACATTTCCCAAACTTTGCAATTTGCAAACTAGAGACATTGTTTCCTACAAAATAATATTGTCATCCAACAAAATAGTTATGCTCCTACTAGCTTTGACACATACCTAGAGATCAATTGGGCTTCTAGAAATCAATACCCTTTGACTTCCATACCGAAAGTGCATATTCCTATTTTGCGATACTTCGTTTAGTCTCTAATTAGGCTTCTCAAGCTTATGCACTTTAGTCGGATAGTAAATATGTTCAAACCCTTCAAGACGTGATAAACATATCTCTTGAAAGCTTAAACAATTCCTTGTCTTTCCTTACAATTCCTGATATGAAAAGGGATACCATAATTGTATCATGAATAGGGGGATGAAATTAATACATCCAATATCCATATTGATCTTTAAAATCTATCAACGAAATTATTTCCTCATAACCATATTCATAAATTAGAGTGAAACCTTTTGCCAGCTAGATTTGAAGGTGTATATGTTCACATCCATGTGGAATTTTCTTTTAACCTACAATCATAAGATTAGGTTTAGGACAAACCAAATTCAAACTTAGTTTTCCCTCATGGACTGAACTTCTTCATTCTTAATTTATTGCTCTCTGGCAGATAAAAGGGCCTACCATTGCTTCCGTGCCATTAACATCTCACATATATTGATCAGTGTACCTTCACTGACCAACACAATTTGTTGTTGTAGTTAAATGAAAAACATAGAACTCATAAGCATTTTTGGAAGTTCACAGAAATAAAAATGTATCAATTAAAAAACAACAGGTTTTCAACCTCAAGTTGTGAGCTAGTGATAACTAAATGGATTATTGTCGGTTGACACTTGCAATTCTCAAGATCAACACGAATCCCACTAACTTCTTGACATATGAGTTTTCCTCTTAAGTAATATTCCTTGATGAGCTAAAACAAAATTCAAAAGTTCTTGTGGATTTCCGATAAGAAACACTTCACGAAATTGGACTCAATTTATCTTTTGTTTTCTAATCAATGAATACATCATAACTCCAGTTCTCAAAGTTCTTGAGTGAAGAAAGCATTCTTACTCCAAATCTTACGATGTGCTATCGACCTTCTTAGGTTGGAATGAGCTACAAGATATGACACTAAATCATATCTCTAACACTTGACTTGAACAAGGAATGACTCATCTATGATCGAACCATTTCTAACATTCTTCGATTCATCTTCTTAGTCATACAGTTGAACTAAGATGTTCTTGGAGGAGTTAATTGTGATATAATTCCATAATTACTAAGATGATTATAAAACAAGATACTAAGGCACTCCCCTTACCTTTTGAGTTGAAGAACCTTTATCTTTTTGGCCTAGTTGATTCTTCTATGTCGTTCTGCTACTCTTTGAACCTTTTCAAAAATATTAGAATTATGCTTAATCTTATAAACATAATCATATTTTTGATGAAGCATTAACAAATCATAGGGAATAGAGTTATCATCCCTTGTGGTGGATTTGAACAGTCCATATCAACATGTACTAGATCCATCAATCCTTCAGTCGCTTCACAAAAACATGTGAGCAATGATTTTGGTCATAATTTTCCAATGAGCAAGATTCTCATGCATCATACAATTCGAATTGTATGACTCCAAGTTTTTATCCAATTGAAACTTGGTGATTCTTTTCACTTGGTCAAATATGACAATGCCACAAGCACTTTTTAGACGAGTTAATATCCATCATTAATATTGCAATTATTAGAAACATAATCGACACATTCATTAATTCCATTGCAAGGAAATATAAAATAAGACAACTATATAACCCAAAACTTCACTTTTACTGATACAAAAACAAAAATGGAACTTGTCCTTACAATACATAAAATGAAAAACTATGTTTCTAGACATCTCCAAAGAGTAATAGCAAACTATTAAAACTATCGTAACTCCTTAGTAGTATCTCAAAATTCTGAGCATCGAACCATGAGACAAAAGCCCATTTTTCACAACCAAATTTAGCTCACTTTGCTCAAGCTTCCTTCTTTCTTTTAGATCCTGCAATAACATCAAAATACAATCATCACATCATGTATTAAGAGTCTATGAATAAGAACTTATTAATCTAATGGATTTAGATAATTGATGTACCTGAAGTAGAGTCACACAACTTGACTTTACCATCTTTAAGATCCTTCAAGTATTTTGGGCAGCTTCGCTTTGAATGTCCCTTCATTTGGAAGTAGAAACAAATGAACTCATTGGGTTCAACATTTGGAACGATCTCAGAACGAGCATTTCTCTTTACCATACGATCAAACGGTTTGACCTTGTCCTATCCCTTTCAATTGGGAAGAGAAATTTTTTCTTGATAACCAATGTTACCATTGCCAATGTCTAAGAAAATCTTGGGATTAGATCCTATAAACATTTCTACTTCATTTAAACTCTTAATCATTTCTGCTTCAACAACTATCAACATATAGGTCGGATAAGTTAGAGTCACGTCGATATTCCTCAAATGAAAGTTCTCAACGAACTGACCATATGAATTTGGAAGCGACAGAAGAACCAAATCATTGGCTTGCTTCTTTGGGAATACGACACCCTGTAACACTTGTTTCTCATGTACTTTTCACTTATGGCTGAATGTATAAAATTCTTGCAAATATGGTCCTACACGGTCCGTAGGTGGTCCTTTGTGCAGTGCGTAGAAAGGAAAGTGGACGTGGGCATTTAAAGCTCTACGTAGGGTGTAGCCTTGTACAGTGGTAGAGCCAGGATCTATGTAAAGGGGTATCCCAAAAAAAATTCCGGGGTACTTGGGTTTCCCCAGTTCGGTTTCGATTTTAAACTGAAACCTTAATTGAATCCTTAGTTAACCTCAAGTCTAGTTATACAAACATGAAGTTGAAGTACATTTGGATACTTGAATCAATGTGGGGATCAAAGTAGATATCAAATGAAGCATGAGGATAACATGTTTATATAATAGATGAAAATGGCTGATTTACATGTGTTTAGCGACGTGAGATTTTTTAGCAGGGAAAATAAAACAAAAGTAAACAAAGGATATGTAAGGAGCGAGAATTGATCATGGGACCTTTGCTTCAATAAGACAATGCCTTAACCAGTAAACCAACTGTTTGTTTGTGTTTATAAGTGAAGGGATGCATATATATAGACACTATACCTTTTGGAAATAAGTAGTGAATTAAGATTGTCATGAACTGGATTGTAGATTGTCTAAAGAGTTTTAGACATAACAATTGTTTGCTGCAATGTTCATGAGTACTTAGTAATGAGGATTTTGAGTATTGGATAAAACCACGCTCAGAGAATTACTTCATGGATTTTATCACGAGTAATTCTGAGATGATAATATCTTATATTCTTAAAACGGAGATATATGAGTTGTGGTTTATAAGTCAGTTGTGCATTGGTAATACGTAAACGCATCAGTGACTTGATGTTATAAAACGTATTGTTATGCATAATTTGATAAGTAAATAGTACAAGCATATAAGTAAAAGTTTATTCGTTCCTTTTGCCCTAACAGGAAAAGTGATATCTCCGGGCCCCTTGGTGATTTGGTGTTTGTAACGCCCGTAGATTAGGGCTAGTCAATTTAGAGACGATAAGCGTCAAAAATTACTTTTTGATAGAATATTATTTAGAATGAATAATCTTAACTAAGTTTTAGTATATGTCACAAGTTTTCCGTGCATATAAAGAACGCCGAAATCCGAGTTATAACGAATACGTTATGACCTGTCGAAGTTTCGCGACAGAACCGGCACGACACAGCGCGACGTAAATAGTGAAATTACATTAGAGTGATATTTAGCCCTAGTGATCTAAACTAAAGTCATAGAGTTCGTTAAACCGAGAGCGTGCATAAAAAGAATGCCCAAATCTGACTTCGTATGAGGAAGTTATGATGTTTCTAAGTTTCAGCTTTGCAGTATGCAGCCCGAAACTCGAATTCGAGATCGAGTGATTGTTGGTCAAAACAATCTAAACGAGAATCAAAGATCTTGTCGATAGTAATCCAATGGTAAAAAGACAGACGAAAACGTACGTCGGATGAAGAAGTTATGAATTTATAACGAAGTTTTCCTGTCCCGGCCTACTAAAAATATATAATAAAAAATAAAGTAAAAATTAGCCGACGGAGTCTAAATGAAAGTTTTGGAGCTTAGTCTCACCTACGTGTGGATATAAAGAACGTCAAAAATGGAGCTCGTATGCGAAAGTTACGCAAGTTTGAAGTCTGCTTAATTGAGGACGCCCAGCGTACCCGGAACCGCCTCAGCTACGCATGCAATGACGTCACTCGAGTACATACGCATGTAATGTTGTCGCGTACCCTATAAATAGAATGCGAGGGCAGCCGATTCCGTTGCTCATTTTCTCTTCTTTCTCTCCCGTTTTGCCTCAATTTTCGTGCAAGAAATATCCCGAAGCCCCGGTATCATTCCCGAGCCCCAAAGCAAGTCCCGAAGCCCCAAAGATCCCAAGAAGTAAAATTTCCAAGTCGAAGCTCTGCCCGCGAGAAGCCCGGTTTTTGTGAAGATCTCCCAATTTCACCGAAGAATACTACTTCTACAAGCCGTAGTGCTGTCCGATCATGTTCTGATCAAGTGAGTGTATAGTTACTTTCTTCTAACACATAAATATAAAGTATTAGCTATGAAATACGTGATATGTGTTATATATTATTTGTCTATTTGAGATGGGTTTGGAGTTGAAGTTTTTATACGGGTGTTAAATGATTTAAAATGTGTTTGTATTTATATCTACAAAAATGTTGGGTATAACATGGGTAGATGGAATAGTTGGTGACGATGCGACTTTGTGCCTATTGAGTAAGCTTTGGTGACGATGTGACTTCATGCCTATTGAGTAAGCTTTGGTGACGATGCGACTTCGTGCCTATTGAGTAAAGCCTTGATGACGATGCGACTTCGTGCCTATTGAGTAAGATTTGGTGACGATGCGACTTCGTGCCTATTTGATAAACCTTGGTGACGATGTGACTTCGTGCCTGTTGAGTAAACCTTGGTGACTATGGAGTTAGCGTCGGATAGCTATGGATTTAGTATCTGATGGATAAATTTTTGGCAGCAATGGACTTCGTGCCAATTCCTTAGGTAAATCCTTAGGAACGAATGAATGAAGGATAGTTGGTCGTTAGGGTAAAAGCTCAAGAAATAAAGAAGATAATGGGGATGGGTAATTGGGTTGATTATTTGATGATTGAATAATAAATGTATTATTGTGGGTTGAAAACCCTATATGCTCACCAGGCTCCCAAGTCTGACCCACTCAGTTTTCTTTGTATCACATGTATCAATACGAAGACATATTTCACTGAGAGATTAAAGGAGATGTAAAACATTAGTGTAAATAAATGTAAGTTCTGTTTATGCTTATGTGTCTGTATCGGAACATGACATCCCGAGATTTTGTTATATAATGAAAATACACTCTCTTTGAGAAACGTTTTGATAAATTCTTATCATATTTTGTTTTGGGAACAAATTCCGCAACAATTTTCTTTAAACGATTACTCTGATTTTAAAAACAAAGCATAAACAAATCGGTCTTTTCTGACCTTGAAATTGGGGATATCACAGTGTTGACTTATAAATGCTAGGCCTAGTCAAGACTAAATAGATGTGTTCGATTAGAAGTCTTATCACAAATAAAAAATCGGAAAACAAAATCTTGGACAATTTGATTGATTATAATCCATGTCTTATATCCGTACGATATCTTGTAGAACGAAGGGATATGTAACGCCCGTAAATCCGGGCTAGTCAATTTAGAGATAATAGGGGTCGAAAATGACTTTTCAACAAAAGGTTATTTAGAATAAATAATCTTAACTAAGTTATAGTATATGTTACAAGAATTCCGTACATATAAAGAACACCGAAATCCGAGTTATAACGAAGAAGTTATGACCAGTCAAAGTTTCGCGATAGAACCGGCACGACGCTGAATGATGTAAAAAGTGAATTTACGTTAGAGCGATATTTAGCCTTAGTGATCTAAACGAAAGTTGTAGAGTTCGTTAAACCGTGAGCGTGCATAAAAAGAACGTCCAAATCTGACTTCATATGAGGAAATTGTGATTTTTCTAAGTTTCGACTTAGCGGTATGTAGCCCGAATACTCGAATTGAGATCGAGCGGTTTTTAGCCGAAACAATCTAAATGAGAATCGAAGATCTCGTCATTAGTAGTGCAACGGTAAAAAGACAGGCGAAAACGGACGTCGAATGAAGAAGTTATGATTTTATAACGAAGTTTTCCTATCCCGGCCCACTAAAAATAATATAATAAAAATAAAGTCAAAATTAGCCGATGGAGTCTAAATGAAAGTTGTAGAGCATAATCTCACCTTCGTGTGGATATAAAGAACGTCGAAATCGGAGCTCGTATGCGAAAGTTATGAATTTTTGAAGATCATGGCACGCATACCAAAGCTTATCCGAAGAGTACGCCCAGCGTACTCCAAAATTACGCCCAGCGTAATCCCAGACCCAGCAGCCTATAAATAGAACCCGAGATCAGCCATTTCCCTTGCTAATTTGCTTCCTTTCTCTCTAAGTTTTGCATCGTTTTGTGTGCCAATTTTATCCCGAAGCCCCGGTATCATTCACGAGCCCCGAGGATCCCGAGAAGTGAGATTCCCGAGCCGAAGCCCTGCCCGCGAGGAGCCTGGTTTTTGTGAAGATCTTCCAGATCTACCGAAGAATACTACTTCTACAAGTCGTAGTGTTGTCCGATCATCTTCTAATCAAGTGAGTGTATAGTCACTTTCATCTTACACATAGATATGAAGTATTTTATAAAATACGTGCTATGTGTACATATATTGTTGTTTATATGTGTGAGTGTATAGTTACTTTCTTCTAACACATAAATATAAAGTATTAGCTATGAAATACGTGTTATGTGTTATATATTATTTGTCTATCTGAGATGGGCTTGGAATTGATGTTTTTATACAGGTGTTAAATGATTTAAATTGTGCTTGTATTTATATCTACAAAAATGTTGGGTAGAACATGGGTAGACGGAATAGTTGGTGACGATGCGACTTCGTGCCTATTTGATAAACCTTGGTGACGATGCGACTTCGTGCCTATTGAGTAAGCCTTGGTGACGATGCGACTTCGTGCCTATTTGATAAACCTTGGTGACGATGTGACTTCGTGCCTTTTGTGTAAACCTAGGTGACTATGAGACGTAGTGCCTATTGTGTAAACCCAGGTGACTATGAGACGTAGTGCCTATTATGTAAACCTTGGTGACTATGGGACGTAGTGCCAATTGTATGAACCCTGGTGACTATGCGACGTAGTGCCTGTTGTATAAACCATGGTAGCAAATGGACTTTGTGCCAGTTCCTTAGGTAAATCCTTAGGAATGAATGAAGAAAGTATAATCGATTCTTAGGGTAAAACCTTAAGAAATAAAGAAGATAATGGGGATGAGTAATTGGGTTGATTGTTTGATGATTGAATATAATAAATGTATTATTGTGGGTTGAAAACCCTATATGCTCACCAGGCTCCCAAGCCTGACCCACTCAGTTTTCTTTGCATTACAAGTAATGGCACAAGGGTATAAGTTGGTGGACTTGACAAGAGATTTTGGATTGTAGATCAGTGGTTATACATGACTGTTGTAAGGTTTATTTTATATTGTTTATGCTTTTGATCTGTATCGGAACATGACATCCCGAGGTTTTATTATTTAATAAAAATACCTTCTTTTTGAGAAATATTTTGATAAATGATTATCATATTTTGTTTTTGGGACAAATTCCGCAACTGCTTTCTTTAAAAGATAATTTTGATTTTAAACCAAAACATAAACAAATCGGTCTTTTCTGGCCGTGAAAATTGGGGATGTCACAGGATATTTGATCACTTATCTTAGGACACGTAACTGACTGGGTTAGAGTTCGACATCGACTTTTGGAAGCTACAATTTGCTTATCAGTTTGGAAGTTATACTTGCATTTATAGTTATAGACTTATCCAAGTACACGACTATTGGATTGGGTGTCTAAGCCCATAACTATAATTGGTATAAACTTGAATTGATAGTAGCACAGTCCTTTTGGGTTGCCAAGTTTATACCGGGACTAAAGTGTAATTATTAAATAATTGAGCAAAAGGCTCCAGAACCTTCCACCAAGGAGGGTGGACGATTTTGAGGAGATAAATGGGGCTCTAGAATTATCCTTAGAGGATAATTAGGATGCTAGATAATTACCAAAAATAAGATAATGTTATTTTATTGGTTTGGGGCGTATCTAGGGTTTCCTATTAGCACTATATAAGGAGTCCTACACCATGGAAATTTCAGCCACTCTATTATTGAAGAAAGGGCCGAAATTTCACTCCTCCCTCCTCCCTCCTAAATATCATTCTTGCTAACTTGGGTGTGAACCATCAGAGGCACGACATTTGTGGTGCTTGTTTCAAAAAGATCAAGACTTGTTTATAATAACAAGAATAAGGTATGTAATCATTTCTTTAGTAATTTTTAAATAAACTATGGTTTCTAGAGATCTTATTTTGATATTCATAGTTATAAGTTCAGTAGAGAAAACATAGATCTATTTTTTTAGGTTGCATACACACTTAAGGATTTAAGTTTGTTTTGTAATGTCTAAAAACCATCACGTTTAAGATCACCTTCATGTGAATCGCCTGTACAGTGTAATTGTTGCAGACAACATCAGAACATGGAATGAAAAGGACGCATTATCCTTTGTATCGAAGGTATCTGGATCGGCCGATCTAGTCATGATTGGTGCTTTTTAAACACTCTGATACCAATTGAAAGAATAATTGATGAACAGAAAAATATGAACACAATAATGAAAGGACTAAACTCTTATTTTAATTAAAAAAAATAACTCAAAACTACTTACAATCTTTCCTCTCTTGCTCTCACTTTTCTGATGATATAGTTGATAATAGGATCCTAGTTTTTTTCCTACTTGAATACAAACTTGTCATATATAATACATGTTTGTTCCCTAAGAAACCGATTTGCTTGATCCCTAAACGTCTTCTTAAGTCTCCTTGTTGCCCAAGGAAATACCCTTCCTACACCTCATCATGTATGGAAGGGTAGAACCGGAAATTACCAATATTACCTACCATAGCAACGATTGTTTAATGTGATAATGTCATTGACATTTATTTGTCTATTAATCCGACTTATCTTTAGCGAATAATGCACATTGAGATAGACATTCACTACGCCCATGATTAGGCTATTTTGGAACGCAATTTCTCCATGTTATCTCTAGTCTTTAGTATGTCGATGTCTTTACAAAATGATTTCATCATCTTTTATTTATGAGTTTTGGTCAATTGTGAACATTTGGACAATTTATTTGAATAAAACTTTAACATAATGTTAACGTATATAAATGATGTATAGTTTTGCCTATGTTACATCCATTTTGTCCACCTTATTTTATTCCCTTTATAACGTTGTACTTATCTCGTCTTAGAGAAAAAACATATATTATTAAAAAAGCTTATTTATAAATATATCGAGAATTATTGTGTTTTTGACATAAAGCTTTTAATTTTTAATTCCTTTTAAGCGTTTTTAGTTTTTAGTTTATACGAAAAAATTCGAATTAAAGGAAAAATAGAAACTTTGTATGGTAAACTACTTGAATTAGCTTTTGAGTTATGACATTTTGTTTAAACTAAAAGTTGAAGTTTTAATTTGTTTTTAATTTTTAGAGATTTTAACTTTTAGTTTTAGGTAATTTTACATTTTTAATAGGTTCTAACGAATTTATCAAACACTTATACACAAGCTTTGGTACAAGTTATAACAGCTTCTTATGGGCTACAAACTTTTAGCTAGTTCTTGCCAAAAATATGGTAATTTATTCAAAATTTTATATTTATCATTACATAGTTTATATCGAAAAGCATAAATAGATGCTGGGGTCTAAAAAAAGGAAAGGATGTAGATGAAAGAAACAAAATATAATGGTAAAATATGAATGAAAAAGGAAAAAGAATCGATCACTTTAAAAAAGTCGACATATATTGAAAATTTCATATCTCAAGCTTCTATACAACCTAATACATTGTTTATATAGAAAAGCATAAATTATATATATATATATATATATATATATATATATATATATATATATATATATATATATATATATATATATATATATATATATATATATAAAGTGAATATACGTAACAACCTTATATAAACTTAGGTACCTAACCACATCATATTACGCAATTTTATATCATATTTACATTGTAATCGCCAAAAGTTCTTAAAATTCAACCTTTTAACTTGATTACTTCCAAAATCTTTGGACTTTCACCATTATCTTCCTTCAAATGACGTCTTTCTGTCGAATACCTCCTGGTGGGCTTCATATACTACCGCTACAATTCAAATGATGTAAGAGGAATATAATGGTGAATGTCTGAAAATCTTTGAAGTAAATCAAGTTAAGGTTGAAGTTTTAGAACCTTGGATGATTGCAATGAAAATATAATGCAAAACGACGTAGTATAATGTGGTTAAGTACCTAAGCTTATATAAGGTTGTTAGGTATATTCACTTTACCCTATATATATATATATATATATATATATATATATATATATATATATATATATATATATATATATATATATAGGTTCAGGTTCATTTGAGACCATTCTAATTTTGTGAGACCGTGAAACCAAATCTAAAAATAATTTTAAAATGCAAAATAAATGGAAAAATCCAAAAATTCTTTTTTTAAATATTATTTTCGGAACTTGAATTAGCTAAAAAAAATAAAAATAAATAAATAAATAAAAATTCCGTTTTTTTTTTTTGAAAAATACGTGAAATATTCTAATAGAACATTACACTGACATATTCTAAAAAATAATTTTAAAATGCAGAATAAATGGAAAAATCTAAAAATTCTTTTTTTAAATATTATTTTCGGAACTTGAATGAACTTAAAAAAATAAAAAAAATAAAAAGAAAATAAAAATAAATTCTTTTTTTTTTGAAAATACGTGAAATATTCTAATAGAATATTACACTGTACATATTCTAAAAAATAATTTTAAAATGCAAAATAAATGGAAAAATCCAAAAATTCTTTTTTTAAATATTATTTTCGGAACTTTAATTAACTAAAAAAAATTAAAATAAATAAAAATAAATAAAAAAATGCGTCTCACGGTCTCACAAAATTTAGCCGTCTCACATGAACCTAACCCTATATATATATATATATATATATATATATATATATATATATATATATATATATATATATATATATATATATATATATATTTATATATATATATATATATATATATATATATATATATATATATATATATATATATGGGAAAAGTGAATATACCCTTAAGGGTATATAAGCTTAGGTACCCAAACTCACATACTACGCCGTTTTGTATCATATAATATTCTACTTGTCCAATGTTCTTATAATTTAATTTCTAACTTGATTCACTTCCATGATTTTTATAAATTACATATTTATCTTCCACTTACATAATTTTCATTTTCAACTACAATATATAACTTAGGAGGTGTTCGGCAAAAATATGTGATATAAGAGAAAGATAATAATGAAATTTCGAAAATCTTGAAAATAAATCAAGTTAGCGGTTAAAGTTTAAGAATATTATAATGAATATATCAAACAAAACGACGTATTATGGTGTCTTTGGGTACTAAGCTTATATACCCTTAAGGGTATATTATATTCACTTTTCCATATATATATATATATATATATATATATATATATATTAAACATATTCATCATTTCTTGAAATTTAAGAGGTACAAAAAATATAACATCAGGTACAATCATTTAATGTTAATCTCCTCAAAAGACTAATAATTAATTCTTACCAAAGATAACAAAAACCATCATGGAAAAAAGATCATGAATTGTTTGTAATATTATTTATTTTACTGTTATTTTAACATTAAAACAATCTTATATATTTCATGTTTTCATTTTTTTTAACATCTTAAAGACCATTTATATCTAACTTAATTTAAGAATATGAACATGTTATATTAAAAAAATATTACGACACTATAATTATTATATGAGATGAGATAAACAATCTTCTTTTTTCTTTGTTTCTATGAAACCCATTTTTAGGAGGGAATTACTACTAATTGATTTTGTTAAAGAGGTTGCAATAACAAAATCAATCAGTAGTAATTCCCTCCTAAAAAATGGGTTTCATAGAAGCAAAAAAAAGAAGAGTGTTTATCTCATATCGTATAATAATTATAGTGTCGTAATATTTTTTTTAATATAACATGTTCATATTTTTAAATTAAGTTAGATATAAATGGTCTTTAAGATGTTAAAAAAATGAAAACGTGAAATATATAAGATTGTTTTATTGTTAAAATAACAGTAAAATTAATAATATTACAAACAATTAATGATCTTCTTTCCATGATGAGTTTTGTTATCTTTGGTAAGGATTAATTATTAGTCTTTTGAGGAGATTAACATTAAATGATTGTACCTGATATTATATTTTTTATACCTCTTAAATTTCAATAAATGATGAATATGTTTAATATAATAGAATAGATTTAATAATTAACGTTTTGAAAAACTCCAAAATTTACGTGGAGATTAGCTTTTTATGAAAAATTATAGAATGTGTTATATATATTATATAAGCTTTTATTTAAGACTAATGATGTAAACTTTTATAGAAAAATATTTCTTTAATGTTATTCTTATTTTGAGGTTGTAGATTTTATATATTCTATTCTATTATATTAAACATATTCATTATTTCTTCAAATTTAAGAGATATAAAAATTATAAAATTAGGTACAATCATTTAATGTTTATCTCCTCAAAAAGACTAATAATTAATCTTTACCAAAGATAACAAAAACCCATCATGGAAAGAAGACGAAGAATTGATATGAAATCCCATATTCTCCTCATTTCCTAAGTTTTTCTTCTATAAAAAATTAATATATCTCTCTTCCTGGGTAGCCTCTAGAATTACACAAAAATATGCAGACATAACAATGGTTTAGACGTTAACATCATATCGGTTGCTTTCTTTTCTCAAAAAATTTCAGTCTTAAGCTAATCAGTATTGGTAAGACGGGTACGTAGACGCACAAGAGAGGTTTTCTAGTCTTTTAATTGAATATAGGGGGCAGGGGAATCTAGTAAGAAAGAAAGAGAAAAAAGATAGAAGTCTTACAGGAATTCGATCCAGCCCCGGTTTGAGCATCTCCCTAGCCTACCTACTTTCGAAGCTATCCTTTTGTCTCTCTATCCTTGCTAACGAGAACCTGTAAGCTTTTTCCCTGTAAAAACATGTAGTTTTGCTTTTGATGAAGTTTTAGTTTTGATAACCTGGAGTTTAATTAACAAGTCGACATCATCAAGCGATTGATATCTTTTTCTATGGCCGTATGTTGATTTAGGAAACATGCACCCTCTCAGAAAACTTGCAACAATAGACGGATTCGTACACCATTCTTAGAAGAGTCAAAGTTGAAGATTCAAAATTTAAATCAGATTTTTGCATCTCCCCTTTCTCACGGCTATGCAATTATAAACAATTTATAGGTTTTGTTGCAGATATGTTTCATCTCTTTCTAAAACCAAAGGTCTGATTCAACTTACTGTGGAGGTATATAATTCGGAGGAGGTGACAAAGATGAAGCCCATTCTCTGCCACTCACACCCTCGACCACAGATCTGGCACCTTCTCCCCACAAACTTCTCTGTCTATTTTTATAAAGTTTCATTAATTTCGATTTTTTCCCTTTTGTTTTTTGATTTTAACTATGGATTTGTAGGTTAAAGGGAAATTTTATGGGGAAGACAAATCTATTTCTCTGTATTTTCGAACTTCATTATGATTTAAGCTATATTTTACTTCTTTAATTCATTCTTGACTTTAGGATGCAATTATCTTTGATAAGGGGCGAAGAAATGTGTTCAATGGATCGACGCCAAGCAACAATAAAGAGGAGAAGAAATTGTTGGACTGTTAAGCCATAAAGAAAAGAGATTGATGCTTCATATATGGTGGTTGATTAAGTGAAAGGTTTGATTCTACTACTACTTTGATTGTTTCACTATGGGGGAGGGGGGGTACTCTCCATTTCTGCTCTAGTTAGTTGATTTGTTAGAGGCATGGTTTAACCTTTTGCAGGGAGCAAGTTGGCCTTGCTTTGCAGCACTAAAAATGGTTTATTTTTGGTGTTCAACCTAAGGTTTGTCACTTAAATGGTTTAAGGATTTGTACTATTTTATACAACTTTAATAATTTTTTTAGGTTTTAACTAATTTTTGTGTTAATTTCGTAGATTCTATTTGACTTTCTGCATATTTGGTGAAGTCTAGTCATATCTCTATCTAAAGCCTTTAACTTTGGTTGTTGATTTGTTACCTAAGCTTATTATAAATAATTTGAAGATACAATCTGGAGGTGCAATTTTTTTATGTTATATACTATGTGTATTGATTCTATTTATTTGTTTACTAACCACAAAATCCAATCCCCACCACATTTTCTTTACCTCCTGTACTCTGTTGCAATCCCTCATCCAAATTTGTTTCCTAGAAACCCTAACAACAAAATCCTACATCCACCAACAACTAGGACCTCAAATTTGGCATTGCTCCACAACCACCACCATCGATCTTTTATATGCAAACCTAGACGATGCCACTGCTCCTCAGTTGTGTTTAACCTTTCGATGTCGTATGCCTAGATGATGGTTCGTTATCTTTATATTCATATACAATGTTGGTTGAAATGATCCAAACACCCACCTAGAAATTATCCGTTGAAATAAACTATCTAACACAAAACAGTCCGCCAAAAGATCGTAAAGAACTACCTCGCACCTAAATGAAACTAATTGTCACATTAAAACTATCTTCCGAAACAAACTATTTGTACCTGTCGCTTGGCGCGGGTAAACGGCTAGTATATATATATATATATATATATATATATATATATATATATATATATATATATATATATATATATATATATATAGAGAGAGAGAGAGAGAGAGAGAGAGTTAAGATCGGATGACGACTTTTTTTAAAGTGATGACACTTTAAAAAAATTGAAAAAAAAAATCTAAAAATAATACAAATCATAAAATCGAGCATAGTATTATATCCGGGAGAAAAAAAATTGGAAAAAAATTTTGCATCATTAAAATTGAAGCATTAATCATTTTTATGATCCATGATTCAATTTTAATGATGCAAAAAATTTACAATTTTTTTTCTCCCGAATATAATATACTATGCTCGATTTTATGATTTGTATTTTTTTAGATTTTTTTTTCAATTTTTTTAAGGTGTCCTTACTTTAAAAAGTGTCCTCATCGGAACTGGACCATATATATATATATATATATATATATATATATATATATATATATATATATATATATATATATATATATATATATATATATATATATATATATATATATAACAAGTTTAATAGAGAATTACATTCACGGAACTTAGAGAACTTTTTTTCAATATGGAATTTTAACAATATAACATCCTCAAAATTTAAAAGTTTTTGTTCAGTGAAAAATAAAATATTTGTGAAATCAAATAAATATAAATATAAATAAATAATAAAAAATAAAATAAATAATAATTAAACAATTCAAATAATAAAGAGGTTTGCTCATACTCATAAGACCATCAGACTCACAAATTTTGCTTATTCTTCTTACTCGCCAACATTTGCGTACTTTATTGCCAATATACAATATCTCTCTGAACCGAAGTCCTACAAAGATGTGGTTTTTTATGCTCTTTGGTAAAATGTTATGGTTGAGGAGTTTACGGCTCTTTATTGGACTTATATGTTGGATCTAGTTTTGCTCCCACTCGGAAAGCATAAGATTGGTTGTCGTTGGGTATATAAGATCAAAACCAATTCTGATAGGTTCGTTAAACATTATAAGGTCAGACGCCTTGCAACTCGCAAAAATATGGTATGGATTATGAGGAGACTTTTGCTCCCATTGCAAAAATGATGACCATTCGCACTCTGATTGTTGTTTCTTCCATTCGTCAATGGAATATCTTCTAAATAAATGTCAATAATGTATTCGTGAATGATAATCTTCATGAGGAAGTGCAGATGTCTCATCCCCTAGGTATTACTCACCAGCCAGGTGATGTTTTTCGGTTTCAAAAAGCTTTGTGTGGTCTCAAACAAGCCCCACGTGTTTGGTTTGAGAATATTTATACTGTGATTATTTCGATTGGTTTTACTCATAGTAATCATGATTCAACTTTATTTGTTAGATGTACAAGTGTATGTTGAATTCTTTTATCCTTATATGTTGATGACATAATTATCATTGCTAATGATCATGATGTTATAGAGTTTTTGAAATGTGATTTGGCTTATCGCTTTTAAAGACGTGGGTTATTGTGTTATTTCTTATCGATTGAAGTTGCATAATCTATAAAGGGTTATCTTTTGTCTCAGACAAAGTATATTTCTGATATGTTTGAATGTGCACGTCTCTCTCTGACAACATGACAGTTAATACCCCTTGGAGACTAATGCCCGATATTCCCTAACTGATGGTATCCCCTTATCATATCCAATTCTATATCAAACTATTATGAGGAGTTTGGTTTATCTTATTATCACTCGACCAGACATAGCTCATGCAACTCTGTGGTTAGTCAGTTCTACTATTTATTGAGGAGTTGTTCTCCGTATCTTAAGATATCTTCAAGGCACTCGGTTATGTAGCCTTGTGTTTCCTTCCACGTCCTCTCTTGAGCTTCGTGCTTATAGCGATGTTGATTGGGATTGTGATCACAAATCCACCACTGGCTTTTGTATCTTTCTTAGAGATTCCTTGATTTCATGGAAGAGTAAGAAATATGATGTTGTCTCTCGATTTTTAATGGAGAGTGAATATCGAGCTATGGTTGTCACCACTTGTGAAATTGTTTGGTTTTTTTGGCTTCTTGTATATATAGGTGTTGATAGTTCGCAACCTACCCCTTGCACTGTGACAACAATAATGTGATATTGACTGCTAAGAATTTAGTTTTTTCATGAGCGAACAAAACATATTGAGATTGATTGTCATTTCACTATTCATCACCTTTAGTAGTGGACTTCCTCTCTACCACATGTTCCATCAGCCTTGCAAATTGCTAATATGTTTTCAAAGGATTTGTTTGCTTTTTTTTTTGTTTGATGAACTCTTAATGTTTATTGTTGTCGCATTATGAGTTTGAGGAGGCTGTTAATCTAATAAACTTACAGGCTTATTTTCTTTTGGACTTTTACTTAGGCCTGACAATGGAGCAGGTTTTGACCCTGATCTGATCCTAACCCTTAAGAATTATATGGGTTTAGAGCATAGTTTTTGATTCGTTTACTCGTTAATGACCCGTAACCGCTAACCCTTTTATTAAAAGGGTCGGGTATGGATCATCACCGATCTGATCCATTTATAACCTGCCTTGTATAAATTTTAGAATTATACGTTTATATTTTATCATGTCTAAATTTTAATTTTAATTATAATAGAAAGTCCAAAGGGGAAAAAGCCAAAGACCAAACTATTTTTACTTAGGACTCGAGGAGTCAACTTTTGGATGGTCTATTAACAAGAATCATGGTATCATTTCATTAATATTTCATCAAGAAACCATTAATTTCATTTATAAATCAATAAAGTCATTATCAACCGGAAGAAAGTTTGCAATTGTTACTCTCTATCACCGCATTTGACATTCAAAAATCAATCAGAAGTTACTACAATAGTGAATTTAATTCCAATAGAAAGTCATCGAGTATGTAATGCGTTTTCTAAATAAACATTTTTGTTTGATTATTCAAAAAGCCTACGGGTTATGGGGCAGGTTTGGATACCTGTTGATTCGATGGATAAGGGTATGAGTTTGATTATTCAAAACCCTGCGAGTTACAGAGCGGGTTTGGATTGGATTTTGAAATTTGTTAAACGCGTTTGGATCAAGGTCGATTCGCTCCAAACCCACCCCATTGCCAGGTCTACTTTTACTTATCCCTTTAGCTAAGCCAACGGTAGATTTTTGAACCGGTTTGAACCGGCCGGTCAAACCGATTAGACAGGAAACCGGGGAGGAAGCGGTTCAACTATCACTGGTTTTACATTAATTCCTGAACCGGATTGGATTTTAGAAAAACTCGGTTGAACCAGTTAAATCGAATAAAAACACATGAAAAAATCATTTACATAATAAATTTTGGTGATTTTTTTTCATATATAGTTAGTTTTCTCTAAATAAAAACATATGATAAATATTATAAAGTTTTTTGATGTGTTTGTATTCATCTAAAACTATATTTCATTTCGGTATTATACTTTATTTTCTTTTTGATGTATATGGATTAATGTAAAATCCTAAAACTTATGGTTATGTGTTATTTTAATGTATTTGGATTCATCTACAACTTATATATATATATATATATATATATATATATATATATATATATATATATATATATATATATATAATGTCTGAACTTCTAAACATCAAATTCATGATTTATATACATATGTATGTATAGGAGAATAGGAGAAATATGAAAAATATAGAAATAGGTTGACCCGACAGTCGAACCGGTTGAACCGAGAACCGGTCACCATACCGGTTCAACTAAAAAACCGGTTTTTAAAACATTATATATACTTTTACTTAATAACGAAACCCTAGTAATAACCTTTTGTCTTTATTGTTTATTAGTTTATAGTTTGAGCATTAGATCCACCACTTATATATGTTATTGTTGTTAAAGAGATATCTTTGTAGAATAAATTAATAGTCTCTCAAATTGCATTAATCCAAATAAGTATAATTATTAGTAATTATTAAATTATGATTAATATGAAATTAGTTATATTTGATCATTAAACCACAAAAAAGTATAAGTTTAAATAGACATCAAAAAAATATAAAATTTGTAAAATCGTAATTATCGGATCCAAAACCCAGACCCAAATAGTATTCGATCCATCCTTCCCTATCTAAAAATCCAAAAAGACACGATATTTGATAATGTTGACCTATCTTTTACCAATGCAAACACACCCTATAAATACCTAATGACCCATTTTTTTGCACTTTGATCACCTTCTGTTCTCTCGGGAAAGGGAAGTTTCTCAGGGAAGGAGTGTGTTTCCGCGTTCCCTGCTTAATCGAAACAAACACACTAGAGTACTCACCACCCTATATTTTCTATTATTTTCTTGCAAAACTCCGCCATCGGCAACCTTATCACCATCATCGCTTAAGAAACAATCGCTGCAAGAAGACGCCGACCGATTACTGAAGAGAAATCAATCAACAAACAAACACCTGGACGTTTGTCAAGAAACGCCTCAATTATCCGTTGCGCTATGTATGTAGATCCAACGTTCTAGTCTGTTATTATATGAATCGTACTTTTTCTGTTTATCACTGATAATTCCACTTAGCCGATGCTTTGCGTGTTGGTATGTAATACTTCAGTAGCATTATTTTATTTTTGTATACATTCACTTGTGCATATGCGGAATTTGCCCCAGGTGAGTCGATTTTTGATTTTTGTGTTCGCTTTTTAAGAGGAGACAGTTTTGAGTGTGTTTGTCGCTGCGTCGATAGGTCATTTCTTACTTTTTGATCTGTTTAGCTGTCTTCCTCTCTATGCTTATTTCTATAAAATGTTCCAACGAAAAAACTGAGTTAGTTTAGCTATTAGGTTTTATAATGTTTTTCAGGCAAGTAATTGAGCCACACTACTTCGGCTTGTGAAAATTGCTCAAGAACATCAGTAGTTAATGTAATTGTGAGTATGCGTATTGATTGCTTATATGTACATTATGCTTATTTATCAAGATATTGCTACTTTTAACAGGCAATTACTCCCTCTGGCAATAATAAATTTTCCAACATAACTTATAGATTGTGAAATATGATATATCTGTTGAGTGTTACTGAGTAAACACAACAAGATAAAATGATTGGAAATGAGAAGGTGTCGTGTATGTGTGCATAATCTAAGGTAGATCTAGGAGAGGATGGAACAATTATAGTTTCCCTTAATGGTATTTGAATATCTAATGAGTAATTTCGGATACTTAGAAGGAATATTTCAATCCCCATATAGATTTAAGTTGTTTACTCATATTTTTGACATTCTGTTTTGTTAACTGTTAATGATGATGATTAATCCTTGTTTATGACTTGAAGGACAAGGATGAAAGGGTCTTCTTCTGGCATATCTTTTTCCAATGACGATGAGAAGAACTTGGAATGGTTGCTTGAAGTTTTTGGCTCAAAGATATCTCCTGATGACATGGCATCTGCTTATTGCCAAGCAGGGGGTGACATAAATAAAGCTAATGAAATACTTTGTAGTATGCTTGGAAGCTCTTCCAGCAATGATTTACACATTTCAGCTGATGATTTGGTTAGTACTACTACACCTGCTGATACTTGTGTGGGTACAGTTTCTGGTGTAAATGGTTCTGATTATGCAAGATTGGGAATAATGAATGAGCCTCCAAAGGTTCTTTATCGACCTAAAACAAGAAACTCTGGCGTATCAATGGGTACAGTTTCAGGCAGAATTGGTGCTGATTATGGAAGGTCAAGGCCTTTAACTAAAGAACCCCGTGAAATTACCAAACCAGTGAAGTTAATGTCAAATGAGATTCCTGCATCCCAGATTTGGGTTGAGAAATCAAAACCAGATAATGTAAAAACTGAAACTATGAATAAGGATATTGAGCTCTTTCTGCTTAAGATGCTTGGAGATGGCTTCCAACTAGACATGGATGTAATCAAACAGGTGGTTGGTAAGAATCTAAGAACCTATTCAATTATCATTCAAATTTTCCATACTTATAACCAAACACCTTTATCCTAATCTTTCTATTGTTGGATGTGTTTTTTATAATTCCAGGTGGCTGTGGGTATGATGTGCAAGAGGTAAGTTTTCTGTTTATCAGTTAACATTTTAAGTTTTTGTTTAATCTATGATTTTTTCAACCTTGATTCGCTAATGCAGAGCATGGAGAAACTAATGAACATGTCAGCTCCCACTTTGGATTTGGGAAATGCCACTTCAAGCATGGTGGACCTTGACCAAACATGTAAAGACTTTCAAGATTTGGGAATTAAGTCTGAAGAGAAGCTACAATTCAATGATTCTGCAGGAAGGTATGAAGCTTTGGGTTTTGGGTGTGTGTATGATAAATATGATATCCAAATGTTGATTGAGACAATTATGTTTTTTTTGGTTTTTTCAGGTCAAATCTTGAAAAGGAAATATTGGGAAAACTATTTACTTCTGGAGTTGAAACAGGAGCTATTCCTATACGCCCAAGAAGAGAACCAAGGACAAGAAAATATGGTGTAGTTACTGGACCTTTAGAAGAGCCAGTAACAATATTCAAGTCTCCAATTGTAGAAAAAGAAGCTAATAATGGTTGTGATGGTAGAGGGACCCACTCATTCTATAATAAATCATGTTGTACAACTTATGCTTATTATTTTGAAACAGGAAATGAAGAAACTGAAGATAATTATGAGACGCTAAGAGAAGCTGCATTGGAGCATTGGGTCACAATGAAAAAATACTACAGAGCTGTAAGCAGGAAATTTTTTTAGCTCTTTACTAATTTTGTATATTTCATTTATCATTTTTTTAATTAATGTATCACAGGCTGCTGAGGCTTATGCCAAAGGTGACTATGAGCTTGCAAAAAAGTTTGTTAAACAGGTAGCTTGAAGTGTTTTTTGTTTTTTAGTGTGACATTTATTTAGCATTTGTGTTGTTAGTATATTAATTTGGCTAAAATATGGTGTAGGGACACTTTTATATGGACAAGGCTCGTGAGGCAAACGAGATGTCTGGTAAAATGCTAACTGAACCTAGGTAAACAATAAAATATTTATTTATTTTTTTTAATATTGATTTTATGAAATGGGAGGCTTTAGTTTTGATGTATTATTGTGTATGGTTGCAGAAATGATGGGGAGGCGGTTTCTATCGATTTAAATATATATGATCCAAAAGATGCTATTCGTCTGTTGAAAACACAATTAAAATCTATGTGTGGCATACCATGTAGGGGGGGCCTCTTGTACCTTTTTTTTTTTTTTTTTTTTTTTAAAATGTGAATCAATACAGTAGTGATGAGTGTTTGGTGGTATTTTGCAGCCATTCGTTATCTGAAAGTGAAGGTTGGGACAAGTGGCGATAATACCAAACCAAATGCACGTAAACGTTTGGTAAGAAATTGTCTTTCACATGGATTTGTTTGTTTTAAATTTGTGGAATTTTTTTTTTTTTTTTTTTGATTTTGTATGTATATGTGTGTAGATATGTAAGCTACTAGAAAGGGATGGAATAAGTTGGAGTGACGAAGAGGATGGTCAAACAATGGCTGTTAGGGTTGATGTCGTTAATCCTAAACGATTAAGTTTTAACAAAAATTAGCAGTCAGTTACCTTTTATTTTATAATAGATAAACTCCCAAAATAATATTCAACTTTTGGCGTCCACAAGACTAGAAAGTTGTAAGTGTGAGGGAGATGCTTGTTTGGTAGTCTCCCCTTTATTATGAAAGAATGCTTGTAGCAGAGGAGCAAACTGCTAATATTTTATTACTTGTTAATTTTGCGACATCAGCTATTATATCTACTAACGAAAACCTATTATCAAAAACCATATCCTATAGAAAATTTGGTTTTGCCTTGAATTTTACTTTTTTAGAATAAGATTTGTATAAAGTAAACTTTTGAGATTGGAAATCATCATTGCTTTAATGAAGCCTGCTTATTTCGTGAAATATGAAATTGGAAGTTATCATTGCTTTTTATGATGTTTACTTATTTTTGAAATGATATTAGAAATTATTATTACTTTTATGATGTTTACTTATTTCATGAAATGACATTAGAAATTAATTATGACCATGGAAATTATCATTGCGTTTATGATGGTTACTTCTTTCTCGAAGTGTGACAACAGAAGTTAGAGAAAAATACGAATATAGCCTAATCTTTTAATTATTTTTCCAAAATATAGCCTAAAAGTTTTTAAAAAATGACTCAAACAACCACTGAAATCATAGAGGACCTTTTTTTGTGCTAGTTGAGGTTGAGGTTTATCGGTGGCGATTTCATAATTGGCTGAGTCCATGAGCCCATATTTTTAAGGTTGGAAAAAAATTATCTTCATTTTTATATTATAAAAATAATCCTTTTATAGCGGACGAAAACACTTAATTTTTCAATTTTCTAGTATACATCTAAAATTTGGTTAGATAAGTATTTGTATAGATTATGTGTTAATTTTTTGTATGTTCTTATTTTAAATTAAAGGAAATTAGAGAAGATCTTATCTACAAGTGTATATCTTTCTTATATATAAGGTTATGTATTAATAATGAAAATTTGAGATGAGTTAGATTAGTCACAGATGAGTTCCTCTAACTCATCCGAGATTAGAATTAGATGGTTTTATTTAGTTAGAAGGTTTCATAAACATCAAATACCGTTGCATAAATATTATTGAGTTTTTTTTTGACTCTCAACTGAAAATATAAAAGTAATTATACTTTTTTGTTCAACTTTAAATATTATGGGCTCATGGGCTTGATCCACGATGAAATCTCAAACCATAAGCTCAAATCGTCTAATAAGAGCTACATGAGATTTCAATAGTTGTTCGGTTATTTTCATAATTTTAGCTATTTTTTTGATAAAGATTAAAAGATTAGATTAAAGTTTTTTTTCTCTCCAGAATTCATCATTGTTAGGATGTTTACTTCATTCTTTAAATGTGAAATTGGAAATCGTCATTGTTGTTATGATGTTTACTTCTTTCATGAAATGTGACATTAAAAATTATCTTTGTGACGGTTACTTCTTTCTTGAAATATGACATTAAAATTTAACATTGATTTTATGATGCTTACTTTTTCTTGAAATGTGTCATCGGAAATTATATTTATTTGTATGATCAATGATGTTTACTTTTCTTGAAATATGACATTTGAAATTATTATTGTTTTTATGATGCTTACTTCTTTTATAAAATATGACATTGGAAGTTATCTTTATGATGGTTACTTCTTTCTTGAAGTATATGGCATTAGAAAGTATAATTGTTTGTAAGATGTTTACTTTTTCTTGAAATATGACATTGGAAATTATTATTGTTTTTATGATGGTTACTTCTTTTATAAAATATGACATTGGAAGTTATCATTATGATTGTTACTTCTTTTTTGAAGTATATGACATTAGAAAGTATCATTGTTTTTATGATTTCCCTTGAAATATGACGGAAATAATCATTGGTTTTTATGATGTTTACTTTTCCGAAAACATTTTTTTTTCTAAAAAAAATAAAATCTCAAAAATACGACTCTGATTTTAAGATTACATTTTTGAAATGTGATATTTCAAATCTAATGCTTGTTTATCACATGTACTTTTAGCAGGAATATTTTAGGATCCGCGATCCAAAATTTGGATTGAAATAGCAGCACGACCATACCTATAGAGGTCCATATATACCAGATTTTAAAATCCGGGTTCTTTTTCCAAATTGAACAAACAAATTTTTGGTGATATTGATCTGGATTGTTACTGGTTATGGAGCTAAAATGTTTTTCCAATATAATCATTGTTTGTGTTTGTAAGGGCGAGTTTATTATATGGGAAGGTGGGTTCTTTGACCCACCTAAATTTTCTACAATTACTAGATGTACTATAACCAAAAAATTAGAAACTATCTTACAAAAATTAGAGAACCTACCTTGGATTGGAAGTAAAAATTAAGAAAAAAAAGTATATTAGTTAAAAGAAAGAAGGAATATGTTAGAAAAATTCATTTGTATATATTTAAGACATATAGTTAGTCTCACTCCCACATCAAGCAACTAAATGAAATAGGTGAAAGATGTCTTGTAAATAGCAATATAAGAGAACTTTGAATTACATGGGCCGTTTCAAATCTATTTTGAGCCTGGAACGATAAAAAAAAGTCCTTAAAATAAACAAATTTCATTAAATTTTTTATAATAATTTAATAGTTGAAAGAAAATTATTTATACTAGCTTCTAAAAATTTTGGGCCCCTATAAAAGATGAACCCTAGACGGTCGCCTCTGGCGCCCACCGTCTAGTACGGGCCTATACATTTGTGTTTGACAGCTATGACTCATCTAACGAGTTAAAAGCCAATTAGTCAGGGTGCTTTGTTATTCTAAATTGGCTTTTGTAGTTGTTTTTAAAATTTTAATACATATATTTATAAAATCCGGTTTTCGAATGATCTAAATGGTTTGGCTGAATCTAGTTTTTTGGCAAACCGACGGGTTCCCACTAGTTTACTAACAAGTGTGTTTGAGATTGGGAAAAAAAACGGTAACCTGATGGGTTTTCGGTTCCATCGGTCGAACTGGTTGGTCTGGTTATCAAAACCATGATTACACTACCGGCCTAGCTGAACCTAGTTAGGGAACCAGATAGTTTTCTATTTTAGGTTTGCCTCTTGATTGATCAAAAGCAGCCTTTCAGGATTGTTTAAGAGGTATCAAAGGCATTAGTTATATTGTTCAACTACTTCCACCAACTACAGTTTCAAAAGAGATGATCAAAATGAAAATGATATTTCTATAGTGCATTACATAATGACTCGGATTGAAAATGGTTTTTCTTAAACATGATTAATAAATTGGTTGTTGCAAATATCATTGAAACAAGCGAGTCACATATATTATATACATTCAAAGATGAACAACGTGAATTTACATTACAAAAATTCACACACACACACACTCGATCATGAAAATCAGTAGCATCCTTGAGTTTAACCTAGTTGAAATGGGTAGTAAAATGTAATAAAATTACAAGTTTTTTATAATGTAATTAAGGAAGTGCATCTTTCTTGAGTGTGTGTGTGTGTGAGTAGGGTGCATGGTTGGAAATATTTGCATGAGTAGTTGTGTCCTCGTGGATCAATAGCTTATAAATATCACAAAATTAGCAATAAAAAATACAAAATTTTAACATAACATTCTCCTACGAAAGCTTATGCATCAATTCTAAAGCTTTCAGATACCTACCTCATTTTCAAGTGAACAAACAAACGAATCCCCATTCATGAAGCAAAATTTTGAATTCAGGCCTCTGATGAGGCTCTCTTTCTCTTCTTCACCTTTTTGACTTTGACTTTGGCCGACTTATACAGTTTGACCCCTCTCTTTGACTTCTTCTTAGAAGTAGACCCTGCAGCAACATCATCATCATCATCATCACTGATCATAACCCCCTTTCCACGAGGCAATGGCTCTTCCTCATCGTCTACATTCCAATTACAAAAAAGCCCCTCGTGTTCCACAAAGTCTTTCTCCAACGGGTCCCCTGCTCCAGGGAGTAAATTGGTAAATGTCACATCACCATTCAAACCTCCTTTTCTCTCCAACAAAACCTTATCTGGTCTTATAATGGTGCCAAGAATGCTCCTGTTGGGGCCTAGACTCATTATCAGTTTTGTGTTTGTCAAAGTCGAACATGCCATTCCAAAAGCTGATTTTATCTGTGTGCACACACCAAGGGTATTTTAGACATTTTACCAACACTCAATTCAAAACACTTATCATCTACTACTTACTAACCTGGAAATAGTTGAAGGAATTTTTTCCTATATCATTATCCGGAGCCTATTATCAAACACACAATAAAACCACATTAATTATAACTTCATAAAAAGGGTAAAAAGGTAATTTGGTAGATAGATGTATATATTACCTGTGGATCCTGGATAGCAAGCAGTGATCGCCTGTTTGCATTTAAGAATCTAAGTACAAAAGTCAAACAAAGATTATCAGTCAACTTTGAAAATCAAGTAATGTAAACTGAAAAAAAAAAAAAGATTTTGTTACCCTTTGCTCTTTTTAGAAAAAAAGGTTCCTCCATCATTGCAAGATATGCCAACATCAGATGTATTCAACTTACGCCCATACATATCAAAAAAAGTAACCTACTTTCAAATAGAACAGAGCATATTCTTAGTGAACTTTTGTTTTTTAAAAAAGTCAATTTTCTACCAATGTTGCAATATAATTTCATAATCTTAAAGAAAATATGCATACGACATCGTATGGAAAAGGGAAAAAAAAATCATACCAAAAGAACTCCAAGATTATGTTCTGGAGAAGCATGAGTATCAAGTGAATTCTGTATTACATAAGAAGAAAATTTCAATGAGAATAATGTAAATAACTGCACATATTTAGAATTTTTTTTTTTAAAAAAAGTACCCATGTAGTAAGTACTTTTAAATATGTACCCGCAACATTGCTATTAGCATAGCTAGAAGTGCATAAGAACCAATCCCACCTGAATACACCTGCACTAATAAAACTTAATTAATCAAAACATTTAGAGAAAAAGATTATTATTTATTAATAAAAAGAAAAAAAAAAATGTCACACTCACACACCTCGTTTAACTCGCGTTGTTGTAGAAAAACTTTCAAAATCAAACATAATGGCCTTAACTGGGGCCACTTGGATATAGCATCCTAGAAAAAAAAAAAAGTGAATTCTAAAGTTAATAAGATACCTCTTTATTTCTATTATTGATTTATTTATATATTTATCTAAACACCTAAACAAACCTGTATATATTCAGCTGCTTTCGGCCCATTTTCCATATCAAAACTGTTAAAAAGAAAACAAGTACTCAAAAAAAGAGCAATAAAACTCTAATTTAAAAATATACATTTTGAGAAATAAAGTTTTTGATTTTCTAACCTTACATCAAATGAGATGCCACTTCTTTTTTCCACAAATTTAATGATTGGCACACGGGCTTTAGCAATCACCTGATATATCATATATCATATATATAATATATTTCAGAATATTTAAATATAAATTAGACAAATAAAATGATTGAGGTGTTGTGTAGGGTTACCTGAATCTTTTTTGCAACACCTCTTTGAGATAAAGCCCTAGAGAGAGCATGTAAACCCATTTGAGGAGTTCGAATATGTGAGTCTAGTATCACCATCTACGATGAGTTTTTATACAGCCATAAATGCAAAAACAGCATAAAAGATGATTAGAATTATATCACATAACAATAGAATAGTGGTTTGAAAGTAGCATAACAACATGATAAGATAACTCTATTGCATTTCAGCTTCAAGAACAATTGATTGTGAATATCTATGTGAATAATTGATTAAGAGAATACATGGGCTTACATCAACATCACTGCTTGGTAAGAACAACCCTGTCTTGAAAGAGCCAAAAATTTCTACCTGTAAAACAAATATAATAATATATAAGAATTGCAACTCTTTCTAGAATTGTTGATATCATATTGTATTAGGAACACATGTACCTTGCACATAGGCCAGATATACTTTATAACATCTGAAACAGATTCGACTGCTGTGTCGCGTGATACTTGCTCTTCAGAAGTTGGAGACAGAAAATCACAAAAATCCAGGATCTCTGATAAAAAGAAATAGATGCAAATCAACTTAATACAACGGCACAAGCTTACTAAATGACTATATGTTACAGAGCTCGTGGAAATTAACCATTAAAGTTATTATATAAGCAGTATTCTGATACAAGATTGAATGTGAATAACAGGGTAATCTCGAAAAGATTAGAATTCATTCAATTGAGAAAATGATAGAAACCCCCCAATTTAACTATACTAACAATCGAATTGGATTGAAGGTACAACGCTAAGTCCCTAATTAATCAGAATGTGTCAAATTTAAAGCAAAAGGGAAGAACGATACCTTTGTGAAGCTGGAGCATGGGGCTCTTAAACCGACAATTGGCACGAAACCAACCAGCCTCAAGACTTCTGGTGGGTTCTTCATCAGGCAAAGGAGTGGCCAATCGCGAACGTTTGAGGGGCGGCGTCGGAGTCCTCCAATCATCGGCGTCGACATCGAGAGAGAAGAATTCCGGAGCGGAAGTTTCCGGCAAGGGCGTCGAATTCGTAGATATGGGTATATGATTCCGTAGCACAAGGTACGGTTCGGAGTCGCTAGGGGTAGGGGAACTGGGAGCCGGCGGCGGTGTGGATGCGATGGTGGAGGCGGCGACGTTGGATGATAGAGGGGATAGGGTTTCATAGAGAAACCCGTCGATTTCCATGGCTGAGACAACGAGAAAGATGGTTATTTTTTCTTAGTAATCGTTAATGGCGGTCGGAATGTTTGGGAAATTTTAGGGTTGTAGATGGCGGAAGGGTTTATGGGCGAAGATGTCTGGAGAAACCTTAATTCATGCGAATTATGATTTAACAGTTTAACCCCCTCTAGTCTCACCCCTCATTTTGAAGAAAACATACTTTTTCCAAGAAATTCAAAAAAAATAGTCATATGGGTCCAAGTGCAAAATGTTAAATTATATTCATAGCTCCCTGCTTAAAAAGAGTAAAATTACACGAATGGTCCCTATGGTTTAGGGTAATTTGCACGTTTGGTCTCTAACTAATTTTTTTAACTCGGAAGGTCCCTACTGTTTGTTTTTGTTACGCGCTTGGTCCCTATCTTACCTAAAAAAACTATTATGCTCTTGATTTTTTTTAATTTATTTAAGTAAACACACCCATAATCCCACCCGCTCACCTTACCTCACCTACCCCATCATTTTTTCCTTTTTAAATAATAGTCTTTTTAGATAAAGACGGGGACCAAACGCGTGACAAAAATAAACAGTAGGGACCAAACACGTAACAAAAACAAACCATAAGGACCTTCCGAATTAAAAAAAAAATAAGTTAGGGACCAAGTACGCAAATTACCCCAAACCATAGGGACCATTCATGTAATTTACTCACTTAAAAACCGAAAATCTCATCATCTTTTATTCCTTCGTTTTTGGAGAGCACCTCGAAGCCTCTCAATTCGCAATTTTGCATTGCAAAGTAAACTACTTACCCAATGATTTCAATATCTTAATATTTCTTAGGCATTTAGAGACTTTTTTTCATTTAGAGATTATCAAACTCGTTGAATGATGACCCATTTAAATATGACCTATGAATGGTTCTATTAATAGGTTATTAAACAGTCATGTAGATTTTTCTATTACCTATTGAATGTTGTCCGATTCAGATATGACCTATGAATTCCATTAGGAGATTATTAAACAGCCATATAGATTTTCTATTAGCTTCGGTATGAATGTAGTTATAAAGGGTTGTAATACTTGCAAGGGGTAGCACAAAATAAAATTCCTGATAAAAGATAACAAGATAACTGTTTAAAAATTACAATTTTAATAGAAATAACAAATTACCGCAAAAGTCTTACATTTCAAAGTTGACATCTTCGCTTACCTATTTTTTGAAATCGCTCCATCACTTGTTCAATCTTAACATCCACAAGTGCTTCTTTTTCTACACTACAAATCAAAGCATCATTCATAAAATCATCACCTATTTTATTACGCAAGTCGGTTTTCAAGAGCATCATTGCGGAAAAATATCTTTCAATGGTTGTAGTTGCGACGGGCAAAACCAAAGTCAACTTTAATAACCTATTTAAACCAAAGGAAAAGAACAATGTTTTCCAGTTTCCACCATCAAACGAGAAAGGTCCGCAATGCCCTTCAAATTAGCAAATCTCTCATCATCAATCAAAGAGTGATAATAGGTTTCAAGTTGACCATCAAGATACACCCTTTCTAAAGCAGTAAAATCCGTTTTGTACAACTCACTTAGCTTCACCAACTTTGATTTGTCAAACATAGAGAATGCATTACAAGGACTCAAAGCCGACATGTATTCTAGCAAATTGATGCTCACTTCACTAAAACGGTTCCCAAACTCTTGAATTTGCATATCCAAAACCGTTTTGAAAATATCAACTTCAAAGTGATGTTGATTAGTAATCTTGGTCCTACGGTTTCTTGGAGTAACATAACATTCAGGCATTTCCACAATTTTAATTTTATGTTTCTGACAAAAAGAAAATACTTTCTCCAATATTGAAGGAAATCCATTATTTCTTAAAGCTTTTAGCGTTTTCATTGTCACTTTCACCAAAGAAGCCGTTTCCAAAATATCTTGATCCTTTCTTTGAAGATGTCTTGACAAGGTATCTATGAGACCAAAAATCTCCAACATCAAGTGTAAATAAAACACAAAATCAAGTGTCTTGAAATATGACAAAATACCGTACGCTTGATTTTGGTTATGTAAACTAGATCCCTCCCCTTGAACATAATTAAGAACCTTGACTGCCTCCGGAAATAGATTCTTTAAACTTGTTATTGTTTTATAATGTGAACTCCATTTTGTATCTCCAGCTATAACAAGAGAAATCTCTTGATTTAAACCTCTTCTGGTGTCAATTTCACCATTACCAATTTCTTTTTGAACCCTTCCCTTGTAACTCTCCTGTATGATATCTTTTATTTTACAAGAAGCACACACCACATTAACCACCAAAGCTAATTGCTCAAAGAAATCTTCAGCACCATCATGGTTCTTTGCTACAGCCACAACCACTAACTGGAGTTGGTGTGCAAAACAATGTACATAATATGTCGAAGGGTTATCTTTCAATATCAATGCTTTCAAACTGTTAAATGCACCCTGCATATTACTTGCTACATCATATCCTTGCCCTCTTACCTATTTCAAAAAAAATTATATATAATATAAATAAGAAATTAAATAGATAAAATTCAAATACTAATAAAGGAATTCATGATTTCGCACCTGAGATATACTCAAGTTATTGTTGGTAATACTGAATCAATGGCTTCTTTTAGAGTTAAAGAAGATGTATCATTCACGTGCACAACTCCAACAAATCTTTCCTTCACAATTCCAAGGATATTAACATATCGCAAAACCATAGTCATTTGTTCCTTTTTTGATACATTACTAGACTCGTCTACTAATATAACAAACACATCCTTACCAATTTCTTCACAAATGAACTTTATTATCTCTTTTGAAAAGCATTGAACAATTTCTTTTTGAATCTTCGGAGACGTCAATTTTTCATTTTTTGGAGTGATTTGTAAAGTAACGTTATAAATGATTTCATTATGGTCCATAAGGAATGATAATTGTTCAATGAAAAGACCCTTAGAAAGAGAGCCATCTGACTCATCATGACCACGAAATGGTAACGTATTTTTCAATAAAAATCTACAAGTATCAATTGTAGCACGTAATCGAATTTGATAGTTACTCGCTTCAACTTCGGTTTGCTTATGGAAAGCTTCACTAATAGATTGGTTTTTCTTTACTAGATTTTCACACTTTTGTTTTGCTTTGTTGTGACGACTATCAACTTTACCCTCATGATCTTTCAATGATTTCTTTTTACTCCAAGTGTCAAAGCCTCTCGTCACAAATACATCTCTCCCCCCTTGTTGCATTACAATGTCTCTAAGCAAGTAACAACATAAACAATAAGCTTTGTTTTCTTTTGTGATATACACTAGCCAATTAAATTCATCAAACCATTCCTTTACAAAACGTCTATTCTTATCACCAATTTTTATTAATGGAAAATCATGACATTTTGGTTGAGAAGGTCCTTTAATCCAATATATTCTCCTTATTTCATCCCTTTGATTTGGTAGATAGGATGTAATTCTTGGTCTACCACAGGGTCCGAAGGAAGATTATTAATATCAAAACTTGGTGGTTGTGGTTGTGGTTGAGGTTGAGGTCTTTTCCCTCCACCACTTTCATTACTACTACCAACATCCAATGCCCTTTTAAAAAAATCCATTCAAACCCTATAAACACAATTAAATATTTAAAATTCATAATTGATAATATAAACCTAACACAAGTGAACAACTAATTGACTAATCAGGTTTTCAAATTGACAACTAAATTAAGCAAAATTATAAAATATAAAAGGTGAAAAATTAAATATTACTTGTTTCATGAGTCCTTGAATGCACAAGTGTGACTGTGGGAGAAGAAAGCCAAATTGAAAAAGTTGTCGTCAAGCAAGGGTTGAAGGGCGTAGGGGATGATGAGAACTCAGAACAATTTTATCTTTTTCCTTGATGTCGTAAGTTAAATTGTACATAAATAATTACATAAAACGTTCACATATAAATGCGCCATGTTTACCAATTAGTGGGCTATTGGACTTTGCTTTAAATGTAATTGGACGTTGGTGCTTGAGGTTGTATCTAAGAGTATTACATTTATGTATATAACTTTTTTTTTACATTTCTAGGGATTAATTGAAGGGTAGCACGTGCTACCCCTGCTACCAACCAATTAATTCCGCTAATGCTTTCAAGATGAGGAATACTAGAAGTGTCATCGACATTGGATTTGATATTGAGAAGAATCGATGTATAACCATGAAATATGTGAAACACAACACTTATACATAACTAAGAAACTTTTTATGGAGCTTCAAATCAACTCAATCAGAGTTGCGGGTTTAAGTTATGATCAACATACTATTCCAGTGTTGGACCAAACATACTAATAATGTTGTGATGTTCATGGGGTTGTCATATCATACAACTTATGAATATAAGGACATTGTTGGATTAATACAAAGTCATAGATTGATGATTGGTGTCTTTAAGCTTCTCAAAAAACTAGAGGAGCATTCAAGGTGTCTAATGTTGTAAAATTGTGATTCAAGGATCGCAAACGTGTGTACAATCTCAAGTAGTCTTTTTCCGTTCCAAAAAAAAACATTGGGTAGAATTTTACTCGTATTTCCCTTGTAATATGATAGGTGCATTTTATGCACCTATTTTGCATGTTTATTTCCGTCTTTTTATAGCATTCTTCTTCATAATTCTTGCATTTAGTTGATTATTAGGGCAATTGCATATTTCATTAAGATTGTCTAGTACTTCACTATTTTTGATTTAGTTTGCAGGCATTATGGAGCATGGAACGTGGAGCTTGGATGCATGGATGCATGGAGCTTGGATTCTTGGAGCTTTGGAGCATGCAGAGAAGACATAACCCGAGTCATTGTTGCATTATCATCATAGCAAAGGAATACTTTTGAAATGCGATTCTTGTCACACTGTCACAGGTCGTGTTTGTCCTTTATCATCTCATATTTAAGCAACATGACTCGTGGTAAAGCTAGATTGAAGATGGAGCCAACAGTGAAGACTTTTTGGAATATTAGCAAAAAGCATGGGCCATGCCAAAAACACATGGTCAAGACAAATGGCCATGCCAAAAACACATGGGCAAAAGGCATGGCCATGCCAAAATCGCATGGCCTTATGGCAAGTCACGTGAACTTTAATAAAAGAGGAGGAGACGTCATTTTGAAGGGGAGAACGTTTTTGGGGAGCATTTTTTGGCGATCTTGGGTGATTTTGGGAGAATTCTTGGAGTTTTTGAGAAGACCTAATCATTGCAAACACTTTGGATTTCATTTTTGTAAGGATTAAACATCCCAATTCCATCTTTATTCTTGTTTGATTTGTTCTTAGCCATGTGTGGCTAAGAAATCCTAGTTTCTAGTTCTTGTTCAAAACATGTTGATTGCTTGACTTGAAGCATATGATTTGATGTTTGATTTGATTCTATTCTAGTGATTATGTTTTTGTTTAAACTAGAATCCTTGAATTTGATTTATGTTTGATTGGCCACTTTCATGAATTGAATTTTTCTGCAGTTAATTAACTTTTAGGGAACCTAATCGTTCTATAAAGTTAATGATTGGTAACAAACAATAGGTTTTCTTATTGTAAAACATATATCACATGTTTTCACACTTCCGAGCGTATGAGAAGAAATGAACATTGTTGGGAAGCTTATACAAAACTTAATGCAGTTTTTCAATACAATCTAAGAGCGTGTTTAGGTTGAATTAGTAAAGTTGGGTCTAGTCAAAGAGCGTGTTTTGGTTAGATAATTTGGCAAGCGAGAGGTATTAGAGCGTGTTAATATTTTTCAGTACCAACTTAGAATAGAAATCATAAATTACATCAAGTCAATCAAGTTAAACAGCAACATTGAGAACTAGAACTGGAAACACTTTTACAACTTGTTTACAAATATATTTCATTTTGTGCATGTTTTTAATGTAGATTGTTATTTTATTATTTGAATTTTGCAAGCAAAACCCCCATTTGTGACCAAAGTACCTTGTGCAAAAAGGTATAGACTTTTGTCCCGTGTCTCTGTGGTTCGACCCTGCTTGCCTTGTACTACTTTTTAGTGCATTAAAGCAGTGTATTTGGAGTCTATTGTACCTCATTATTTGTTGGGTTTGACACCCCTAACATAATATAAGGTAGTTTCTGTTGGATTAGTGTCTAAGTCTATAACTATTTTGGTATGTACTTGACCCGATGGTGCATGGTCCTTTTGGGTTGCCTTCACCAAAGCAACTTGATAGGATGAATTATGGAGAGAAAGGATTAAATATGATTTATTAATATATTATGGGAATAATATATTAAAGGAGAAATCATATTGTTTAATTAATTATAGTCAATAATTTATTGGTAATTAGTTTTGTGACTAAAAGAGATTAATTAAACTTAAGGGACTGAAATTGTAATTATAAGATAATTGCAATTTGGGCCATGGATTGCCTTATATTAAGGAGTGGACGAATTCTATGGGGAAGCCCATAAGAAATCGTCCAAGGCCTTAAGGAAAGGGATCCATGGGTTGCTTAGGGCTTAAGCATCCAAATTATGGTTTCCTTGTTAGATAACCCTAATAGCCTTACTATATATATGACCCTTATGACCCAAAAACATGGTGAAGCTTTGTTCTAGGGTTTCACACGTTTTTTGGGCAGCCTCCATCCTCTCTCTCCTCTTCATCCTCTTGCTTATGGTGTTTGTGAACCATTAGAGGAGTGACATTTGTGACTCTAAGCTTTCCAAAGTCATTACAAGGAGATTTGGGATTGTTATTGCTACATAACAATCAAGGTAATATCTTAAACCCATTCTTATGTTAATATGATTACTTGTATGCTAGAATTAGGGTTTATAGTCTTGGATAACTTACATGTACAATAGAGAAACCTAGATCCAAGCATTAGGGTTTGTATGAGCACATAGGATGTTCTTATGACCAAAACCCATCAGTTTCTAGTCTATGTAAAGTTCTATTATGTAAAACAACAATGGAACTTTTGAGAGGTGATAAAAATTTAAGGAGCATGACACTTATAATGTTGACATGTGCAAGTTACTTTGGCAAGTGATTTATATGATGATGTGTTGATATGGTGGAAATACTCCCATTTGAAGAATGATTATGATGTTATATGTTGTAATATGAATGTCACGTCTCTAAGACACGTTGAGCATGATGAGGACGTTAATGTTGAAGTTGATTAGAATGAGATGAAACACCTTATTATACTATTACCAATGAGTCCAACAAATTTAATGTAGTAGTGGGCATAAATTGATTAGGAACCAACCAAACTAAGATGTTGTGTGTATGTGTGTGTAGGGGGGGGGGGGGGGGGACTATTTGAGTGAAGGCATCTAAGGGGGATTTGATGGGCGTTTTAGTCTTTGTCATAGAAATTGCGAGTATTTTAGACTTTTAGTCTCTCACTGGAGTTGTTAGATAGTTGTTGATTGGGTCAAATATGACTAGATCTGACTGAGTCTACCTCTGAATGAAACTTGGTTGTTTGATTATAGGTATGGTTGACTTTGTTAAATGATGAAAATGACCATATTACCATTTTTGTTTTATCTTGTGCTATATAAAATGTATCTGCTTGATAAAATATTTCAATGAAGTTTATAGTATATTACCATTTTGTTCTATGTTGTGTTAAATAAAAGTAGGATGTTAAAATAAACAAATTAATAATATTATCGTTGTTATTTCTTGTATTCAACCTTTTTAATTTACTTATACCCCACAAAGTAATAAAAATAGAACCCTCCATTTAAATTGGTTGAAGCAAATATTGAACCTTTTAAAAAATGGAGCCTTTCAAAAAGATTAATTGATGATTTATCAAATGAAGAATTACATGTTGATTTGAAATAGCTTCAAAACGTGGTGCTTTTGATTTTTTGATTGAAGGTAATTATGAAGTAGCAAGTTGAGGAGTCTTTCAAGCACATCACATAACACAAAATGATTCACCGGGAACATTAACTATAATGATATAACAAAAAAAATATACTAATAGTAATGAATTAATGATTAGCTACTAATAGTCACAAAATTAAGAAAAAAACTTGCCCCAACTCATCATGATGCAGCCTAGCAACCCGATGCAAGGCAAAGAGATTAATGCATGTATTAAGAGAAGGAACAAAAATATAACTTAAAGAAGAAAGTCCTCACATGAGGAATACAACAGCGATGCAAAGGAAGAAGTCAAGGTCGGCAGAGGAAGGAGACATTGAAGGGAAGAGACGACTGCATACTTGGAAGGGTGTGTTCAATGGAGGAAGAGACGTACGTGATGCCATGGTATTAGGGCAAAGGGCAAAAATGTTAACATTCATAAATGGGAGTAATGTACTTTTTTCTCATGGACCAATTCAGAGGTAACTTTTACTCATATCAAGCAATTTGATCGGGCCAAGTTAGACAAAAAAAAAAAAAGTCTAACTAAACCAATCATAGCAATATCAAACAACCCCTCACTTGTCCAACCTTGTTCCACACTTTTGGTTTGGACTAGAACTTTAGTCATATTTGACTGTCTTTTTTTTCCAACATATCTTTGTCCCATCCATAGTCCTATTTGTCTTGGTCGTTTTTCTATAGTATCCTTGTCCCATTCATGTCAATGAAGGTTAAGTTATTTTATAAAACAAAAACATTTAATTCAACATAAAATAATAGGGTAAATTGAAATCATGTCAAAAAGTCCCTAGTATGAGAGGGTAAATTGGCTGATATCAAACATTCTTACCGGACGAGTAAGAGGTGTATGAAACAGGTCTTTAGTCTCTCTCACTTGCCCTACGTTGTTCCAACTTTGATTTGGACCAAACTTTAGAATTTTGGTCCAATTTGATTTTGTCCTTGTTCTATCTTTTCCTTGTCCCATCCATAACTTTTGGATATTTTCAGTATAGCACAATGCAACAGTCTTTTATTTCACCAATATCTTGTGAAACATATTATAGAGGCCAAGATAGTAGTGCAATGGCTCAAATGTATATCTGAATTTTCTTAACATCATAATCTTCATCTTCTCCCTACAAACAATTATTTTCATTTTGGCCGATACACAATTAAATGCAAAAGCTCAAACTATTTTCATGCAAGCAGCATACATTTCCTGCAAACAATACCCAAACCCAACAAAGTCACTGGTATAAGCAAAGATTCGTTGAAACTTAAAGAGCCTCACATGGCTCATTTAAACTGATACAATACATATATTTTCAGAAGCAGTGTTGATCAGAATAAGTGAAATGATTAAGATTAGAAAAAGTTGGTGAAAGAATCCACATCCACCCTATATACATATAGCATAGCAATATATTATACTGTTGGGGTGAAAACATAAAACATCCAGTCCCAAATCCAAAATGGGAAGAAATCAAAATCCGATATGTTTCACCAATAATGATTATAAGAAGGTATAGCAGCACTAAAAGCAGATGGAGGAGGAGGAGGAGGAGGAGGAGGAAGATAAGCATGGACATTATGCGCATAAGCAGGTGCAAACGCATGACGTACACGCGATGATGAATGGGTTTGAGTTTGAGTTTGAGTTTTGGTTTTCTTTACAGTCAAGCCGATAAACTCCTCAGCTTCTTTAGCTCCAATATTCTTAAAAGCAGCCACAAGCGTCTTGACACATGCAACCACATCAGCCTTGAACTGAGGGGAACAGCTGTCATTGTCCTCATCCACATCCTGTACACCTCCCCTCACTAGACACCCAACCTGCACCCCTTCTGTATACGCTTTACACGCCATCAAAATATCTCGCACACGGTTCCGAAAATGCCCACTCACCAAATCCTCAAAGTTCTACACCATCATCATCATCATCATAGCAACACTTTCAAACAACAAGAAAAGAAGAAGAAAGGGAGGGAGGGAGGTTTTACCTTGGGTGGTTTTTTCATGGTATAGACCATGGTTTTGAGTGAGAGGATAAGGGTGCTTTCGTTGTATTGCATGGATCTTTTTTCTCCCTGGATGGAGCCACTGGAGTGTGCATATCCGGGCTCATTGAAGTAAGGCTTTGTGTTCAAGATGAGACCCTGAATGGAGACCAACACCTGGAGCATGGTTGAGGTGCCAGGGATCCACCTCTCCTTTTGGGCACCTGACCATGTGTTTAGAAGGCTCAGACACACCTTCCCACAGTTGTACAGATTCGGATTGATACGCAGCCCACCAGAGTGATAGTGCACAAGCTGCCAAATCAACTTCAACTTACAACCAAAAACATAATTTATTAAACAAGACAAGACATGTGTATTGTATGTTTATGTCTTACAGGTGGGCAGCTGGGATAGCTGCTTTGAAAACAGATATCAAAGAAGAAGAGTCCATCATGATATGGGGTGCCATCTGCTCCAATAATCACAGCTCTTAAAAGATCCATCCTTGACTCATATGCCCTTACAAATATTGTGTCTGCACCCCCCACACCACAATCACATCACAACATATCTATTAATCTCTTTTTTCTAATCAAGTATTATTATACTAACAAAAAAGGCTCCATTTCTGACACATACCAGGCAGATCTTTCTCAAGAATCCTCCACTCATCCTGTATCTTTTTAGCCCAATTTTTTGGTGGCTGAAACATAACCAATCACATTCATGTCTTATGTGTATATGAAAATAAAAAAAAATAAAAAAAAAAACAAATTAACAACATACTAAGTAAACTGAATCCAATAGAGGGGTTGTTTCTTTTTTGACTTAATGGGCTTAATGGGCTAAGCAATTAATAAGCTGATCAGTTAGTTAGTTTACAAGAAAGTGTTTGGATTAGGTTATACACTACCAAAACACAATAAGCTGATCACTTACTTTTTAGTATTTGAGAAACTCTGTTTATACATGTAAAATGAACAGAAAAACATGAGGGGTAAAAGGGTAAACTGCTAAAAGCATCAATGGCCATGAAAAATGAAAAACAAGGCTACATAATGTTTAAAGTTAAAACAATGGTAAAATCTTAAAGGCATAGATTGGTTTCCACATATAATAAGCATTTCAAATAAGTTAGTAAAAAGAGAAAACAACTTATCAAAACTGCTTATGTAAAGTCAATAAGCACTTTTTACCAAACCACAATAAGCTAATAAGCACCTTAAAAAAAGAAAAAGGCCCAAAATCAGACTTACCTGCTTCATTCCAGAATTCTGTGCTGCATAATAATGATCAGAAAAATCCACGACTGTATCAAACTTCTTGAAGCTCTCATATCTTTTCAGAACATCTTCATTATCAACAACCTTTGCCATGCTAGAAGAACTTCCAATTACACTTGAACTCCTTGGGCTATTCCCAGCAAGAACCTTGTCCATTATCATGTGATTCATGTCTCCCATAGGATACATAGAAAATGACGTATCTACCCCTAGAGGGTAACCCGTGTTCATGGGCAACTGAAAGAAACTTGAAGAAATGCCGCCACCACCACCAACTTGAGGAGTATTAGAACTATTGGAAAAATAAGAAACCGTATGAGGCGCCTTCATAGGTGGTGCTACTTGATTATGCGTATAATTAAAGGGCATGTTTTGGTGTTTGAATTTTTGTGGGGTCTCAACAAATGGAAGTGGAAGATTCTTTGAACTGTTATTTGCATGTGGACCAGAATAAGTAGAAGCAGCATGAACAGTTGAATTCTTTTTCATTTGGAGTGTTTCTGGAAACCAGGGAATTTGAGCTTCAATTCCAGTAGGGATATCCATATGATCAAAACGGGATTGCAAAGCCAGATAATCATCTTCTAAAATATAATCATCTAAATCATAAAAGCTCTCTAATTCTGCAACAAAGCTCTTTGAAGAATGACCGGGACCCACTGAATTCATTTGCACACCACCCTGCGTAGATGAAATCATTGAAATATCCTAAAAAAGATTAAAAACTAAAAATTATATGAATTTCACTGTCATACTATGGCTAGGCTTATACCTTCCCCTTATTATTTGAGTCAACTTTCTTTGTAGTTTGACCCCTGTCCTTTGAACCTTGTTCTGCACTACTAGAGCCCAATGAGATGCCCATAGCACCCTGGAAACAGAGGTATACGATTATAACAAGAGTTAAGAGCAACAAAGCAGAGGACTACAGAAAAAGATGCAGAAAATCAAGTAACAAGAGTAGATCATACTTGAAATTAAGAATCATAATAAATTGGAAATCAAGAAGATTATACCTTCCTCTTTTTGTTGGATTCGACCTTCCCTTCAATGAACACTACGTCATTTCGGTCTTCATCCATGTCAACGTCGATTATTTCATGATAAACAACCTGAGAAATGATGAAATATGAACAAGATTGATGAAACCAATAAACTAGCATTGTTGATACGATTTATGTACCTCTTTTTGTTTAAGCGCCTTAGCCTTCGATTTGGAAGTCTGACCAGCGTAAGGAGGAGTAATTTCGATCACTTCGGGTTCCATATACGATGAACTACTACTCCCCGGAAACACTCTTTTACTAGAAAACAAAATTGACAAATATCAATACGCATAGACAAGACAACACGATAACAATAAATGACACGAGGAGGTTTTACTTGGATTTCTGAGGGTTGTATATCGATATCGCGGACGACTCCATTATTTGCAATTATCGACAGTAAGCCAAAAGCAACAAAAGATAATGGGGAAACTAACAATCCAAACAAAACCCTCTTTTCTAGGGCTTTCCCACTCCGATCACTATCAAATACGGCTAAACTTACGGATAAAACTAGAGCAAGAAAAACTCCTGTGGCTTTTCGTCTTCCATGGCGAATTTGAGAATCTTTGTGGCCCGATAACTTTCAAAAGCGAGGGTTTGAGAGCTCAAACAGAAGACTATGGGGAAACAATCAATCGAGACAAAACCCTCCTTTCTAGGAATTTCCCGCTCCGATCGCTGTCAAATACGGCTTCATTAACGGATAAAACTAGAACAAGAAAAAGCCCTTTGGCTTCTCGTCTTCCATGGCACTCTCTGTGGCCCGGGAATTTATAGGGTTTGAGAGCTCTGTTGGTTTATTCGGAAGATCTTGGTCGTAGATTTGATATACCTTAACCATGACTGCGGTCCTTTGGTAGGTATGGTAGGGAGTGTCACGTACGATTTGTGCCCCTTGGATTAAGTTTTCAGTTGGTGTGAGCTGCGTAGACGGTGGTGATGAGTAGGTCGTGGGGCCCGAATATGCAGGCATGTCAGCCACGTAGGACTACCCGATGTATTCTATCAATCTATCCTATCTTTCATTTAAAATTCAAATAATTCAACTAAAAAGCAAAGATAGAATTATAAGTATTTATCAAATAATTAGGTTATAATCCATGGAAATTAAACATTAAAATAAAATAATCACTATAAAATTCATAATCATTGATTTATAAATTACCAAATAATTAAAAAGATACAACAATAATATTGAAATGAAAAAACATAAAATTAGTATATTACATGAATAGTGCATGTTAAAAAATATTACAAAGATGGTTAAAAATACAATATGTAAAACGCATATCCTAAATACAATTTACAGAATATGCCCATGTTTAAAAAAAGGGCAAAAAAGGGAAGAAATTACATTATTTAAAAAAAAGAATGTTTATACTGATTGTTTAATTATTTTTAAATTTTGGTATACAAATAGAATAGTTAGTGTCAACATTTTTAACAACTTAAAGTTGGATTGCTAAACGATTTCATGTGACACCATAGACAATCATAAGGGTCGTTATGGATCTCTAACAATATTATAACATGGTACTTGCATTTAATGTTACGTAATTAGGAGACGTTACACAACTTCAAGCAAATCAAAGGCCGAATAAATTATGTTATATTTACATATCATATAATTTATTTTACACATATTCAAGCAAATCAAAGGTTGAAGTAGATGTTTCAATACACTGCTATAATTGGCTAGATATTTCAAAGCATAATGACTTTAATAATAAATTTATGAGATTTTATCCATTAATCATTAGACTTACCAACTGGACCATTATTTTAGGGCAAAATAACTATTTTAACATAGTTTTATAGTTGTCTTTCAAGAAGCCCAAAATCAAACATAATCACGAAAGTATGAAAAAATTATTCAGATAATAGTATGAAGTAATATAAACAAGATATGCATATAGGGCCCATACATAGAAACAAAAATTAAGAAGCAGCATTACACAAGGACGAAAGTAGAATGTTATAATTGATAGATTTTTCAAATTCATCGTCTTAATAAGAATATTTTTAAAAATACAATTTTGTAAGAATAAGAAACAGAATTATGACGTTATATTAGACAAATAAATGAAAGTGTGTTGTTATTTCTTTCACTTAGACATGTTTATTAGAGTAAATACGAAATACAATTATAATGATTATTATTAGAGAAATAAAAACAAAGTGGCCATATTTAATGTTTTTTTTATTTAATGATACACCATCTTGCAAGCAGAGAGGTAAAAAAAAAAAGAGGTTGTAAATGGTATGAGTTTCTCCCATGCACTCATGTTTCCACCATTTTGCTCTTGTCCATGACACAATCCCAACAAATAATCAAATTATATAACAAAATTAGTTAATAATCTCATGGAAGCATATGGAAAATATGAATGAAATCAGATTTTAATGATTGTTGAAAACAAATACACGTTGCTATATTAATCATCAATGAGATCATTGGACTTCAACCGTTAGTTGTTACTTATCATCTTTTTGACCATCAATCACCTGATTTCCAGTTGGCTTAGTTGGTTTATATGAGCTTTTAAATTTTGATTATTTTCTTTTAGCCCTTCAATTATATTGTCATCGTTATCTTTAAGAAACAATATTGGATTTAGCGTTAAATAATATATGTAGGTGGAGTTAGCATTACCGAAGCATAATAAAGGGGGAAAACCAAGGCCGACCCGATACATGGGCGAGATGGGCCAAGGCCCAGGGCATCAGATATGAGGGGGCATCAATTAGTCATGTGTTAACGATGTATATAGCAGTTTGGTCCAAAAGATTTAGCCCAACTTTTGATTTCTGTTCTCCGACGCTAGGCTGGAGGGCAAGGTAAAAAGCGTGCAATCGAATCGACGATGGAGATGTAATCGACATTTTTATTAGCAGAGAAATGAACTTTGTTGAAGAACGAGGATTCGACTTCTTCTCTAAATCTAATTTCTACTTTTTGATTTCTCTTTCTCCTATATATAGTGATTTGGTGATATTTATGAGTTGGGGTTTGAAAAAACTTTGTCGTTCTTTGTATTTCTTATTTTTCTGATTCCTAATTATAAATTCTTCTATTTTATCACTATTTTTGTTGGAGTTCGATCGTTGAAGTTGTATACTTGGCGTTCGTCGATTGAAACTTCAAAGCCATCAACTAAAGAGGTAATTATCGGTTCTATTCTTCAATTTCTGATTCCCAATTTGTTTGGAATATATATCAGTTTTGTTTGAAATATGCATCTTTGATATCATATTTGTTTGTTTGATTATAGTAGTTTTGTTCAGGATGTTTAATTTTTTATTTCTTAGGGTTTGATTCAGGAGTAAGACTGTAAGAGTTGGAATATGTGCTTAATTTTTTAGTTCAAAATTAGGAGTTGCTATAGGCATGATTTTGTGGTATGCTTCAGGTATAAGTTCTATGGTTTTATGTATGAATTTCAAGTGTTCCAATCTGAATTTTTATTCTTTGTTTATGTTATTAAGGAGGTATACTTTTCTATTGATTTTTCAACTTTTGATTATTTTGGATATTTTGAGGCATCAACTAGGGGTAGTAGTATACAATTTTCCATTGTTATTTGTTGCTATCAGACATAATTTTTTTAATTGATCTAATATTTATGATTCTATGATTCATTTTCCATATCACTTTACATATTGAAACTGAAAAAAACACAAACTTTGGTAAATTTTTTTGGTTTTGAAACAACAAGGGTAAATTAGGAAGGATATTGATAACATTGTATGATCTCAATGACTCAATAGCATTGACTTTAGTTTGTTTGTTTTTTTTTCTAGTTTACAGATAGCAGGGGTAGATTAGGAAAGATTCTTATTTTAGATTTCTGCTTTGTATTTTTAGTGTATTTTAGTTTTCCTGAGATTGAAAAAACTCATTTGTTCTTTTAATCTTATATCATCAATATCTTTAATCACTTTTATTTATTTAGTTTACAATTAAAAGTGTATTAAAATGGTGGAATCTTTTCATTGAATTTTAGTTAGTAGAATCTGAGTGGAATACCTGAGATTACAAATAATGAGTTGGCTGTGGCAAGAGAAGGAATAAAAATTGAGAACATAAGACAATTTACAATCCAATTTCTTTGGAACAGAGCAAGTGCATGAAACAAGGAAATGTGACAAATGGCTTCTCAAGCATCGTGTAATGTTCTAAGGAAAGGCATTATCACCTTTGAAGAAGAAAATTTTGCTTGAAAACTAATTATATGTTGTTGAATACGTTTTTTTTATGATTTATATATATGTTTTTTGTAGTTATATGTGTGTGTATGTGTGTTTTTATATTGCATTCGTTTTGTATAAACATACGGGCATTATTTTATTACTTTGGCCTGGGCATTAAAAATCAATGGACCGGCCATGGGGAAAACCAAATATTTCATGATATTAACCTTAGAACCAGCATTAAAAAGTATCAATCCAACATATTTAAGAAAAAAACTATAAAGAATTTACCATGTAGAGCTCTTGGATGGTAGAAGTAAGAACTATAAACATCAAATATCATTAAAAAAACAGAAATAACTATTTTTAAGGTTGTTTCAAGGAATACATACCATTATTTCGGGGAGACATACAACTCAAGTCTCAAAAACAAAACCAGAAAACTCATATTTGAAGTTCTTTGTCAGCTTGTTCATAAAAAAACACACCGCCATTAAAAATCTAAATAGTAAAAAAGAAGGCTAATATGAAGATTTATCCACCTGCTCTGAATGTACTTTTGGATAAAAAGTTGGCATTTAAATTTCAAATTTCACATTTTTAGGAGGGTAATATGAAGATTTATTCAAACACCCACAATCGATCGTACTTTTGGAAGTAAGTAGCAAATCAAGACTGTCATGAATTGGATTGTAGATTGTCTGAAGATTTTTAGACATAGCAGTGGTATTGATGCAATATTCATGAGTACTTTGAAATGGAGATTTAAGTATTAGATTAACCCACGCTCAGAGAATTACTTCATGGAATTTGTCACGAGTAATTATGAGACGATAATATCTTATAATCTTTAAACGGAGATATATGGGTTGTAGTTTACAAGTTGGTTGTGCATTGATGATATTTAACGCATCAGTAACTTGATGTTATAAAACGTATTGTTGTGCATGATTTGATAAGTAAATAGTGCAATCATATAATTCAAAGTTTATTGTTCCTTTTGCCTTAACATGAAAAGCGATATCTTTGGGCCCCTTGGTGATTGGTGTTGACTTATAGTGTCGGGCCCGACCAAGACTTGATTGATGTGTTCGATTTTCTATGTCAGAACGTAAGATTATATGATCACTTATCTTAGGACACGTTACTGACTAGGTCAGAGTTCGACAACGGCTTTTGGTGACTATAATTTGCTGATCAATTTGGAAGATTATACTAACAATTATAGTTATTAGACTTATCCAAGTGGGAGACTGTTGGATTAATGTCTAAGCCTATAACTATAATTGGTATAAACTTGAATTGATAGTAGCACAACCCTTTTGGGTTGCCCTCAAAGCTAGCAATTAGATAGGGTTATTTTGGAGAGAGAGAGAAAGAGAATGATTTATTATTTAATTAATAAATTGAAATATATAATTTGTTAATATGTTATGAGAATAATATATTAATTAGAAGTTATGATATTTGATTAATAATTAATCATAAATTAATTGGAATTAATTTTGGGGTTAATTGGACTAATCTATAGTGCAGGGGCTGTTTGACAATATATTGATGGTTGAGTAAAAGCCCTAGAACCTCCTTGAAAAGAGGTTGGACGAAATCTTCTAGGAAGGGCCTAGAAATTTCGTCCAAAGGCTCATAGATGGAGTCTTGTGGGCTGCTTGGTCACCAAGCAAAGGGATTAGGGTTTCCACCTTTAAACCCTAATTTTGGCTCTAAGCTACCTCACCTATATAAAGAACCTTGGCTCTAAGCTACCTCCTCCCTTTTCATATTCCTTAGTTGCTAGCCTTGGGTATGAACCATCAGAGGCACAACGCTTATGGTGCTAGATACCAAAGTTTTAAAGAAGAAGGATTCAAAATTGTTTACAATAACAATCTAAAGGTTAGTTTTCTTATCTTATGAATTAGTTTATTCATAGGAAAGTTTTATATGATGGAGATTCATAGTATGTTGTTATATGTGAAAGACATATATCAAACTAGGTTGCATGTGCCCTAATCAATTGAATTGTTTTCCGCTTATGGCATTGTAGTTATAACCTAGATTCCCTATCACCTAGCTATGGAAGGGTAAAATGGTATTTTGCCCAAGTAGGTCAATCAGAGCTAAGACTTGTGATTGGGGTTGTTACCTAATTATAATTAGGGTTTAAGTTGTGTTATTCGTTACAGGGAGTTCCAGTCTAGGCAGCTCGGGAGTGTGATGCGTTTGTCCGACATTAGATTGAGGTGAGTCTTCTTACTGTACTTATGGGTCGAAGGCACCAATGCCGACCTATTGGATTGTGCTAGTTGTCTTTGTGACTCTTGCATGTTTATGGTGGGATGGGCCCATTAATATTTATGTTGGTTTGGGACTATTATTATACATGTTGGGTTGGGTTCATTTTCATGTATGTGATGGGTTTTATACAAAAGAACAATCCTATGTGCTCATGCAAAACCCTAAAGCTTGGATCTAGGATTCTCTATTGTACATGCAATTCATCCAAGACTTGAATACCCTATTCTAGCATACATTGAAATCAAAATCTATAACAAAACAAGTTTAGATGATACCTTTCAATAGTTGCAAGAATCCTTGATCTTCAAGAAGCTTAATGTCACAAGTGTAACACCTATAATAGCTCACAAACACCACAAGCAAGAGGATGATCTAGAAGACAGAATGAGAGAGGCTAATTTTCGGCTATAGTAAATCTAGGGTTCTTGGTGTAGCCGAAACTGAAGCCCTGGGGTCCTTTATATAGCCGAGCTGCTAGGGTTTCAGTCAAAACCCTAACTGGATGACTTAGGCTATAAGCAGCTTGAGAACCTTCTGGAATAAGGCCTCCTTGGACGAAATTAAAGTGGGCTTCCACTCTTAATTTCGTCCCCCTTACATCCAAGAGAGTTCACAACCCAAAACCAACTATCACACAATTGACAATTCTAGTCCCCTTTATTTAATTGATCTCTTTTAGCTACAAAATTAATTCTTAATTAATTCTTGACTAATATTAATTAAACCATATGATTTCTTCTTTAGTATATTATTCATATAATATATTTTAAACCATAATAACCTCTATCTCTATATAAATCATCATGTCAAGTTGCTTTGGTGAAGGCAACCCAAAAGGACCATGCACAACCGGGGTTTCCCACTTGGATAAGTCTAGTAACTATAAATTCAAGCATTATCTGATTAGCAATCGTAGCTCTCAAAGATGTTGTCGAACTCTGATCTTACCAGTAACTTGTCCTTTAGATAAGGGATCGTATAGTCCTCTATTCTAAATATTATGCGGACATTTACATGGAACATATTCATACTTATTGTCTAGCAGTTTGTTTCTCAATCTTTGATTTGTCTGACATAGAACTTAATTGAACACATCAATTCAGTCCTGACCGGGCCCGACACATAAGTCAAACCAAATCATCGAGGGGACTAGATATCGCTTTTACCCTCTTAGGATAAAAGGAATAGATAAACTTCGACTTATATGCATTTACCATTCACTCATCAAATCATACACAACAATGTGTTTTATAACATCAAGTTACTGATGCGTTTACGCATTTTCAATGCACAACCAACTCACAAACAATAAACCATATATCTAGGTTTTAAGACCATATGATATTATCGTCTTGTGATCACTTGAGATAAATTCCATGAAGTGATACCAGCAAGCGCGGGTTTAATCCAATGTTCAAATCTTATTCATAAGGACTCATGAACATTGCAACAAACCTTTGTTATGTCTAATACACTTTAGACAATCTATAAACCAATTCATGACAATCTTCTTTCATACCTACTCCCAAAGTATGAGTGACTGTGGAACGTTCGAATAATCTTATTATTCAGGAAGTCAAAACATGCAAAGTGAAACAATAGGTAAACAATCAACATAAGACACTAACTTTACTTATAAATAATACTCATTTATTTAGTCATCAAATGTCAATTACATTTATCTATTACACGTTTTAAAACTATCTAATCTAAACTAATATCGTCCTTCAGATCGATGCTCCTAGCGTGCTGCAAGTGCTTAACCTTACTCAATCCCTTCGTAAGGGGCTCTGTTGGGTTATCCTCCAATGATACCCTCTTTACTACGTGGAGTCCCTCTTCTATCCGATGTCGAATAAAATGGTATTTCCTGTGGATATGTCGAGATCTGGCATGATCCCTCGGTTCCTTAATCAAGGCAACCGCTCCTTCATTATCACATAAAATTTCCATGGGCTTCTTTATGGCTGGCACAACTCCAAGGTCTCCAATGAAGTTCTTCAACCATATCGCCTCCTTTGACGCTTCGCTTTCCGCTATATACTCTTATTCACACGCTGAATTAGCCACAGTCTCCTGCTTAGAACTTTTCCAAGTCACTGCTCCTCCATTTAGGGTAAAGACCCAGCGCGACTGCGAACGGTATTTGTCCCTGTTGGTCTGAAAACTGGTGTCACTATACCCTCGCACCCTTAAGTCTTTACTCCCACCGAGGACTAGAAACCATTCATTGATCCTCCAAAGGTACTTAAGAATATTCTTAACTACGGTCTAATGTGCTTTTCCAGGGTTCCCTTAATATTTGCTGCCATGCTCAAAGCGAAGGCCACATCAGGGCGAGTACAAGTCATCGCATACATTATCGAGCCAACTACGGAAGCGTAAGGTACTCGGCTCATCTCTGTTATCTCGACTTCGATGCTCGGGATTTGAGTCTTACTCAAATTGGCATTAATATGGATGGGTAACTCCTATTTCTTGGAATTATCCATACTACATCGTTTTTAGTATCTTTTCCAAGTAAGTATTCCGACTAAGTCCTATTAGCCTATAACGCCCGTAGATCCGGGCTAGTCAATTTAGAGACGATAAGTGTCGAAAACAAACTTCCGACAAAAGATTATTTAGAATAAATAATTTGAACCAAGTTGTAGTATATGTCACAAGGTTTCTGTACATATAAAGAACGTCGAAATCCGAGTTATAACGAAGAAGTTATGACCCGTCGAAGTTTCGCGACGGAACCGGCACGACATCGGGAAGCGTAAATAGTGAATTTACGATAGAGCGAGTTTTAGCCTTAGCGATCTAAATGTAAGTCGTAGAATACGTTAAACCGAGAGCGTCCATAAAAAGAATGCCCAAATCTGACTTCGTATGAAGAAGTTATGATTTTTCGAAGTTTCGGCTTAGCGGTGTACAGCCCGAAATGCGAATATTAGATCGAGCGGTTTTTAGCCAAGACAACCTAAACGAGAATTGAAGATCTCATTATTTGTAGCGTAACGATAAAAAGACAAACGAAAACGAACGTCGGATGAAGAAGTTATGAATTTTTAACGGACCAATCTTGTCCCGGCCTGTTAAAAATATACTCCCTCCGTCCCAAAATAATAGTCCACAGACAAAAAACACACAGTTTAAGAAAACATTAATTACCATTAACTTTATTAAATGAAATGACAGTCTTACCCTTATGTTGCATTTAATTCTATGCTTGTTGTATTTAATTTTATGGTAATTTAACTAATAATGAGGGATATTATGGTAAAAGACATATTTATTTTTAGAAGTAGACAATTATTTTAGGACAAACCAAAAAAGAAACATGGACTATTAATATGGGACGGAGGGAGTAAAATTTAAAATAAAGTCAAAATTAGCCGACAAAGTCTAAATGAAAGTTGTAGAGTACGTTCCCACCTTCGCGTGGATATAAATAATGTCGAAAACGGATCTCGTATGCGAAAGTTATGATTTTTCTAAGTCGGGAGGGTGCTGTGCGAGTTTGGGTGACGTGGCGCGATCACAGTCGTTGCTCCTCCCCAAGGCTAGCCACCAGATGGTGACACGTGGCACATTACGCCCAGCGTAATTTTGAGTATGCTCAGCATAACCATTACGCTTAGCGTAATTTTTTAGTACGCTCGGCGTACTCGGCGCTGGCAGCCTATAAATAGATGCGCAAATCTCCCATTTTCTTCACAACTCTCCACTTCTTTCCTCCCAAATACCCCCAAAACTTCAAGGTTTTTCCCTAGCACCTCCAAGGTGTTAGAAGAAAGTCCCGGAGCACCGGGAAGCTCCGAGAGGAGGAGCCTTTCGGCTCGGGAACGCTGCTCCAGCAAAGCCCGGTTTTCGATAAAACCCGTTGTAAGTGAGCTACACCTACGCTATTTTTAATATAGCTTTCAAATAGTTATAGTAATGTTATTAGGTCCTTAAAATAATTATTTGGGCTATTATTATGAGTTATATTGAGTGTTATTTAACGCTTATATAATAGTAATAATAGTCAGACTATTAATTTGTCGCGGTTATCGTTAGACTAAACCCTAGTGGTATTGATACTACGTTTTATCGAAGGAAAATTGTTTTGAGAGTATCGAAGCGTTGTCCGAGTGTTGAGTCACCACCTTTCAGGTGAGTGCATAGTCCCTTTCATCTTACACATAGATATGAATTATTTAATATAAATTACATGCTATGTGTGCATATTGTCTGAATACTTGTTGTCTATGTTGGGTGAAATATTTTTATACATGTTTTAAATGATTTAAACTATATATGTATTTTATATCTACAAAATGTGTTGGGTAAAACATGGGTAGATGAAATAGTTGTTGTGTGACAACACGATGAAAGACATCAATGTTGACAGTGATCCAGTCATCTAGTGGAGTATAGATGACGACCATGGACGATACTAGACAGTCTAGTGGAACGCTAGCAGGCTCGTAACTTGTAGGTGTTTTTAAACTAGGTGCTCATTAGACATTTTTGAACTGAGTGTGTTCACTAGGTATTTTGAACTGAGTGTGTTCACTAGGTATTTTGAACTGAGTGTGTTCACTAGGTATTTTTGAACTGAGTGTGTTCACTAGGTATTTTGAACTAAGTGTGTTCACTAGCTACTTTTGAACTAAGTGTTTACCAGATGTTTGGACTACATGTTCACTAGTTGTAACCTATAAGCCTTGGTAACGATGGACTTCGTGCCAATTCCTTAGGAATAAATAAACGAGGAATAGTTGACTCTTAGGGAGGATTGTTTTAAACATAGTAATTATATTATTGTGGGTTGAAAACCTTATGTACTCACCAGGTTTCCCAACCTAACCCACTCAGTTTATTTATATCACAGGTGTCGATATGAAGTCACATTACACTGAGAGATTAAAGAGATGTAGATCACTAGTGTAAATAAATGTAAGTTCCGTTTATGCTTATGTTTCTGTATTGACGATGACATCCCAAACATTTTAAAATGAATAAAATACGTTTCTTTGAAAATGTTTTGATAACGTACTTATCATGTTTTTCTGGGAACAAATTCCGCAACATTTTAATGAAAAGAAGTACTCTGATTTTTATAAAGCATAAACAAAAATTGGTCTTTTCTGGCCGTGAAAATGGGGATGTCACATAGCCTTTTACTCTTGTTTCTCACAATCCTTATTCCCAGAATATAGGCAGCCTCTCCGAGGTCCTTCATAGCAAAACACTTCCCAAGCCAGGACTTGACTTCCTGCAGGGTTGGGATGTCGTTTCCTATGAGTAGTATGTCATCCACATACAATACGAGGAAGCTAACTATACTCCTTTTGGATTTGACATATACACATGATTCATCCTCGCTTCGCAAAAAAACCAAACTCTTTGACTTTCTCATCGAAACAAAGATTCCATCTGCGAGATGCTTGTTTCAGTCCATAAATGGACTTCTCAAGCTTACACACTCTATTGGGGTGTTTCACATTGACAAAACCCTTTGGCTGACTCATGTAAACATCTTCAGCCAACTTTTCGTTAAGGAAAGCGGTTTTGACATCCATCTGCCATATCTCATAGTCATGAAATGCAACAATGGCTAGCATCACCCTAATAGACTTTATCTTCGCAACTTGTGAGTAGGTCTCATCATAGTCAACTCCAGGAGTTTGAGTAAAGCCCTTCGCAACCAATCACGCTTTATAAGTGTTTACCTTCCCATCCATGTCGGTCTTCTTCTTGAATATCCACTTGCACCCGACCGTCTTATGACCTGGCACATTGTCAACCAAATTCCAAACTTGGTTTTCATACATGGACTAAATCTCGTTGTCCATAGCCTCTTTCCATTTCGCAGACTCTGGGCCTTCCATGGCTTCCTTGTAGCTATTAGGTTCATCCAAATTTATTAATGTACTATCACTAATAAACGTATCACCCTCACTTGTTATATGAAAACCATACAACACAGGCAAAACACGAACTCTACTGGAACATCTAAGAGGTAAGGATTCGTCAACCGGTTCAACCGGAGTTTCCTCCTCGGGTTGAGCGTCAGCGTTAGAGGTTCCTTCTGTTGGATTAGATGTCTAAGCCCATAACTATTATTGGTATGTACTTGACCCGAGAGTAGCATGTAACGCACGTGTTTCTGGGCTAGGCATTAATGATGATGTAAAAGTCTAGGTTAACATTTGTAACCCATTTTGAAATAATAAGAATGTATTATTTGAGTATTATGTGTTCTATGCTTAATTGTGTGGCTTAAATGAATTAAGTATAAAAATAAGCGATAAAATAAAATGTTATATAAGACCTATATCAATACATGAAAACGTAGTGGTCGTTACAAGGATTCCGAATATATTAAGAATGCCAAAATCCGAGTTATAACGAAGAAGTTATGACCTGTCGAAGTTTCACGACAGAACCGGTACGACACTACGTGACGTAAATAGTGAATTTACGATAGATCGATATTTAGCCTTAGTGATCTAAACAAAAGTCGTAGAATAAGTTAAACCAAGAGCGTGCATAAGAAGAACGTCTAAATTTGACTTCGTATGAGGAAGTTATGATTTTTCGAAGTTTCGACTTAGCAGTATGATCGAGTGATATTTGGCCGAAACAATCTAAACGAGAATCGAATATCTCATCGATAGTAGTCCAAGAGTGAAAAGACAGACGAAAACGGACGTCAGACAAAGGAGATATGAATTTCTAACGGAGTTTTCTTGTCTCGGTCTACTAAAAATAATATAATAAAAATATAAGTCAAAATTAGCCGACGGAGTCTAAACAAAAGTTGTAGAGCATAATCTCACCTACGCGTGGATATAAAGAACGTCAAAAACGGAGATCGTATGCGAAAGTTATGAATTTCTGAAGTTCGAGGCGCGCATCTCAAAGGGGGAACGCCACGCGTTCAATGCCCAGAGCCTGTCCCGTCGCCTGTCAAGACCGAAGTTCGTAAGCAATGACGTACGGCGGAACGCGCTGTGTTCGGAGGGTCAGCCTCCCCCTATAAATAGAATGCAAGGTCTCCGGGATTTGTTGCTCATTTCTTCTCTCTCACTCCTTATTGCCTTGTTTTGCATGCAATTTATACCCCCAAAGCCCCGATATCATCCCCGAGACCCAAAGCGAGTCCCGTAGCCCCAAAGATCCCGAGAAGTAAAGTTTCCGAACCGAAACTCTGCCCATGAGAAGCCCAATTTTTGTGAAGATCTCTTGGTTTCACCGAAGAAATACTACTCTTAAAGTCGTAGTGCTGTCTTATCATCTCCTGATCAAGTGAGTGTATATTCCCTTTCTTTTAACACGTAGATATGAAGTATCTATTTTAGAATACGTGTTAGGTGTGTATAAATATATGTGTATATATATGTTATCTGTTTATTTGGTATGAGTATTGAATGAGTATCTTATAAGTTTTTAAGTTTCATATGTATGTTGTTATCTATAAAAATGTTGGGTAGAACTTGGGTAGATAGTTGATGTGTGATAAACTGATGAGAGGCCTCAATGTGATTGTGATCTAGTCATTCAACAGAATATGGATGATGACCACAAACTTTTTCCAGATTGTCCTGTGGAATGCTAGCAGGCTCATAACCTGTAAGTGTTGATGAACTTGGGTGTTCATTTGCTGGATTCTATCCCCCTCATGATTGCCTTAGGACATTTATTGCTGAGGAAACCCCTTTATAGTATTGTCCGTCCCGATGAAAATCCTAGATTAGGTCCATTGTGATAGTTGTTGTTTTAGGGACGTAAAGTGAGGATAACGGGAATGGGTAATCGAGTTATTGTTGGTTGGTGAAATTAAATATAATTATTTATTGTGGGTTGAAAACCCTATATGCTCACCAGGCTCCCAAGCCTGACCCACTCAATTTCTTTGTTTTACAGGTAGTGGCGCGAGAGCATAAGTTGGAGAACTTGTGAAGATGTTTTTGTTTATAGACCAGTAGTTATATATAACCATGTAAGGTCTATGTTTTATTGTTTATGCTTTGTGTATGTATCGGAACATGACGTCCCGAGTTTTGATATATAATGAAAATACATTTCTTTAAGAAATGCTTTGATAAATCTTATTTTATCATGTAATGTTTTGGGGACAAATTCCGCAACTCTTTTAAATTAATGGATTTACTCTGAAATTATTTTAAAAGCATAAATGAAACCGGTGTTTTCTGGCCGTAATTTTGGGGATGTCACAGTTGGTATCAGAGCATTAGTTTAAGCAAACTAGGAATTTGTAGGATTTCTAGACTTAAACTTAAAATGCTAAGTGAAGATTTTGAGATAGTGATTGTTATATTTTAGACATGAACACTAGTTTATTTTAGGAACGTTGCCTAAAATGCTTTTATGTGCTAAATGTTATATGTTTGCCATATATGATATTATTTGTTCAGATCTATGGTTTGTTGCCAACCAAATCTGGAGACCTTATGTGTTTAGGATTCTAAGCGTGTGACGACGGTATTAGAACTAACATGTAAACGTTTCGGAGTGATAAGAATGATTTAATTATCTATCATGATTGAGGATCTAAATTCACCTTATTCGGTGTGTAGATAAAAAATGGTAAGAACCAGAAGTGGAGTTGGAAATGTGAACGAAGACAGGAATCAACCACCTATGGTTGAGCGAGTACTTGTTGTAGCAGCAACACTTGAGCCAATAACAATGGCTGGTGTACAATTTATGATTCAGACGATGTTGGATCGTCAAATGGATGAAACGAGACGTCTGCTTCGGCAAAATCGTGAAGAACTTTCTTTTCTGATTGAACATCCCGAGTTGAATGAAGGGCATTCAGAAGAAGGTAACTTCAATGGGACTGTTGGTCAAGCCAACCCACCGTTAGTTAGACAAAACCACTAGGAGGGAGGAAATGATGGACTTGGATGCAAGTACAAGGACTTTTTGACTTGCAAACCATCGACCTTCATTAGAAAGGAGGATCCAATCGGAGTTACGGATTGGATCTCGGAAATGGAGCTAGCCTTCATGACGTGTGGTTGCAGAGGCAAGTTGCAGACCACTTTCGCAGTACGTCAATTCAGGGGTGGATCTGTTCGTTGGTGGAACACTCTGGGGAAGACCCTATGCCCTAATGAGCCACTGCAATGGACTTGGGCAGAGTTCTTGGTTTAGTTCAAGCGCAAGTTCTGCTTGACCTAAAATCTGCTAGAGTTGGAGAGCAAGTTTCTGACATTGACTAAAGGCAACTTGTCAGTTGATGATTACACCAATGCCTTTACAGACAAAATGTGTGGCAAAGGGTGACTTAAGTTCATATTGAGTGTTATGTTAAGGACTTAAATCAACTGAAACATGAATTTCTCCCTCATAGATGTCTAAGTTCAGAAAACTATGGTCTTCCTCATCTTTTTGGATAGAGCTTTCCTAAAGAATATGATATCCCAAATGGAAATCAAGGTGAAAGATCAATCCCTTTGTTGTGCATTAATGGGACTGGACATCATACTTCTCTTCCTCCACCTCCTCCAATAATTCTCCCTGACCCACAAGTTCAAGGACACTCAATCCCTATTTGGCAAGCAAAGTCTATATGTGCTCACACCTTGGAGATTAAATCACATATTGACAAGTCGGGAGAGTTGAGTGTCAAATTCTTGAGAAAGTTGGTTGTTCAATCACCTTCTAAGTCACATTGTGAGTTTCCTTTGCGACTACTATGAAACAGACTATGACATGACCCTTAATGATCTTACCTATTTGCTTGTTGCTGCTAAATCAACAATGATTTGGAGCACTGGTAAATCAGATCTGATTGGAAAATCTACTTCCCAAACCTATTTGGACATTGACAATGGTGACATTGGAAGTCCAGAAAAACTTTCTCTTCCCAATGGAAAGGGATCGGACATGGTCAAGTCATTTGACCCAAATGGTAAAGAGAAAGGCTAAGTCTGAGATAGTCCCATTACCAAAGAGTCCATATGTTTCTATTGCCAAGAGAAGGGACATTGGTTGCGAAGCTGCCCATTTCACCTGAAAGATCATAAAGATGGTAAAGTAAAAAAGGGTTTGACTATACTTTATGTAAAGTTCACTATCTAACTCTATTAAGTTCCTATTTGGAGATTCTTAATACATGATGTAATGTAATTACATTTTGATGTTTTGTAGAATCAAAGAAAAGTAAGGAAGCTTAAAGAAAGAGTAAGTTGATTCTGATCGCAATAGATGGATTTCGATCGCATAGTTCAATGATCAGAATTTTGAGTTGCTGCTTAAAGTCTTATGATAGATTGCTTAGAAATAGATAACAACATGTTTTTCATACGTATTTACATTGTAAGGATAAGTTTTTCTACAAGTTTTAAAATAAAGAAAAGTTTTTATTTTATTTATTTTAAGTATCCTTACAATGGCATTTGTGAAAAAATTGTCGTTTATATGATTCTATTTGATAGCAATATTGGAAAATGGATTTGATTCTTTCGTTTGTGGTAGTGTCATAATTTACCAAATAAGGAAAGATTCTCATCACCCAAGTTTCAGTTGGATAGAAACTTGGAATCATGCAACTTGTATTGTATGATGAATGAGAATTTTCATCTTTTGTAAATTAAGACTAATTCCTTGTTCACATGTACATGTGAGTCAATTGAAGGACTAAAGGATCGAGTACATTAGGTTGTGCGTTGGTCATGTCCATCACAAAGGCTAATAAGGTTATTCATTATGATTTACTAAAGTTTAGTAAATATGGTTATGCTTACAAGTTTAAGTATAATTTTGAAACATTGGAAATGTTTCAATGATTGACAAAATGATTAAGAACAATCAAATTAGGCAGAAAGATAAAAGTTTCTCCAATGTGAAGATATGGGAGAGTACATGAGTATCTTGTTTTATGATTATCTTAGTGATTATAAAACCATATCACAATTGATCCTCTAAAGACACCTTAGTGCATTTGTTTGGCTAAGGAGAAGAATCATGAATTGATTGAAATGGTTAAATCAAAAGATAAATCATACTTCGTTCCAAAACAAGTCTTACAGTCATACTCTAAGATTGTAACTTGAGTGACATAATTTTAAGAAAGGTTTATAACACTTATCAAATGTAGAGTAACATGTTTCTTACTCTTGTACATTTGAGATTGGTAAGTTGTGATGTTTTGGATAAGACAAAAACCAACTAAGACCAATTGGAAGAAGTGTTTATCTTGATAAGAATCCAAACTAACTCTTGAATATTTGTTTTGTCAAGGAATGGTTATTGACAAGAGAATCTCATATGTCAAGAGGACGGTGGGAGTCTTAAAGATCTTGGAAAAGTTTCAAGAACTAATCAAGAATAAAACCTATTGTTTAATCGCTAGCACACAGCTTGAGGTTTGTAACCCATTGTGCTGACATATTTATGTTTCTATGCCCATTTCAGTTTAAGTTGACTATGCTTGCAAGTTCTATAAGTTCTCAATTGTTTGCATAACAGATTGGAAGCAATGGTAGGCCCTTGTGCTGCCAGGTGGCAATAAAATGAGTTTGACCAAGTTCTGTCCATATGAATTTGGATTTGTCACTAACCTTGTCTTGAGATTATGGTTATGAGAAATTCACATGGATAGGAACACATACACCAGAAAATCTAAGTGTTGATAAGGTTTCTCTCCGATTCATGAAAATAATGGTGAGGAAACGCTTTCATTAAGTAGGTTTTAAGTAGATAGCAATTGTGACATTTGCATTCTCAAAGTCGTTAGTGGAGCGTGTGTGGTTAACCGACACACTAACATAGACTTGTGAGAAATGGTAAAGGTTTAAACAATTAAGACTATGGTTACGGCATCCCTTTTCATGGTTCTAATATTGTTTAGACACACATGTGTGATATCTAAGGAAAGGTGTATGATTTTGATAAACTTTTATCAAAGCATCTCGTATCAGAAATCTAAACTTTGGTAATAAAGTCAATAAAGTATTGATTTCAAGAAGTCCACCTGATTTCTGGATACATGTCAGAGCAAGTGGGAGCATAAGTGTTATGCTAATAATCATCATGTTAGTGGGAGCATGATTATTATATTAACCATTTCAAGTTAGCAATGTTAATTATAGAAAATAAAAGTTTAAATTCGGGTTTGAGAAGTTGTTTTGCTATAATTAAGGGAGAGGGTTTTATACTTCATTCCAATCCTACAAGCTTAGATTGAGATTTTAATCAACTTTAGTAAATGATATATATGAGTGTTATGTTGGAATGGTTCAACATAAGGAAATTATATATATATATATATATATATATATGGCGTTCTCAAAATTTGATTATGATTACGACATCCTTCTTCATATTTCAAATTGTAAGAAAATGACAAATAAAAATTTTATAGCCTGAATCGTGTCCTATATGCTTTGGGTATAGGATCGATTACATCCATTCTAAATTTTTCAAAATTCTTAGGGCATTAAGAGGGAAAAAGGAAAAGAACCGGATATGACTAAAATGATTAAACAATTGTCGAGGACAATCAGAGGTTTACCAAAGATTGGTTGCTCGTGGACAATTGGAAGTATAATGTAAGCTTTGAAAAGGACCGTATTGACATATTTTAAAAAGAGGTAACTCTTGTTCAGAAGTGATAGTCAAAATGGTAATATGGAATTGTTTTCATAGGTGGAAGTTATTCTCTGAATCTGTGTAAGATTAGAAAAGTTAATGCAAAGAAGGATGTTCAAAGGAATGTACTTTGAATATGAGACTTCGTTTCCATGGTATTGATCTCTATTGGAATACTTTGTAATGTATGTTGCCAAGTCTTTGTGACTTTTGTGCATATTCATTACAAGAGAATCATTGCATAAAAGTTTAGAATCTAACAGATTACAGTAAATGGCAAGAGTTTTGTATTCTTACATTTACAAAAAGGGATTGGTATTGTGAAAGGAGCATCATTGGAGTCGTTCTCAATTGATCTATTTCACAAAATAAAGGACTATAGGTAAACATAGTGTGCCTGCTTGGAGCATGGAATGACTATTGTTTTAATTCAAGTATTAAGTTGATAATTCGAAACATTACATGGATAACGAGTAATCAATATGATGCTTAGATAAATGTGTTTTTTTATTTACTCTCAAAGTGTTGGGGCCATATAGGATTAGTATTATTCTTGTGTTTCACCTTGCATGTTTTGACTTCCCAAATAACTAGGTTATTCAAACCATCCACAGTCGATCATACATTGGAAGTAGGTATTGAGGCAAGACTGTCATGAATGGGTCTGTAGTTTGTCTAGGTGGCTAGACTTAGCTGCAGTGTGTCATGAGTGCTCCTGGAATAAGATTCGAGTATTGGATTAAACCCACGCTCATTTGAATCGCTTCATGGATTTTATCACGAGTGAATCATGAGACGATAATATCTTATATTCTTCAAACCTAGAGATATGAGTTGTTGACTATGAGTTGGTTATACATTGACTGTACGAAAACGCATCAGTAACTTGATGTTATAAAACATGCCTTTGTGTATGATTCAACAAGTAGTTAGTACAAGCATATGAGTCGAAGATTATCTATTCCTTTTACCTCATAAGGATAAAAGCGATATCTGTGGGTCCCTTGATGATTTAGTGATGACACCCCTAAGTGCTTGGCCAAGCCTGGACTGATTTGATTTGTTCGATTAGTCAGTCGTCATAAATCGAAAATCGGGAAACAACAAATGGACAAAGAGAATGATTATAAATCCATGTCTCAATCCATATGATATCTAAAATGGAGGAATATATGGTCACTTATCTAATGGACACATCATTTGATTTGTTCAGATTTCGACAACGGCTTTAAGAGCTACGATTGCTAGTCGGGATATGAAGTCGTACTTGCAATAATAGTTTAGACTTATCTAAGTGGGAGACTGTTGGATTATATGTCTAAGTCCATAACTATTATTGGTATACTTGACCCGAGAGTAGCATGGTCCATTTGGGTTGCATATCATCAGGACAAATTGTTAGGATGGACTCTTGAGATAAGGTTATATATGATTTATTAATATATTATAAGTACTAGTATATTAATATGAAATCATATGGTTTTAATTAGTATTGATCAAGAATTAATTTGGAATTGATTTAGTGATCAAAAGAGACTAATTAAATATATGGGGACTAATTATGTTAATTAGTTATATTTATATGTGTTGGGCTTATGATCCATGTTGGACCAAGTTTATGTATGAATACATAAAGAGTTGGGCCACATGAACCATGGATCATAAAACCCATGAGTATGGGTTTGGGTTTTACCCATGACTCTTAGAATTCAACACATATAAATACATATATGATGACCTAAAAACCGTCAACCCTAGTGTGTGGGTGCATGTTCTTGGAGTTCATGAAGGTTTTAGAGTGCATGGAGATTCTCTCTCAAGTCCTACCTTTGTACTTGATGTGTTGTGATTCCACTTGAGGCTTCCACACTATTGGGGCTAAGCTCTTAAGGCCAAATGCATCAAGACTACCATCCATATGAAAAGGTATGTTACATTAACTAGTATCTTGTGTAGTTTACATCTTTGTATGCTAGTTATAGGCTTAATGCCTTGGAAACACCTTTACATGTATAATTACTGAAAACATAGATCCAAGGTATCTAGGGTTGCATGAACACCTTAGGAGTGTTAGAATGCTCAAAACCCAACACCTTCATCGCTCGACTCTTGAAGCTCTTAAAGATCGATTTGCTTCCCACTGTCCCCTTGGCTTATGAGTTCTCCCTCTTGGAAAACCCTTCTCCTCCCAACGAAGAAATCATTGTCACTCGGTCTATAAAAGACATATCCAAAGGACTTCTGCGGATAGCTGATGAAAATACACCGCTCACTATGAGGTTCGAGCTTGTCGTGAGTCTCTCGTCTTACGAAAGCCTCACAACCCTAATCCTTGATATGTTCCAACGAGGGAACTTTCCCTATCCATATCTCGTGAGGTGTTTTGGCAACCTTATTTATAGGGACTAAGTTAAGGATATGGGCGACAGTATCTAAGGCATACCCCCAAGAAGAGATAGGTAGCGAAGCACGACACATCATGGAACGAACCATGTATAGCAAGGTTCGATTACGCCTCTCAGCCACACCATTCAACTGCAGTATCCTAGGTGGCGTCAATTGCGAAACGATTTCGCATTCCTTGAGGTAGTCGTGGAATTCAAGACTAAGGTACTCTCCACCTCGATCGGATCGAAGCATCTTGATTTTCCCGCTTAACTGATTCTCCACTTCTTTCTTAAACTCTTTGAACTTTTCAAAGGTTTCTGACTTGTGTTTGATTAAGTAGATATATCCATATCTGCTATAATCATCGGTGAAATTCGAATAGAAGCTGCTCGCATCCTTTGTGGTGGATCTAAAGGGACCACACACATCGGTGTGTATGAGATCCAATAACCCTCACCCCTCTTACAAGTACCAGTGAAAGGTGACTTGGTCATCTTTCCAAGAAAACGAAACTCGCACACGTCATCATCCCTAAGGTCGAATGACTCCAACACTCCATCCTTTTGGAGTTGGGTTATGTGCTTCTTGTTGACATGTCCAAGACGACAATGCCACAAGCATGCTTTATCCAAACTATTGGAAGATTCGATATGCAACACATCATTTCCTAAGTTGTCTACAACCATCACAGATTCATATATTCCATTACAAGGAAATACTTCAAAATAGAAAACACCATTAAGATAAGCATTAATAGAACCCTTTTCATTATCAAATGAATATCTAAATCCTTTTCTATACAAACTATGAAAAGAAATGATGTTTCTTGCCGTTTATGGCGAATAACAACAATTATTCAAATCTAGTCCTAATCCATTACTAAGCACTAAAGAGTAAACTCCAATCTTGGTGACAGGCGACGATCTTCTGTTCCCCATGATCAATTTTATCTTCCCATGCTCCACATCCCTATTTCTTCTTAGGCCTTGCAAATCAGAACAAATGTGAAAAACACATCCTGTATTAAGTACCCAAGAAATAACATGTAATGAATCATTAGATTGAATAGTATAAATACCTGCGAAGGACAGCTTGATCTTTGCATCCTTGATGTCTTGCAGATATTTCGGGCAACTTCGTTTCCAATGCCCCTTCTCATGGCAGTAGTAGCACTCTGCATCCTTTGGGTTGGAGGTGGGTGTAGCAGAACCAGACTTGGTTCCACTAGAAGAGGTGCCATCATGGGACTTTCCCTTATGGTGGCTATTTGACGGGGCCTTCCTCTTCTTACCCTTTCCTTGCCTAATAGCCAAAATGGGGGCAACAGTAGGAGTAAGAGTTTGTGCAATGGACTTTTCCTTGAGGTTGCTCTCAGCAGTCCTCAATAGACCTTGAAGTTTGCTCAACGTGGCCTCGTTTTTGTTCATGTGGTAGGTCATGCGAAACTGGTTGAAGCAGAGTAGCAGTGAATGGAGGATGATCTCAATCCCAGATTTTCATCAAAGTTAACATTTAACTTCAGCGGGCGGTCAACATACCTTTGTATCTTCTGCAGACGAGCAGTGACAGACTCTCCGTCTCTCATCTTAGTCGTGATCATCAAAGTAATGATCTCGTACCTATCTTGCCTCGAACTTTGGTGATACCTTTCAACCAAGTCCTGATGCATTTCGCAGGGATAGAAGTCCTCGTAGGACTTTTGGAGTTCAGCAGTCATGATCGCTAACATGATGCAATGGACTTTCGTGGCATCACGCTCATGGGCCTCGAAGGCAGTGATCTCTTCGGGAGTGGCGGTGTTCATGTTCACCTCTTTCAGCTCCTTGTCGAGGACATATTCCTTGTCCTCGTAGCGGGTGAACATTCTTATGTTACAGATCCAATCATTAAAATTGTTTCCGTCGAAGATCACCCTCCCACACAAATTCATGAGTGAGAATGAGTCGGAGGTGTTTGAGCCGGAAGCGTTGTTCAAGTTCGACATTTGAAAAAGAAAAGAGACAAAGTTTGATTGGATAAGAATCCCCAATTAAACACCCAAATGAGAAATTAGGGCTAGGATTCAACAACATTATTTTCAATTTAGAAGAGGGATGCTGTAATCTAAACAACAAATAATTTGAAGGTAAGTGAATGATGATTCACTAATTTCTACCATGAAAAACAAAAGAGAATTAAGTTTTAAATGTATTGAAAACTCCTAGATCTTTTGAGATTCATTGAACTTTTCAATGGCATGTTTAAATCTCGATATTCCCCTCAAGTTTGTGACTGGGATACCGAGGATCACAAACAGGGTGTGAATAACCATGCAAATATACATGGTGCCCCCAATGTTACAGTCACCTAATCAACGTGCCGGTTAACCACACACACTCCATCGATCTATGACAAACATCAAGTCACCCTTTGCCACCTTTGCTTAGAGCCAAATTAGTGTGCTGGTTAACCATACACGCTCCACTAGCGTCTTAGCAAGGGTACAAAGTGTAATTTCATGGAATAACATCAAATTCACATTTTTCCTAAAGTAACTAAGATTGAGATTTTTTTTATAAATCATTTAGTTACTTTATAATTCATTATACTTTTAATGAGGAAAGGGTTGCCCTATCCTACCCGTTCGGCTAACGACCCTCCACCAATCAAGGAAGCGGTGGGTGAGAGTGGACACCCATTAAACGACCATTTTATAGGCCATAAACTTATACCCCTTATAGATCGGTTTTGTGAATGAGGCCTACTAACGGTAAGACTAGCATTTAAGTTATACATATATAATAATTATTCTTATAATATTATAATAGTATTGGGTGAATTTTAAACTTGTAAAAGTCTAGGGTTTGGATTTTAATAATTTCAAAATTAAACTTTTAATCCAAAAATTAAATTCCAAAACTTAAGGGCAAGTATTGAAACATTTCAAAACTATCTAGATCAAAATTCAAATAAATAATTAAACAATTAATTATGGTTATTATCTAATTTTTGACCTAATACAATTTCATGCAAAATAATGATCAAATAATCCAAATAATTAACATTTATCATATAAGGAAGTAATTATCCAATTAATTTGAAATTATATTTTATTTTGGCAAGGATAATCACCCAATATCAATAAAATTCGTATTTTATTAATTAAAAACGATTTGGTAATTATCCTATAGCAAAATAAGCATAAAATCCCGAAAATCCTTCTGTCTGACAGCCCAACTCGCCGAGTCCCTTTATGGACTCGTCGAGTTCATCCTACTCGTCGAGCCCACTTTGGGACTCGACCAGTCTGTCAGGCAGATGACCAAAAATTCGATTTCTCAAGCATGAATGAAACACAAAGCATAAAATACAACAGAAACCAATTAAGGCTCTGATACCACAGATGAGTTTTATACAAAAGAACAATCCTATATGCTCATGCAAAACCCTAAAGCTTGGATCTAGGTTTCTATATTGTACATGCAATTCATCCAAGACTCGAATACCCTATTCTAGCATACATTGAAATCGAAATCTATAACAAAACAAGTTTAGATGATACCTTTCAATAGTTGCAAGAATCCTTGATCTTCAAGAAGCTCAGTGTCACAAGTTTAACACCTCTAATGGCTCACAAACACCATAAGCAAGAGGATGATCTAGAAGAGAGAATGAGTGAGGCTAATTTTCGGCTGTAGTAACTCTAGGGTTCTTGGTGTAGCCGAAACTGAAGCCCTGGGGTCCTTTATATAGCCGAGCTGCTAGGGTTTCAGTCAAAACCCTAATTTGATGACTTAGGCCCTAAGCAACTTGAGAACCTTCTGGAATAAGACCTCCTTGGATGAAATTAGAGTGGGCTTCCACTCCTAATTTCGTCCCCCTTATATCCAAGAGAGTTCACATCCCAAAACCAACTATCACATAATTGACAGTTCCAGTCTCCTTTATTTAATTAAACTCTTTTAGCCACAAAATTAATTATTGACTGATATTAATTAAACTATGTGATTTCTCCTTTAATATATTATTCATATAATATATTAATAAACCGTAATAACCTCTCTCTCTCTCTCTCTCTCTCTCTCTCTCTCTCTCTTTCTCCATAAATCATCCTGTCAAGTTGCTTTGGTGAAGGCAACCCAAAATGACCATGCACAACCAGGTCAAGTACATACTAAATATAGTTACGGGCCTAGACACTAATCCAACAGTATGTTGGGCTGGGGTGTGACAACCCAAGTTGTCCCGTTACATTTCCCCGTTACCGTTAACGAAATATTCCACTGTATAAAAGTTCCGTTAATTAGAGGGCGTCAATTTAATAAACATTCCATTGGTTTACATTAGTATGTCGTTAAGTCGTGATAAAAAGAAATAAAAACACATAACACCCATTTCCATTTATTTGGAAAATGTTAAGTTTTATTGTCACGACCACTAAATCGGGTGCGACCAAAAGCCCCGTTTAACGGCAGTATTGGGTAGAATTCCACTAAGCTCCAACTCCCACCCATATATAAGGGGGAGTAAACTCCATTTGAGCTCTTTCCACCCTCTCTCTCTATACTCTCTCTAGACCCGTTTTCACCCCAAATCCGCAACCAAACGCTTCCAAATTATAAGTCCGCTTGCCCTAGCTTACTCTAAACAGTATGATTCGTGTTTATAGCATAGAATTGGACTTGGAACATGTGTTTACGGCCAAGGAGCATGATTGGGCCATAAACACTTAATAAGTGGGTTTTTAAGCAATTTAACCCCTCCAAACCAACATTGGGACTTAGATACGACCTTATGGCTTGCAAATCCGGACTTAGAACACCCTAATCAAGAATTTTGGGGAGCAAATAGGATTTTACGGCCAAGGAATGAGCTTGGGCCGTAAACCCCTCAAACATGGGGTGTAAACTCATTTTTACATGCTTAAAAGCCATAGAACTCCACCAATAGCCTTGGAATAAATCCTAGAATCATCTAAAAATAGTTTGGGGACCTTAAACATGTCAAACACCCTCCATTTAGGAGTTTACAGCCAAAGCTTCCCAAGAAATAGCTCCAGGGCCGTAAACTCATAAAAACATGTAGAAAGGTGCCCTAAATTCATACCAAGGCTTAAGACATAAATTAGGGGCTTGTCCTTAAGGTTTGGATCAATTAAACACATCAAAATGAAGGGGAAAAAGGAGTTTATGGCCCATGTATGCACCAAGGCCGTAAACACCCCTAAATGTGCCAAAATGATAGTTTTAATCCCTCAAATTGGCATAACACTTCATTATAAATTAATAGCAAGGCATTAGGGGCTTTAAACTTCACAAAACCCAAGGAATGAGAGTTTACGGCCGTAAAATCCCTTAGGAGTTGTACCCAGGCCGTAAACTCCAATATGATGCCCTTAGAAGCCTTAAACCCACTCATGCCTTTTTGGAAAAGTACTTAGAATAATTCCATGAGCAAGTAGAAAGCCTTAAAACACCCTAGAACCCATCACCATGAGTTTATGGCCGTAAACTCATGGTGAGTAGTCCCTGGGCCGTAAAATAAGTTTTAAGGGTTTACTCTTGGAGAGTAAACTCCATTCCTTAGCCATACATACCTTTAGACGCTACCCGGGACACCCAAACACTTATCCAAAGTGTTTTCCGCTCCTGTGAGCGCGTATATTTGTTTAATTAGTATTAAATATACTAATTGTATGTGAACATATGTTATCATATGTTAAATAGGTCATTGTGTGTGTTCAAGTCCTTGCGTGACACCGAACGCCCAAACGGCACCTCCGTCGGACCTACTTACACCAGGTGAGTTCATACCCCTGAATGAACCTTTTAAATGTTTTCACATGTTTTATAGGGGGGGAATACAAGTTAAACATGCCAGTTATCATATCAATCACATGTGATTGATAACCCGCATGCACAAGATTTTACCACTGTACACTGTTTTACCGAGTAGGACACTATAAATGGCTTTCAAAAAGGGTTTTCACTTGTTCAAGTTCTTACTTTTATTGCTTTACCAAAGTTCCATTTTCAAACTGATTTATGAAAGATTCCCAAAGATTTCTAAAGGTTTTCACACTTATTTTACCAAAGAATACAAATGCGATTTTCCTGAGTATAAAGGTTTTTCCAAGGTTTTCATGTACACTTTTACTTGTTAGTTACTGTTGCTTCACTTATACTTATTTTTAAACTCCTACTCGATAACGCTTTCACTTTGTGATGCGTTTATACTAGGTATTGTCTCTATTTCGCTTATACTTGTAGTCGCTTATACTTGATAGACGCTCTTACTTCACCTATTGTTGTCTCTACTTCGTGATACGCTTATACTTGTTCGACACTCATACTTCACTTGCGACCGCTTCTACTTCACTTGTTCGACACTCATACTTCACTTGCGACCGCTTCTACTTCACTTGTTATACACTCCTACTTCACAAGAATCACTTCTACTTGATACACACTCAGTCGTAGTTAGATGTATGTCTGTGCTTGTATAGATGCATATAAATAATGATTGAAGGACTTAGGAAGGCTTGTCCGCCCTATTTCCTTTTCTTCGTTGAGATGTGGTCTGGTGGGATCGGATGTCCATCCGAAGGTCGTTTGATTCATTAATTATATATTATGTACACAAGCATAGACATACGGGTTTACTTCAGTCAGTTCAGTTAAGAGTCTCTACCTCTAGTTCAACACTTACATTAGAAACCCAGTAGTTGGAAGTCTCTACCCACTATTTGGGATGCATCTTCAGGACACGGCCTTCTTCGTCGTCTAGTTGGTAACCAGAGTCTCCTGTAGGGAGAGCGGACATTGTGTGTATAGATCTATACGGGATTGATAACCCTGCACCCAGACTGCTAGCTACAGTCCCAGCCTACCAAGCCAACAGGTGACAAATGTCACATTTTAGACGCTTGTAGGGCGTCTGGTACTCTAGTCAGTATGGTTACGAGTATCCCGGGTTACCTTATAATTCATGGCTTTAAGGTAATGGTATTCGCCAGCAATTTACACTGTATGCTGGTAACTCATTTTCAGAGTCACACTGTTTTGACCTTACAAGACGTATCTTTCATTTGATACTGTATGGGGCCTGTCTTCTCTGTTTTGACCTTACAAGACGTATCTCTCATTTGATGCTGTCTGGGGTCAGTATTTACTGCATTTACTGTATTTACTGTATTCACTGTTTCGGACCTTACCAGCTGTACCTTTCATTTGGTACCTTCTAGGGTCTGTGTCTCTATTTGTTAGACTGAACTAGGCGTGTCGTTCGTTTGATACTCTCCTGAAGTCTATGATTCCTTTGCCTTAGTCAGCAGTCCTCACTGCTGAGGCATATGTTATTCCCTGATGTCATTTGCTTTCCTCGATAATCAAATTCAGTATTTTGATAACGATAACAATTTAGGGAAAATAACTTTTTACCACATAACACTGACCAGTCTTGGTAGAAGACTACTTTTATTAAAGAAAATATAGGATTTTCTGGAAAGAACTCTAATACACAGTAAACACTTAAACTACTACTTTTATTAAAGTTATTTGAATGAAAACGTCACTAAATGCTTATGAATTCACCAGCATTTGTAAAAATGCTGATACTCGCTTTTCAAATAACTTGTATTCTCAGGTTAGCATTAGACAGGTACATCCCGGAGCTGTTGATGAAGATAGCTTAGTACCGCGCAGTATTTATTCTATTACTTGTATTACTTTGATGTATTAATGTAACCATGTAAAACTATTACTATTAATGCAATGTTTTGTTGTACTTTGATTACTATAATGCATGTGTTGTGATACTTGACATGACGTCATCCACCCCAGAACGTTTCCGCCGTTCCGGTTTTGGGGTGTGACATGGGGCCATTTTTATGCTAGGTTGGGCCCATTTATGTATGTTTGGTTGGGCCCATTTAGTTATGTGTTGGGTTGGGCCCATTTATTTGGTATGTGGTATGTTGGGGAACTTACTAAGCTTTTTGCTTATGATTTTGTGGTTTAACATTTTCAGGTACTTCTAGTTCGAAAGGGAAAAGCCCGAGTTGATTGCATTGCATCCACTAGAGATTTCACAGTTGTGATTTAATGAGACTCTGATGTTCCTTTTGAAACAATGATTGATATTGACGATCCTTTGTGATATATGTATTAAATGTTTTCCTTTTTAAAATTGAAAAAAAATTCTATGAGTTTTGGGACGTTACACCAGTAGGACGCAACATATCCTCTACAACTAAGAAATAAATAGAAGATGGAATATTATGCTTAATAAAAACATTGTTGTGTCCCCCACACAAATAATGCATCCAAACCTCACAACTAACATACTATAAGCATAGTCAAAAGCAAAATTATCCCATAAAGCTCTAATAGAAAATAATTCCATGGTCTCCAACATGGTCTTATGTAAAGGTAAGAAATTTACCTGATGTTTAATTTTTTCTTCTTTGGATTTTAAATACACCCTACCATGGTGTACCCCATAGTCCGCCCCACCGTAACAAAATTGTTTAGATCTTACATAAAACAAATCCCCACCTTTGACATATGGACTACAGTCTAAGGGTATCAAATTGGACAATTGTGTCGTGTTTTTACCTAACATAACTAATGTTTTATGTAACACAAACACGACACAACACGATGTCATGTTTATTCACATTAACACAAAAACGAGTTGATCAGAACACGACAGACCTGATACGACACGACAAATATAACATAATACAGTTATTAGTTTATTTAATTCATACTTAAATCATATATAATACGAAAAACACGACAAACATATGCTAAATCGTGTCAATTCGCGTCGAATTTTGAACATGAACACAAATTCTAATTTCAGTTTCGTCCCAATTTTGTTTTGTTTCGTGTATTTTTGTCATGTCGTGTTATAGATTGACACCCTATCGTAGTCCAACACCATAGCCAAAAGATGGACCTTTACCACGACCAACCTTTCATTTGAAGCCCAATGTGCACCGAGAAAGTGAGCTACATCCTCTTGTTCACCAACCGAGACTGACACAACCTTTTAACCATCCACTTCTATCGACAGAACAACAATGACCTTATCTTTCTTTCCAACGGATCTTAACTGACAACTATTCATTCGAGCCATCAATAAATAAGTTAATTTTAGAATAAACATAAAAATATTTGCCTTCATAATGTCAAATACCAAATTCATTTGAACTTATTTATACTAAGAGAATGTTATGATTAACATAATTTATATATTGCTAAAAAAGAAGACGGTAGGTCGAAAGTAAATATTGTTAGATGAATTTATAAATAACTTGAGACATGTAGGTGTAAATAAATATTGTCCATTTAATTGTAATTGTACTAAAAAATCACATATACTCACTATTTCGCAAATAGATATTACCAGTGACATATGATATCTGCGAAATGGTCATATTAACTTTTTGTACATGGAAGATATCATTTTGCATATGTGATCTATGAAATAAACATAAATTTAAAAAAAATGGTAAACATCTCAAATGACATGGCATTGTTTTTTAAGATGATATCACCAATTTCATAGATGTCGTTGCAAAATTGATGACTATTTTTTACAAATTTTCTAGTTTTTGGTTGAATCTTGAAACCTAAAACCCAAAACTCCGAAAAATAATGAATAAAAAGTGCTCAATTTGTCTTCTCTATTATTATCCTAATTACGTCACCATTGATGATCAAATAAATTAGGGGTGTTCAAAATATCCGATAACCAAAAATCCGAACCTAAAAACTTAAAAACTGTATTGATTTTTATGTTAACCAAACCAGTATTTTTGAATTTTCGGGTTTGATTAACCGAAACGGTAAAATCTTTGGATTTTTTGTTCGGTTACGTTCATGCTTTATGCTACGGACGGTTAATCGAATATTTATTTTCTATTTTTTAAAATATTTTTTTTTTATGTTTACTCCTTTAAATTAATATCAAATTATTTCTTAGAAACCTTTAGTTACAATTAATAATCGTCATATTATTTATATTCTATTTTAAACCAATAATTGTCATCGTTAACATTTGTTATAAATATAGATATGTTGATATAGATTAAAATTGTCATTTGCATTTATTCATCATTGTACATAAGTGACTAAATATTTAATTATCTTTTCTCTATTAATTAAAAAATACGTTTTTATACTAGTCGATATTATTTTCCATATTCCATAGATATTTAATAATTCGTCATAATTTCATTATTAATAAAAACAACAATATAATTAAACAAATTATATGAATTATTCTTTGTCATTAATTCATTTTTAAGAAATCTATTATGGGGTTCAACAATTTTAATATATTTTAATTAATTAGTAATGGTTAATTGGTTAACCGGATAACCGAACTGAAAAAATCAATTAACCGAATACTAGTTAACCTGAATTTTTGGTTTAGGTTTAAGAAATGAATGAACCGATAATTTCAGTTAACCTTTCGAAATATATTTTTGGTTCGGTTAACGATCCATGGACACACCTAAAACAAATATAATCTTTCAAAATAATTTGGTAATTTTTGATTCATGCACGTATCTACAAAAAACAACGCTACATATTTTAGGAATACCAACAACGTCCTTTTAATCTTATCTTATGCACTTGTTTCTAGTAATTTCATTAAATTAGTCTTATCTTTCTACTTTCTAGTATTTGTCATATCCGATTCCAACTATTTCTTTTCTTTAATTTTAGGTAAGAAAGATAAAAGGGTAAAGGGTGTTTGGGAAAACTTTTTAAACTAAAAAGTCATTTTTAGAAAATGGTTTTTTGATTTATGTCTTTTTTTTAAAAAAAGATATTTAAATGTGTTTGTATAAACTTTTGGGGATGCAAAAAGAAAAAAGCCAAAAATTAATAAAAGTCATAGATTCGTAAATTCTTAACAACCTTCTTTTTCTTCTTCTCAAAAAATTAATTTAAAAGATCTTTTGAAGCTATCAAACAACAATGGCGGAGCCAGGTTCAAAGTAAATGAGTATCCTCACAAAAAAAATCATGTAATATACAATAAGAAAAAAACAAAAACCGGAATTTCATTAGACATAAATTTAACCTTCCATAACAAAGTTATGTTTTAAAATTCACTTATTCACTCTTTTATTTTACGGAAGCGATTAATTGCAAAGAGTGATAATCGATATCTGTAACATCCGTTTCGATTCCGGTAATTATTTTTTTTATTGTTATAATAATAATAATAATAATAATAATAATAATAAAGTAATACCGATAGTAATAATACAATATTATATATATATATATATATATATATATATATATATATATATATATATATATATATCAATGGGGTAAATAGCAATTTCCAGAAACTGTTTTATTTAGATAAATTGGTTTAAGGGTAGATTCCGCTTATATGCTTAAACCTGAGTGGTCAATTGTGTCAAAACGTAATGTCTTCATCTGTTATCAAGAGATGACACAGCTGCGTATCAATGGTCTTTTTGCTCGATTTAAACATACAAATGTTCAAATCTTTGAAAGCCTCTTAACCATTACACTTAGTAACCTTCCCTTGGACCATTTGAATCGCTTCTCCCTCCCTCTTAGCTACCAAACCCGAGAGAAAAAGACTGAAAAAGAAGTGAGGCCGTCTAGGGTTTTAGTGGGGAAGTAGACACTTCAAGCTCAACATAAACAAAATATACTACTGAAAACTTTTAAGGGTATCCTGGGATACCCAGGCTCCAAGGTGGATCCGCCTATGGCAAACAACCTTTTAAACTTTTGACTAAAAAAACTAAAAATCCAAAAAAAAAAAAGAATTCAAAAGTAATGTCAAACATGAATAATGAGTTTTTCACTTCAAAATAAAATTTTCATTCTCTAATAAAAGAATAGTTTTATTTTCCTTTTGATACATGTCACTATATTAAGCCTAATAATTAATATATATTTTATTTTCCTTTCGTCATGTGTCACCGTATTATGTCTTTTAATTAATGCATGTCAGTTGTCAATCTATTGATTATCCATTTTAAATTTCTTATTATAACTACATTAAATTAATAACATTAGGATAAAAATTAAAATAAAATTAATATAAATTATAAATTGATATAATTTTAAATATTTATTTAAATCAATGATTATAATTTTATATAATTAAAAATATTTTTTTACTTAATAATTTATTTAAAACAAATGATTAATAATTTTAAATTTTTTTACTATTAAAATTTAATTAATTTTATAACCATAATTTTGAGGAGCTTCTGTCATAAGATTTGGAAATGAGGTGGGGTTGGGTTAAAGGACATGAATATGCCACGTACTTGAATGAAAAACAAAGCAAAAGGTGTAAATAAGTGTGGGTAATAATAGATCGATGGTTCAGTTTAGGGCTTCAAAAGAAGCTGCTTCTACATCATCATCATATCTGGTCTTTTTTAATTAATTTCTGTAATTATTATTATTATTATTATTATTATTATTATTATATTTCTTTCATATCTGAAACATGTTGATTTACAAACAAGTCAAATGAATGGCCACCGGTTTTCAGGGGAAGATTCTATTTCTTTCTCCACTGTATCAAACCAAACCAAACAGATTATACACACCAACACTTCATTTTCTTTCCAACAAACGATTTGATTTTTGTGGTTCTCCTTTAAAGAACCTCTCAAGCTCCTTCTATGGAAGTCGTCCCTCGTCACTGGTACTTCCACTCTACTAATACCATACTTCTTTTTATCTATTACCATGCTTTCTGAAATTAGGCACATAGAAAGGGGTTGCTAAGAATTGGAGTATAATTTCAAAGTTGGAAGATGGTTTTTGGATCTGAAATGTTCTGATTCACGATGGGGTTACTGGAAGTGACGACATGCTGTAGAACCGAAAGGATTTTGATTGATTTTTACGGAGCAATAGGCGGGTGACATGGATACTTCATCTCAGACTGGTTCGCAGACGCAGAGATCAACTCCGGCCATCATTCCCCGGTTCTCCGGCGATACTGATCATGATCCCAAGGATATTAGCTTGAGACAGTGGTTAGACAACTCAGAAAGATCCATTGATCCCCTTGAAAACATGCATATATTTATGCAGATAGTGAAAATTGTGAGCCTCGCACATTCCCAAGGGCTTCTAGTTCATAACATTCGACCTTCCTGTTTTGTCATGTCATCATTTACTCATGTATCGTTTATCGAATCTGCTTCCTGCTCCGATTCGAGTTCAGATTCTGAGCAGGATGTATCAAGCAGCCAAACCGATTCTTACAAGAACTTGCCAAATGATTTTCGTAACACATCAGAAAACAAACAAGTTATTGTTAAACAAGAAAAAGAAGTAGAAGAAGAAACGAAACATGTGTTTCCCATGAAACAGATTTTACATATGGAAATGAAGTGGTATACTTCGCCGGAGGAGGCTGCCGGAGGTCCAACTTCTTGTTCTTCTGATGTTTATCGACTCGGGGTTCTTCTTTTTGAGGTATGTACGTCTTATGACTTGGCCTTTAAGTTTACACTATGGGTTATCTTATTCTATAACCCACGTTGGGTTTATTTCCATGAACAGTTATATTGCCCTTGTAGTTCACCAGAAGAAAAGAACGCAACCATGTCTACCCTCAAACACCGCCTCTTTCCTCCACAGTTTCACTGCAAGTGGCCAAAAGAAGCCTTCTTTTCCATGCGCTTACTGCACCCTGATCCAGCTAGCAGGCCAAAAATACAGTCAGTTCCCCTATTAATTGTTATTAAATTGTTATTCATGGTTATTAAATTGTTGTTCATTGCACTATCTTTCAGTGAAGTGTTACAAAGTGAGTTTCTTAGTGAACCTAAAGAAAAGTTGGATGAAAGAGAAGCTGTGATAGAGCTTGAAGAAAAGATAATGGAGCAGGATATGTTGCTGGAATTTCTTTTAGAGGTTCAACAAAGAAAGCAGGAAGCTTTAGATTACTTGCATAGGGATATTACATTTCTGTCTTCTGATTTGCAAGAAGTTACCAATTCTCAAACATCAATTAGAAAAAAAGGAGGGTCTAATTCCGTTTTTGAGGTTTCGCCTTCTCAAAATGACAATTCCAGAAAACGCATTAGAACACAAGAAAATCAAGAAAATGGCATCCCCAAATGTTCAAGATTGATGAAAAACTTCAAGAAACTAGAATCGGCCTACTTTTCAACTCGACATAAAACATCCAAACCAAATAGCAATCCATTCTTGGAGGGACTTTCAAAGTACATGTCATACAATAATTTAGAAGTGAAGGCAGAGTTGAAACAGAGTGATCTTTTGAATTCTTCAAACCTTGTATGCTCATTAGGATTTGATCGTGATGGGGAGTTTTTTGCAACAGCGGGTGTAAATAAGAAAATCAAAGTTTTTGAATACGATTCAATCTTGAATGAGAATCGCGACATTCACTTCCCTATTGTTGAAATCCCAACTAGATCAAAACTAAGCAGTATTTCCTGGAATCGATACATCAAAAGCCAGATTGCATCAAGTAATTTTGAAGGTCTTGTGCAGGTAATTAATTATAACCCAAATCATGTCTTTTACACTATATAATTTGATATAATCATCAGCTTTTTAATTCGAAAAATATCAGATTTGGGATGTCACTCAAAATCAAGTATCCGCAGAAATGAGAGAGCACGCAAGACGTGTCTGGTCTGTTGACTTCTCGGTGGATCCCACATTGCTCGCGAGTGGGAGTGATGATGGTTCTGTTAAGCTTTGGAACATTAATCAGGTAATACTGTCTGCTGTCTACTGTCTATTGTCTGGACACTTAATAAGTTGTTTTTGTTATTGGTGCTGCAGGGAGGGAGTATTGGTACGATTAAAACGAAGGCGAATGTGTGTTGTGTTAAGTTTCCATGTGATTCTAGTAATTTTGTTGCATTTGGGTCAGCAGATCATAGAGTATATTACTATGATCTACGAAATTTGAGCATACCACTTTGCACATTGTTTGGACACAAGAAAACCGTTAGTTACATCAAGTTTGTAGATTCAAAAACTCTTGTATCATCGTCTACTGATAACACAATGAAGCTTTGGGATTTGTCAGACTGCACATCTCGAGTTCTTGATCGCCCACTTCGGTCATTCACTGGCCATGTCAACATGAAGGTATCACTTAATTCCATCATGGTTTTTGAGTTGATCCCGACTTATTAGACTAAATAAATTCATAATTTTTTTTTTTTTGTGTGTGTGTGTTTTGCAGAATTTTGTTGGTTTATCTGTTTCGGATGGCTACATTGCTACCGGTTCAGAAACAAACGAGGTACTTCCCACATTTGGATGCATTTGTTACATGGGACATGACTGGACTGGACTGGACTGAACAAACTTTTTTATTTTTATTTTTATGATAAGGATGAGGAGGACATTCACATCTTTTACAGATTCCTAACTTTTTGTGTTGGACAAAAAGTTGTAATCTTTGTCTGATTGACTGACTACTATGATGTCTTGTCAGGTCAAGGTCAAATGCAGTACAACTTGTTTTGTCATATCATGTTGATGTGTTGTTTGTTGACATGTGAATAGGTATTCATCTACCACAAGGCTTTCCCTATGCCTGCATTGTCATATAAATTCAAGGCCACAGATCCAATATCGGGAAATGAAGTGGATAGCAATGAACAATTCATTTCATCTGTTTGTTGGCGAAATCAGTCCTCCACTTTAGTTGCTGCAAATTCTATGGGAAATATCAAAATCTTGGAGATGGTTTAGTTTTCAAATTATACAAGTTTTAGGATTAGGGGGTATATGCAGATCTTTGTGTATAAAACTCAGTAGAGAGGTAAAACATGGGGGGAAAAATCATATTCATGTATATAATTTGTATACAACATTTTGTTTGGAAAAATTATTCTCTTAGATATATAATGCTTAAAGAAACACTCATATATAGTTGATCGGATTAAGTAGTTCATTAGTCATGACTTTCTTTACTTAATCGCTCTTTTCTTCATTAAGCCAAAAAAAAAAAAAACCCGTATATGCTTGTATAATTTATTAGATTAATTTATGAAACAATGCCTTAAGATATCCCAACGTGTTTCACGAAGCTATAATGCTATGCTTCTTGTGGGTTATTTGGAGATTCAGAAACCAGAAGGCTCATGCTGATTTTTTGAGATCCAAATTGGGGTTGTCATCTGAGGTACAAGTCCTCTCTCACTTGTGGCTCAATGCTCGGAAGCGGTCAGGGCAAAATTTAAGGTGGACAAATTGGTGCAGTGATCCAGTCCTCGAATGTTATAGTAGGCTTTAATCTTTTTTGTTCTCTTGTATTGTTGCTTTTTTTGTTCTCTTTTATACTCTTTCTTCTAGCCCCTGTCTAGTTCCTTTTTCAATGAATGCCTGCTGTTCCAAAAAAAAAAAAAAAAAAAAAAAAAAAAAAAAAAAATATCCCAACGTGGGGGTTTAACCATGATTTGAAGGAAAGATGATAGATACGGCGTTCAATGGTTGGCCTTACATTTTCTATAAAACAACACTTAATTTTTTTAAAATAGTTTTGATAAACCAATAAGAATAATCTAAAATTAAATTAAACAAAAAATTCTAACCTCTTTATTTTTGTTTTATGTAGTGTTTTTTACCTTTTTATTTATTAAAAAAGTAATAACTAGTTTAACTAGTTTTATTAATAAACAATTAAAAAACTAATTAATCGAAAATTACATAACAATCTTCATAAAATGAGTATTTATTTATGTGATTTGTAGTTTAGGTGTTAGTTACTCTATCATAATATTTAATTATTGTATTTTGTAGGTATTGTACCTTCAATATTATTTATACAATTCATAGCATTTTAAACTTGCAATCCAATAAACTTTATAGAATTGAATGTATCTTATATAAAAGAATGTTGGTGTAACTTTAAAAAGTTGAATTGTGGTAATGGAAACTCAAAACAAATAACAAAAAAAAAACGTCGCATATTCAATCAAATTTAATCCTTTGATGGACAACAAAAATGCTATAGCATATGGCATATAGTAAAGTAGTAAACACTAATTCCGAAATCTACATAAAAAGCATATCATCTATCGACATTGACTTTCATTAAACTTGGGTTGTTCAAGTAACTTGCGTATAAGCTGACTCAGCCTTTGACCACCTAGACCCGGTTTAATCCGTGTTGGTTTCCCCACCTTACTGCATTTAGGGTCACCCTTACACCACCCACCAGGTGTGAAACTCCCATTCTTCCGGTGTAACAACATCTTATCAATTCTATCCAAAACAAGACTATTTTCCTTAAATTTACGCCCAAATGCGGCCCCACTTGCTATCATTTTGGTTGTGTCATTTAAGGTGAGTACATGAGGATGCTGTTTTGGAGGAGTGTCCCATGAAATATAATGCATATCATGGTTTACTACTGTTGGAATAAATTCCGGGGAATTGCAGATTACTGTTTGGAAGTAACCTTCCGGAGACGACACAAAATTCGTGTAGTACATTAGTAAAGTTCTTGGTAGATTGTCCCATCCCCATATGCAATATTCCACAAATGATCGCGATAGAATCATCCATGCCGATCCTAACACAGTATCAACATCAATATCAGTATCAGTACCAGTAGTATTAGCATGTAACATAATACATACCTGTAAATAATTTAAAGGTTGTCGGGAGAGCCCTTCTCGGTTGCACCCAAAAGATATCGGACTTTGTGTTCTGGTATAGTCCGGGGTCCACCATCAACGGCATTGCCCTTTTGTGCCTGCATAAAAACTTAGAAATGTAATAACCGGCCCCACAGGGATAGTGTGTAACTTTGGGTTAATATACAGTTTATGCTTACTCTTTCCACCCTAAATGGCTTGTGTGCTCGATGAAGTTGAGGTCGCGTTTAAGATCACGAAATGCAAAAATAAGATCTGCAATGCAATTAAGTTGAAGAAAATGAAACCGATGAAATTGATGTAGAATTCAGATATGGGAAATGAAGAACAAACCATCTTGAGTTACGAGAGGGTAATCGGAGGCACTGAGGTTTATAAACCAATCCCAATCTTTATTCTTTTTAAGAAGAATGGCACATGCGTGAAGTGTGTTTGACACCATTGTTGGACCTCTGTATGTAACCATGTTAGCTTTTGAGATTATGTAAACGTTTCCGATTGCAGTAAAAACCGGATCGTTTTCGACCCGTGAAGCGAGTTCGATTCTTTCTTCGGGTGGGGATTCGAGATCGAGATGGAGAATGTAATAGTTCCATGGATGATACAGTGCTTGAAGTGTTCTCCATAGCTTGTTTAAATCCCCTTTTGACCCGGATACCAAATAAGCAAAACGAGGAAGAGGTGGAGGAGATGGAGGTGGGGATTGGATGTTTTCTTCAGAAAAATTCATGGTGGTTTTATTTGCAGAGATGCGAGGATTGAATGATGGAAAAATTGTTTTGTATGAGGAAGATACAGTGCCAAGATTGAAACATGTCGCGAAGAGGAAAAGAGATACGATTGAAGCCATGGCTATGGGGAACGCCCATCGTTTTTCAAAGTGAAGAGATTTTATCTCCTTAAGTCTGATCATTGTTGCTCGAATCCTGTAATTTCTGCTCATTTACATCATTTTTCTTCACGAATTTGTAACCGAATTAGTCCCACAAGATGTTCAAATACGAACCAACGCCTGATTTAATCGGATTCTCAGAAGTCAAATCTGCAGCGGTTAACATCAAGAACACTAAGTTCGATTTTTCTGAATTTGTTAAATAACTGAATAATATTATGCAAGATAACTAAATCGATAAAAACAATAAAGAATTCCGCTAATAAGATCAGACAAAACAGATAGCAACAAAAATGGAATAACGTAAACACGGCAAACACGTTATAAATCGATAAATCGAGCTCAATTTACACTTTAATTCTCAATCACGTAACGAAAAACTTAAAACCCCAAACCATTGAACAGTGTAGTCAACGGCTCAACGCATAGTCGTCATTGTTCATGGAAATCAATACTAAAACCTAGTGAAAACTGTATGCATATCGAGATTAACATAGACCACTCATTTCTGATCCTAAAAACTGTTTTGATTTTGTAATCAAAATCGGAGCTCAAAAACGCCACACCGATTCAATAAAAACCAAATTAAGCAAATCCGTTACACTTAAATCGAAACTTACTAAGTTCGTCAAGAATTTAAAGGAAGATTTACCTGGTTGGGGTTTCAGTCTGTCGGTGGAGACAATATTGTGCGCAAAAGTGATAACAGTGAAGAACAGACGGGGGTTTATGGATTGTGGGAGAGAGAAGATGAAGAAGACGCGGGGTGTTTGTCTGATTTGATTTTGTTGGATTAGTTTTTATATATTTTGGGAAATTCCTTTCAGATTACGAATAGTTTTCTCTGCAATTCTGTGATTTTAGTGTTTGCTAATTGCTACAGCTGCTATATGAATGAATAATATAATGAATTGCTAGGATCGACACGACATCATCGAGTTTTGTAAAATTTAAGGACCGAGTTATATCACAATCTTTTACAATTAATAACGGTCAACTTAATTTTAATTTCAATTAAATGTCCATCACTTATAAAAATGTTTCTAGTTTTCACATTATTATGGCAAATTTTTAACTATTTTGATTTTCTGAAAGCAAAATTTATCAAACAGTCAAGAACGTATCCAAATATATTTTTTTATATTTTTATTATATCAGCTATTTTTTATTTTTATTTTTGGATTTATATGATAAAATGTTTTCTAAGGACAATATTTTTGGATTTATATTTTTTATTTTTATTTTTGGATTTTTATTATATCACCTGGAAGCTCGTGGAAGAGATATGAAACAACTTAATCATTCGTATTAATAAAAGGAAATAACTAAAGGAAAACTGAGTGACACATAAAACAAATATCCAAATAATCCATTGAGTTGCAATGATAAAACAACAATGTTGATTCGAGTTACTTCTTCGATAAATGGAAGACTAAGGATTTAAGACCAAAAAATCAAAAATATCCAAAACAATGATATTTACTTATTTGTTCGATGACAACTCATATATAAATATATTTAAGTCTAAGCTTTCATGCAAATTGTTTTTGTATAAGAAGTAATATCTATCCATTGATTGTTGAATATTACAATTTTGTTGTACTCTTTGGCAACGGGAGAAGTTAATTTTTTTGTTATGATAAAAGTGATAAATAATTTATTTTTGGTGATAAATAAAAAAAAAATCTACATTTTTTATGACTTTATGAATATATTATACTTGTTTGTTAATTTAAAGGCTAACTTTCATAGAAGTCATTATAGTTTGGTTTTTTATTTTTTTATATGTTTGACCGTTATTTTTTTTAGTTTAACAGATTTTTTTGTCAAAAAGAAAACACTCTAAATCTTTTCCATTAATTAGCTTCAATAAAACAAATGGAAGGTTGTTTTTTTTTTTTTTTTTGTAAAATCATTAATGAGCTGCATTAAAACAAATGGAAAATTGTTTTTTAGTTAAATATGATTTTTTTAATAAAAAAATATAAACTTATCCGAATGGTTAAACCCAATAAATTCCAAATATAAAGACTTCTTTAAAATTCAAAGTTTTATACAATAGTTTATTTCTAAAATAAAAACAGACTCTTAATGATTAAAACAAACAAAAAATCAAATGGTAAACCAAAAAGAAACAAAACTAAATATAGTATGAAATTTGATGGGTTTTAGTGGACAAAATATTTTTGTTTTTGGAATGTATGATTATGTATGGACTAAAAACCAACGTCGACTTGATGAAGAAGTAAATTACGGCTTTGCCCTTCTCAAGTCTTGATCCATTTTTTTTTTTTTTTTTGAAACGCCCAATCAATTAAAACACGACCCACGCCTACCAAACAGCTAGACGGGATGAAACATCGGGAAAACAAAGAGTATCAGATACAAACAATGGAAAGGAGAAATACACTACAAAGTCCAATTTTTAATACCCAAACTACTCCTATGCTTAAATCAAAGGAAAACCAGAAAAATAATCTCGTCGGTAATTCGGACATCAGAAAAGAGGTGTTTGATGAAAACCCAGGGGTGGGGTGGGGGCATATTCCCCATACGGGTCAAATATATCTTGCACATATCTTGTAAGCCAAAACAACGGGAAATGGTAATGACCACCAAATGGTTATAATAATATCTAGTATGTTTTAAATTTAATAATTATCTTAAATTTTGAGTTTTTACTTTTATTATTTTATTTAAGTATTTTCCATTTACATTATAATTTTAAAATCAGATGACTTTTTACTTCTTTTCTGTTTTAAGATAATTTATTCCAAACTCAAATCAAATATAAAAGTGGGTAGAAATCATTAATGGAGTTGAAAACCATAAACGGTAATTAAATTTTCAAAGTAAAATTTTGGTTTCTCAATCTTTAACAATCTATATGTATTATAAATAGATAGCTTTTGGATCAAGACTCGAGAAGGGCAATGCCGTAATTTACTTCTTCATCAAGTCGATGTTGGTTTTTAGTCCATATACATAATGATACATTCCAAAAATAAATATTGTGTCCATTAAAACCCATCAATTTTCATACTATATTTTTGTTTTTGTTGTTATTTTGGTTATATATATATATATATATATATATATATATATATATATATATATATATATATATATATATATATATATATATATATATATATATATAGGTTCCGTTGAGATTAAAAATAAAATAGAGATCTCGAGATTCAACCTCAGCCACGTATTTCACATCTGCCGCTTTAACCCTTCGGTGTACCGGCGCGACAGGTCTGGTGTAATCATAAATGATTATACAGTGTCACCCGTTCTTTTCTCCTCCGCCACCATCCCCACCACCGTAACCGCCAGCGCCACCACCACTACCACCACTTCTGATACCAATCGACCACACCATTATCACCTACATTACTTATACCACCGCCACCTTTGTCACCACCACCTCTTCTGCGACTAACTGTAACAATCATTTATGATTACTCAATCTGTGAACAGACATATATGTATAATCATTTATGATTATGCATATACGTATAAATATGTATAATCTTGTATGATTATACCTCTCTGTCATATAATCATTTATGATTAGATATACATCGTTGCTGCTGGTACGCTGGAGCATTAAAGCGGCAAATGCGAAATATATGGTTGAGGTTTAATCTCAAGATTGCTACTTTTTTTTATTTTCAAGTGAACCGTCCCATATATATATATATATATATATATATATATATATATATATATATATATATATATATATATATATATATATATATATATAGAGAGAGAGAGAGAGAGAGAGAGAGAGAGAGAGAGAGAGAGAGAGATAGAGATTGTTTTTATATTAGAAATAAACTATTGTATAAAACTTTGAATTTGGATGTCTTATCCTATGTGACTTATAAAAATCCTATGTGGAAACATGTTTGTTATCACTCTCGAGCCTAATAAATTAAACGGGCCGGGGTTAAACTAAATAATGTGCTGCGGTGGGTTAATGTCCACTGCGGCTTTACGAACAATTACGTGATCAGTGACCCAATCCGTATTGACTTTCAGCCGTACGATTTTGGTAATAAGTAAATGAATATCTGCTTGGCCGATCACCAACCACCGATATTTAGTTGGCTGCACCATTATTCCGTGGTCCCCACCGCGTAATGCGTTTTCTCCACAAAACTATTTATGTGCTACTCCTCCATCACTTAATATCTATTATGCAGACATAAATAAATGCGAAAATTAAATGTGCGTTGGATGCACGTCTTTTTCATTACATTTTTAGATTTTTTTTCTGTATTTTAAAATTTGAATATTTGGTATGTTTGGAAAGATTTCAGTTTAGAGTTATTTTTTCTGTCAATTATATAAATTTTTTATCATATCTCCCTATATTAATAAAAAAAACAGTTGTTTTGCCATGTGTCGTTATATTAGACCTTTTAATTAATGTGTTGCCCTCTGTCCTAATATTATTGTCCACAGACAAAAAACACACAGATTAAGAAAAACATTAATTACCACTAACTTTATATAATAAAATGACAGTTTTATCCTTACTTTGTGTTTAATGTTCCATTAAATACTTAGTTGGTTAGGTAATAATGAGGGGTATTTTGATAAAAATATTATTTATTTTTAGAAATGAACTATTATTTTGGGACAAATCAAAAAGGAAAAATTGACTATAATTTTGGAACGGAAGAAGTATTATTGTTTTCATTAATTCACAAATAAAAAATGTCTAATATATATGAAAAATTAATTTTATATATTTATTTGAATCAACAATTATAATTACACATAACTAATAAAATATCTCTTAATTAATAAATTATTTAAAATAATTGATTAATAATTTTGAGTTTTTACTATAAAAGTTTAATTAATTTTATAATTGTGGTTCCCATTGGTTTTAAACTAGTATATAATCAGCAAAACATGTTCAATTTACTTGTTTAGTTGTGAAACGTTTAATAACAAGTTAGATGGTAAACAAATTGAATGATAATTGCATTGTTTGATAATTATTTGGCAGAAAGTTTATCTATTTCTAAATGAAAATATTACAGATTTTCTTTTCCGTTGTTTAATTAGTTAAAGGAACGAATGTTCACTGGTTAAATAAACACATATTCATAATGGTCTCTTTCTTTCTTCACGTTCGTGAAGGTTCATTTATATTCATTTGTAAACATTCGTTCAGACCATACGGTATACTCTCAACGAGAGCATCCGTGATCCATGTGGCCACGAGAAAATTTTGTGCACACCACCCTGATAAATCGTGGTCGGGCGTGGTCGTTGTGCCTCATGTTGTCGACGACGATTTTAAACGTGAAAGTTAATTGGTGATTGCTTTCTCGACCGTTGAACAACCATTTGGCCTTTTTTTTCAAACTCAATTTAATACATATAAATAAAACCTTCTATTTTCACCAAAAGTTACACCTTCATTCTCTAAAACCACAAAACACATGCACATGGATTTCACAAAACACATGGAATTCTTAAAAACTTTTGACTAAGATGACGACGTAGAATTCGTCGAGACATTCTTCAACGTTGTGCAATACATTCACGATGAAGAAAGTTTGAATGTTGCTCATACAAGGGCGGTCGTCAATCGTGATCGCCAAGTCGCACACGACTTATTGGTACATGATTACTTTGCCGATAATTGTCTTTATAATGACGACTCGGTCGAACGTCCTTTCCGTCTGAATAAGGCTATATTTTTACGTATTAGTAATGATTTAGAATCTCGTTATGATTTTTTCAAACAAAAACCTAACACTGGAGGAAGAATGAGTTTTAGTAGTATACAAAAATGTGTGGCTGCTCTTAGGTATTTGGGATACAGTATAACATTTGATGCATCTAACGAATACTTGAAAATATCCGAGAGGACCGCAGTTAAATGTGTAGATTGGTTTTCTGCATGTATGTATGAGGTTTTTCACGAACAATATTTGCGCAAACCTACTCAACGTGATATTGATAGATTATATTCGGCTCATGAAGAAAGACATGGATTTCGGGGTATGCTTGGCAGTCTAGATTGTACACATGTTGCTTGGGAAAAATGTCCAAATGCATGGCGTGGTCAGTTCACTCGAGGAGATATAAGTGAACCAATTATCATCCTAGAAGCTGTTGCATCTCAAGATTTGTGGATATGACATGCCTTTTTCGGAGTAGTGGGGTCTAACAACGACATTAATGTTCTTGGCTAGTCTCTTCTTTTTAACGATATTTGGATCAACAAAGCACCTGATATGACGTTCACAGTGAACGGGCATGGGCACGCGTACAAATACATTTACTACCTTGGTGTTGGGATATACCTGGATTATTCTATAATGATGAAGGCATACTCGGTTCCTCGAAGTAAAAATGCAAAGTTGTTTACAGAAAACAGGAATCGATGAGAAAGGATATCGAGAGAGCATTTGGAGTCATTAAACAGACATGACATGTAGTCAAATATGCTACAGGACTCTGGGATAAAGAAAGAATTAAATGAATGGTCCTAGCATGTATTATAATGCATAATATGATTATTGAAGATGAAGGTCGAGCGATTTGCACATATGATCTGAACGATGTTGTCATTCCAATTGGGGAGTTCGTACCCAGAACGAATGAGTTTTTAAAGCGAGTTGTTGAAATTCATAACAGTGAAACGTGTTTCATTCTTCGAGAAGATGTCGCGGAACATTTGTACCAACGTAACATGAACGAAGATTAGTATTTTATATGTTTGTTTGTTTTATTTTAATTAATGTAATGTTTTTTTATTTCTTGATTAATTAAGTAATGTAATTTGAAGTTGTAATTTTATTTTTATAATTAATGAAAAACTAGTTAAAAAATGAATGTTTTTTAATTATTAAAAATGTAATTTTGTTGTATTTTTGAATTAAAAAAAATAAAAATAATGATGTGGAGTGGTGTGTTAGTGATATGTATCCCATGTTAGTGGTAGAGGAATGTGGTGCTAATGTGTCACCCACCACATATGTGGTATGTGGTGGGTATAACAGATGGTCTTACATGAAGTTAAGTTTGTCTATAACGATCATTAAGTTAAAATCTTTGAATTTAATTGTTACTTGTCATTCTTTATGTTGTAATTATGATCAAAGTAGTTTCTAATTGTCTCATGATAGATGTTGTTGTATGACGATGTAGTTGAAGCTAAATAGGGTATCCCTTTGGATATTAAGAAGCTAAAGGGTGATGTTTTTTCGAGTTAACATTGTGGAGATAATATTTAAATAAATATGATGATATAGACTCCATTTTTGAATTATTTATGTGTTTTTGTGTGTTGGTATTGTAGGATTTGTGTATAATCATGTTCTTATTAACATATCTTTTTTATTTTAGACACTCAAGTCCTCATTTATACTTATTTTTGTTTGTTTATGCTTGTTTATGTTCGTTTAATATTAACATATGAACACAATAAGATTGTTAAATGACAATCATTAACAAGAAAATTTATTCATTTATGTGTTCGTTTCAATATTTATGCGTTTGAACTTGAATAGACAAACATGAATAAACCATTGTTCGTGTTTGTTTATAGCCTTATTAGTCACTTCACTTAGAGCTTTAATTTCATTTAGCCATTGAGAAAGATAATTGCATGTTATATTGGGTTGTCATACTTTGTGGAATATAATTGACATATTTAAAATCTAAAATTTTATATTGGGATTGGGAGATTCTTGATTAGGTTCGGGTGTCTTGGAAGGGAGATTGTTGTATGATATGAGATTTTTTGTGGTGCTTCTCGAGTTATTGGGTTTGATCTATGTGTTGTCAAGGAGCGATTTCGAGGGCAAAATCTAATTCAAGTGGGGGAGAATTGTAACACCCCCGAATCCTGGATGAGAAATTTAAGAGTTAGAATGCACTTTGGAGGACCTACTCAACAAGTCGGTTGGTCCCGACTCGTTGTGTAGGGGTTGAGCTGGCTACGCGAGTTATGAAGCCTACTCGTCGAGTCGAAGGGATGGACTCAACGAGTTGAGTCTTTATTGAGAAAACCTTAATTTTAGGGCTTGCACCCTATTTAAAGGCCCTTAAGCCCTTATTTCCACCTCCCTGGCCATTTAGACACACTGAGAGAAGCCCTAGACGAGCTGTAGTCGTTGTGAGAGAGAGAAAGGCTAAAGACCTTGTGTTCAGGTGCATTTTTAGAAGAGGATTGAAGAGCAAGAAGGTTTGGAACGAGAAGAAGCTTTAGATCCGGTGTTCTTTTGGTGCTAGCTATCAATTGGAGGTAAAAAGATATCTCCTTGATCATTCCTTTTGTTATATATCTTTCTAGATATTTTTAGGGCATTATCCCATTCATCTTTTGATTTGGAGTTGCTGAACTGGTCATGGAAGTTGAGACTACAAATATGAGGTATATGAGTCCCTATGAGCCCAAAGATTCGAGCTTTATCAATATTTGGGCAAGTATTCAAGCATAAAGACCTTTATGGAGCTTGTTTTGGCATTTTGAGCCCTATATGCCATGCATGAACGTAAAGCTTGCAACTTTACGTGATGATTCGGCATTAGGAGACTAGATTCAGAGTATGAGACCTTATATCTATCCAAAATTGTATGAATGAGAAAATAGACTTAAGGGACTTGACGAGTCAGTTAGGGTTTACCCCGATGGTTTGGACGTGTTACAGACTCGACGATATAGTGAGACAACTCGACAAGTTGAGAGGGCTTACCCGTATTTGGATTCAGTGTGGACTCGGCGAGTTGATGAGATAACTTGACGGGTAGGTGGCATTCCCGGGTCTTCTGGACGTTGCATGGACTCGACGAGTTGGTTAGCAACTCGGCGAGTAGAAATTGGGTTTTTGCAATTTTACTGAGTTATGAGGGACTCGACAAGTTCATGAGTTGTACTCAGAGAGTTGAGTTAACATGAACTGTTGACTTGGGTGTGGACTTCTATTGACTTTTAGAGTTGGATCAATTTTAACTTTTGACTTCCGTTGACTTTAGGGTTTTGGTTAACTGTGGATTTTGGAGGCCATGGAGGGGAGGAGATTTGATCAGCAGCTCGAGTGTGGGATACATTTCTTTACTCTGCGAGTTGAGTCTTCTCACGATACATACCTGAGGGGTACTGTTGAGTGACTGGAGGGTCTTATTTGAGTTATGTGATATCATGCATTTTGTCTTTGTGATATATGCTATAGTTTTCAGTGCTTTACTGAGTAGGACCGGAGGGTCCAAATCGAGTTGTGAGACCGGAGGGTCTTCACTGTGACACATGACCGGAGGGTCCATATCGAGTCGTGAGACCGGAGGGTCCTCACCGATATGCATGACCGGAGGGTCCATGCCGAGCTATATCCATGAGAGGCTTATTATTTGTGTATGTGGTATTTTGGGGAACTCACTAAGCTTCGTGCTTACCGTGTTGTGTGATATGTGTTTCAGGTACTTTTCAGGACCGTGGGAAGGCGTCGGCTGGATTGTACACACCAGTTAGAGATTATGATTTCGAGGATTCTGGGATTTTATCAATATTGTTGACTTATGTTTTGACAACTTATACCTTTGGTGGTTTTTGAGAAATGTGATAATGAGTTTATGTGATCCTAAAAATGAAAATTTTATTTGGAAAACTTACGGTGTTACAAGTTGGTATCAGAGCCTTGGTTTGAGGGATTCGGATGTACTCTCGGGTATGTCTGGACTCAAACTGAGGATTTGAGAAAAAATTTCAAAAAGAAATGATTTTTCTAAAACGAGTAAGAGTATAAAGAGAAAACGAGACGGAGCAGTGTGTACAATCAGCTAGAGCCCGATTGGTGATTTCCTAAAATACCATTATTTGTTTCCATTATGAGATATTTATGAGGTATTAGAGCTGCATGCTAGAGGATGGGCTAGGTATTTCAAAAATTAGGGCCAAAGTTGTCTGATTCATGATGCCTTAGCCTATAGAATGCTATTAATTGATATTACTATTTTCTCTATGTATGTGTTGAGTAAGAGTACCTAGCAAGAATATTTTTGAAAGAGATTTGAGTATAGGAGTAATCTAGGAGAGATACCTAGATGTTCATTTGAGGAATCTACTAAGAGAGTAGTTGGATACCCACGAGAGGTAGGGTTGCCTGAGTTCGGTAATGCCTTTTAGAGTTGTAGATAGAGTGAGTGAAGTTGTATGATAGAGTGGTTTTGTGTGTTGGTGGAGGTGATTCGATGCCCGAATGTTGCTTGTTTTGTGCTTTGTGGAACTCTTGATGATGGGAGATAGCTACTAAGTGAATATGACGATATTCAGGAGGTAGATGGCTGGCATCATGAGGAGTTCTTCAGCAGCTAACGGCAGAGAAGTGTGAGGACCTAAAAAGAGCCTAGGGAGTGACCTTAGTTAGATGAGTACGTTGATAAGGAAAGTATTCGCTGGAGAGCGAACATGTGTAACGGGATAGGTGATCGAGAAGGTTGAGCATCTACTTCGGAAATCTGGGACGATCCATGTGGAAAGTAAGGGTAGATGTGACAGGTAGTATGGGCCTATACTAATCAAAGCAGAGGACCCATACTTCAAACACGGAGAATTCCAGAGGTTCTAAATAGTAGGTTGAGGGAAGATAACATGGTTCGGGTAGCATGATTCGTAGCAGAGTGTGTTTCCATCTTTACCAGTTATCCGACGATATGTGTTCAGACTGAGAATGGATATGGTAAATTGTGGGGCCAAAGGGCCATGTCGGTTGAGCTTCGATAGAGTGTAACTTGTGAGGAAATTGAGTTTAGATTCCGAGGAGTTGACTGGTGGGTTGCCAATTGAAGTCATGACTTGAGGAAAAGTGGAGGTAATACACTGAGGAGGATTGCGATTTGGGTTGAGTGATCGGACGATGGTTGAGATGTCACTTCCTGTGACAAGAATTACATTATTTACGCTTCTCGTGTGGAGCGAAAGAGATAAGAAGCTTCGTGTTTCAGATTTTGGAGGTAAACCCGGTGGGGTAGCATATAGTTGAGATATTTCCACTAGAGTATGTGTGCTATGTCTGTTGCGGGATATTTCCTATACTATTAGAGAGAGTCATCAAAGGGGATTGAGATGGATGAGGACAAGGATTGTTGGATTAGTGTCTAAGTCCATAGCTATTTTGGTATGTACTTGACCTGATGGTGCATGGTCCTTTTGGGTTGCCTTCACCAAAGCAACTTGATAGGATGAATTATAGAGAGAAAATATTAAATATGATTTATTAATATATTATGAGAATAATATATTAAAGGAGAAATCATATTGTTTAATTAATATTAGTCAAGAATTAATTGGTAATTAGTTTTGTGACTAAAAGAGATTAATTAAATTTAAGGGACTGGAATTGTAATTATAAGATAATTGCAATTGGGCTATGGATTGCCTCATATTAAAGGAGTGGACGAATTCTATGGGGAAACCCATTAGAAATCGTCTGAGGCCTTTAAGGAAAGGAGTTCATGGGTTGCTTAGGGCTTAAGCATCCAAATTAGGGTTTCCTTGTTAGATAACCCTAATAGCCTCACTATTTAAAGAGCCCTTATGCCCCAAAAACGTGGACAAGCTTCCTTCTAGGGTTTCCACACGTTTTGGGCAGCCTCCTTCTCTTATCCTCTTCATCCTCTTGCTCTTGGTGTTTGTGAGCCATTAGAGGAGTGACATTTGTGACTCTAAGCTTTCTAAAGTCAATACAAGAAGGATTTGAGATTGTTATTGCTACATAACAATCAAGGTATGATCTATACCCTAATTATATGTTATATTGATCATCATATGCTAGATCTAGGGTTTATAGTCTTGGATAAATTTCATGTACAATAGAGAAACCTAGATCCAAGCATTAGGGTTTGTATGAGCACATAGGATGTTCTTATAGCCAAAACCCATCAATGGTATCAGAGCCTAGATTGGTTTCTACTATATTGATGCGTTGTGTTGCTGAAAATCATTTTCTGCCCTTCTGTTCGACCTGACTCGGCGAGTCGGAGCGTCAGACAGAGGAATTTTCGGATTTTGTTGCTGTTTTGCTTAAGGATAATTACCATATTCGTTTTAAACCTATAAAATATGAATTTTATTGTTTCTTAATGAATATCCTTGCCAAAACACAAGATAATTACCGATTGATTAGATAATAACTTCCTTATATGATAAAGATTGGATTATTTGTATTAATAGGGTAACTTATTTTGCAAGAAATTGAAATTAGGTCAAATATAGATAATGATGAAATTAATTGTTTAATTTATATTATTTGTTATTTGATCCTTGTGTTATGAAAAGTTTCATTTTTCCCCTTTAGGTTTTATAGTTTAAATTTAAACTCAAAAAGTTTAGTTTTGAAATTTAAATAGTTGAAACCCGAATGTTTTGAAAAAGGTTTCAAACTTGCCCTCAAGTTTTGGAATTTAAATTTTGATTAAAAGTTTAATTTTGATGTATATTTAAATTCTAAACCTAAATGTTTTGAAATGTTTCAAAACTTGCCCTCAAGTTTTGGAATTTAAAAGTTGTTTAAAAGGTTTAATTTAGGAATGTTAAATTCTAAAACCCTAGTATTGTTATGAAAAAAATTCAAATCACACCCTTATGGTTTTATTAATTAATTAAGGTGTATAATAATCCATAAAAGTTTAGGTTTACAATTTAATTGAATTTAAAGTGTAATTGTTAAATTTGACCTCCTAGTATTTTAAAAGTGTAAAATACACCCTATACTATATATAACATTAAAAGTCTAACATTATATATATATATATATATATATATATATATATATATATATATATATATATATATATATATATGAGTAAAAGTCAGTCTTACCGTTAGTAGGCCTCATTCACGAAGCTGGTCTATAAGGGGTGTTTAAGGAAATTGCCTATAAAATGGCGATTGAATGGGTATCCACTCTTACCCACCGCACTCTTGACTAGTGGAGGATCGTTAGCCGAATGGGTAGGATAGGACAAAACCTTCCATTATAAGTATAATGAAGTACAAAAGTAACTAAATGTTTTACAAATTCCCAATCTTAGTTACTTAGGCAAAAGTGAATTGATGCAATTCCATGAAATTATACTTTGTGCCCTTGCGAAGACGTTAGTGGAGCGTGTGTGGTTTACCAGCACACTAAATGGTTCTAAGCAAAGGTAGCAAAGGGTGACTCAATGTTTGTCATAGTTCGGTGGAGTGTGTGTGGTTTACCGGCACATCGAATAGGTGACTGTAACATGTGAGGGCACTATGTAAGTTTGCATGGTTATTCACACCCGCTTTGTGATCCTCGACATCACAGTCACAAACAAGAGGGGCATATCGAGATTTAAACATGCCATTGAAATGTTCAATGAATCTCAAAGGATCTAGGAGTTTTCATAGATTTAAAACTTAAATTTCTTTTTCGTTTTTCATGGTAGAAATTAGTGAATCGTCATTCACGTACCTTCAAATATTCTGCAACTAGATTACGACATCCCTTTTCTAGGTTGTAGCATATTGTGTTGGGTCCTAGCCTTAGTATCTCATTTGGGTGATTTACTAAGGACTCAATCAATCAACTAACTTGAATTTGTTTTCTCCGGTATTGTAGATGTCAAAGTTCGACAACTATGGTCTTCCCAAATCCCGTGGAACAAGAATTCCACATGAAGATGATATTCCACGATTCGATCGAGGAACAAGAAATCATACTTCACTTCCTCCACCTCCTCCAATTATTCTCCCTAACCTACAAGTTTGAAGGCTTGAAAAGTTCAAGCTCACTCAAGCCCTTTTGACAAGTAAACATAAAGAAGGAAAGTTGGTGTGTGCACACGTCCTAGGGATAAAGTCACACATTGATAGGTTAAGAATGTTGGGATCCGTTGTCTGTGAGGAGATGGCTGTTGATTGGGTTCTTCAGTCACTTCCTGACTCATATAGTGAGTTCGTAAGAGAGTACTATATGATGAACTGCGACGTGACCCTTATAGATCTCACCTATATGCTTATTGTTGCTGAATCAGCAATGGTTTGGCGCAATAGAAAAGCAAAGTTGATTGGTGAATCTGCCTTCAAGACCTCTATGGATATAGACAATGGCAACGAAAGACATGCTATGATCGAAAAGTTTGATCATAAGAGAAAGGCAATGTCTGAAGTAGTTCCATGTCTTGTTCCAAAAGAGTCAATTTGCTTTTATTGCCAAGAGAAGGGGCATTAGAGACGAAGCTGCCCTATTTACCTAAGAGATCTAAGAGATGGGAGAGTCAAAACGTATGGCTCTGCTCTAGGTAAAATCCATTGACTAACTTTTTTAAGCTCCTGTTCTAGATTCTTAATACATAATGTGATAAGATTACAATTGATGTTTTGTAGGATCGAAGAAAAGAGAGGAAGCTTAAGGGAAGAAGTGAGCAGAATCTAACCGTGAAGAAATGGATTTCGATCGCATTACTTGAAGATTAGATTATTGAGCTACTACTTAGAGTTAGAATTAGATTGCTAAGAAATATGTATTAGCATAGTTTTTCAATGAATTGCGTTGTAATGACAAATTTTTTTCGCAATAAAATAAATTTTGATTTTATATTATTTATTTATCCTTGCAATGGCGTGTATGAAAAATTGATGTTTGAATGTTTCTATTATTAACAATAATGGATTTGATTCTTAATTATGGAAATATCGAAAATTTACCGAATAAGGAGAGTTTCTCATCACCCAAGTTTCAATTGGACAGAATCATGCTACTTGGTTGTATGATGAATGAGAAATTTCATATTTGGAAATTAGACTAATTCATTGGCAAAGTGTCAAGTGAAGGACTAGGAGATCGAGTACACAAAGTTGCATGTTGATCAAGTCCACCATAAGAGTAACAAAGATATTCGTCATGATTTTCTAAAGGTTTAGTAAATATGATTATACTTATAAGATTAAGTGTAATTCTGAATTGATTGAAAAAGTTTAAATCAATATCAGAACGAATAAGAAGAATCAAGTAGGCAGAAAGATAAAAGTTTCTTCATTCTAAGAAGAAAGGAGAGTACCTTTTATGCTTTATGATAGGTCTTAATGATTAAGAACCATATCTCAATTGATCCTCTAAGTGAGTCTTATTACAATTGTATGTCTAAGAAGAGGAATCAAGAATTGAAGAAATGGTTAAATCAAGAAGTCAATCATACTTCGTCCCAAAACAAGTCTTAGAGTTAAGATTGTGAAATTGAGTGATAAGTATTAATAAGGTTTATAACATTCATCAAATATGGAAAGTTGTGATGTCTAGGATAAGACAAAGACCAACTAGGACCAATTTATGAAGTGTTCTGATAAAAACTACACTAACTCTTGAATATTTGTTTGTCAAGAAATGTTTATTAACAAGAGAATCTTATATGTCAAGGAGTCAGTGGGAGTCTTAATGGTCTTGAAAGGTTTCAAGAACAAATCAAAATAAACCTTATCAATCATCACTAGCACACGAGTTGAGGTTTACAACCTATCGTGTTGACACTAAATTGCTTCTGTGCCGTTCCAATTGAGTTAATTATGCATGTGAGTTCTATGAGTTCTCATTTGAACGCATAAAAGGCAGGCATCTTGATCAATGAAATGTACATTGATAGGAAAAGGTGAGCTGCTTAACTACTTGGAAGACATGGTGGGCAGCTGTGCTACCATAAGGCAAGAAATCAAGATTAAGAAAGTTCGGTCCATATGAGTTTGAATTTGTCGTAAACTTTGGTTTTGACAAATTCACATGGATAGGAACACATACACCATTAAAATCTAAGTCTCATAAGATTCCCTCCTTCGTGAAAATGACTGTGAGGAAATGCTTTCACTAAGAAAGATTTTAAAAAAGATAGTGATTGTGAAAAATTGTATTCTCGAATTCGATTATGGTTACGGTATCCCTTTCCATGATTTGAATTGTGAGGTTTGGCAATTAGTCTGAATTGTTTAGACACACATATGAGCTATCTAAAAGAAAGGTGTATAAGCTTAGATAAAGGATTATCAAAGCATTAGGTATTAGAAACATGATCTTAAGAAATTCAATAGGTATTGTTTTTCTGAAAGTTAAGTTGTTTCTGAATAGATGTCAAAGCTAGTGGGAGCATAAGTGTTATGTTCATCATGATAGTGGGAGCATAAATGTTATGATTGTATGATTATTATGGAAAGTATTGCAAGTTAGCAATGTTAATTATATAAAACAAGAGTTATACTTTGTAGAGTCGCAATAGTTGAAAAGTTGTTTTGCTATAATTAAGGGAGAAAATATTATGCTTCATTTCAAATCTAAAGGCTTAGGTTGTGTAATGTTAATATTTTAGTCAAGGAAACATAGTGTGCTCACAAATTTCGATTATGATTACGGAATTCCTCTTCATAGTTCGAATTTTGAGAACGTACCACATAAAATATTATGGCAGAAGATTGATAAAGTATCAAATCTTTATGTAAGACGTTATGCATCGTGTCCCATACGCTTCGGGTATAGGATTGATTGCAAATGCTATAATATTTGACCATTCTAAAATTTTCCAAATGTCTAGCGCATTTTGAGGGAAAAGGACAAGAATCGGTTTTGACTAAGGTAATTAAACAACTATCAAAGGACAATCCAAAGTTCGCCGAGGATTGGTCGCTTGTGAGTAGTTGGAAGCATGATGTTGGATGGACCATATTGAAATTATTATGAATAGATAAGATTCTATTGAGAATGAGTTGTCATATGGCAAATATGGAAAGGTTTCCATACTGGGAGTTAGATATTAAGAATCTATGTCTAGATTAAAAATTTTATGCAAAAGGATGTTCAAAGGAATGTACTTTGAGTGAGAGACATCATTTCTAAGAAATTGTATTGTAACAATCTCCGATAGACGACTTTGTAATATCGTTGGCAATAGTCTTTGTGACTTTGTGCTATGACATTACGAAAGGATCATTGCATAAAATATTAGAATCTAGCATATTCTATAAGTGGCAAGAATTTGATATTCTTTCACTTGTGAAAAAGATTGGGAGTTGTGAAATGAGTATGATTGGAAATGTGTTCATTTGATCTATTTCACAAAGTAAGAACCATAGGTAAACATTGTGTGCATGCTAAGAGCATGGGACAAGTGTTGTAATAATTTAAGTAAAAAGTTGATTACCCGAAACAACAAATAATGAGTAATCGATATGGTGATAAATAAAAGGTGTTTTATTTATGCTCAAAGGTTTGAGGCCATATGGGATTAGTATTATTCTTGTGTTTCACTTTGCATGTTTTGACTTCCTGAATAATTTAATTGGTTTAGAACAGTCAAATTATTCGAACGGGCCACAGTCGTTCATATGTTGGAAGTAGGTATGAATAAAGACTATCGTGAATTGGTGTGTGGATTGTCTAAAGAGTATTAGACATAAGCAAATGTTTGCTGCAACGTTCATGAGTGCTTATTGTTGGATTAGTGTCTAAGTCCATAACTATTTTTGTATGTACTTGACCCGATGGTGCATGGTCCTTTTGGGTTGCCTTCACCAAAGCAACTTGATAGGATGAATTATGGAGAGAAAGGATTAAATATGATTTATTAATATATTATGAGAATAATATATTAAAGGAGAAATCATATTGTTTAATTAATATTAGTCAAGAATTAATTAGAAATTAGTTTTGTGACTAAAAGAGATTAATTGAACTTGAGGGACTGGAATTGTAATTATAAGATAATTACAATTTGGGCCATGGATTGCCTTATAATAAGGAGTGGACGAATTCTATGGGGAAACCCATAAGGAAATCGTCCAAGGCCTTAAGGAAAGGGATCCATGGGTTGCTTAGGGCTTAAGCATCCAAATTAGGGTTTCCTTGTTAGATAAACCCTAATAACCTCACTATATATATGACCCTTATGACCCAAAAACGTGGACAAGCTTTGTTATAGGGTTTCACACGTTTTTGGGAAGCCTCCATCCTCTCTCCTCTTCATCCTCTTGCTCTTGGTGTTTGTGAACCATTAGAGGAGTGACATTTGTGACTCTAAGCTTTCTAAAGTCAATACAAGAAGGAATTGGGATTGTTATTGCTACATAACAATCAAGGTAATATCTTAAACCCATTCTCATGTTAATATGATTACTTGTATGCTAGAATTAGGGTTTATATTCTTGGATAACTTGCATGTACAATAGAGAAACCTAGATCCAAGCATTAAGGTTTGTATGAGCACATAGGATGTTCTTATGACCAAAACCCATCAGTGGTATCAGAGCCTAGATTGGTTTCTATAGTATTGATGCTTTGTATGTTGAAAAAAATTCAATTTTTGTGTTTCTGGGGGCTGAACTCGTCGAGTTTTTTAGATGAACTCGTCGAGTTCATGCTAACTCGACGAGTCCATGCCTGACTCGACGAGTCGGCTGGTCAGTGAGAGGGAAAACCGGGATTTCTTGTTGTTTTTGCTTGAGGATACTTGCCTTATCATATTAGATCAATATAAATCCGATTTTTTGATATATATGACTATATTCTTGATCTAATTGAAGATATTTATCAATTAATAAAATATTTGTTTCCTTATGTGATAATTGATTGATTATTTTGATTAAATTGATAAATTGTTTTGCAAGAAATCATTAAATAAATCAAATATGGATAATTATGTGATTAATTGTGAATTTAGATTATTTGTTATTTGATCCTTGTGTTATGAAAAGTTTCATATTTTCCCCTTTAGGTTTTATAGTTTAAATTTGACCTCAAAAGTTTTGTTGTTTTGAAATTTAAATAGTTGAAACCCTAATGTTTTGAAAAAGGTTTCAAAACTTGCCCTCAAGTTTTGGAATTTAGATTTTGATTAATTGTTTAATTTTGATGTATATTTAAATTCTAAACCCTAATGTTTTGAAATGTTTCAAAACTTTCCCTCAAGTTTTGGAATTTAAAAGTTGATTAAAAGTTTAATTAGGAATGTTAAATTCTAAAACCCTAGTATTGTTTTGAAAAAGTTCAAATCACACCCTTATGGTTTTATTAATTAATTAAGGTGTATAATTAAAAGAGGTTTAATAAATCCTTAAAAGTTTTGGTTTACAATTTAATTGAATTAAAGGTATAATTATTAAATTTGACCACCTAATATTTTAAAAGTGTAAAATACACCCTATACTATATATAACATTAAAAGTCTAACATTATATATATGTATGAGTAAAAGTTAGTCTTACCGTTAGTAGGCCTCATTCACGAAACTAGTCTTTAAGGGGTGCTTAAGGAAATTGCCTATAAAATGGCGATTGAATGGGTATCCACTCTTACCCACCGCACTCTTGACTAGTGGAGGGTCGTTAGCCGAACGGGTAGGATGGGACAAAACCTTCCATTATAAGTATAATGAAGTATAAAAGTAACTAAATGTTTTCATAAAATTCTCAATCTTAGTTACTTAGGCAAAGTGAATTCATGCAATTCCATGAAATTACAGTTTGTGCCCTTACGAAGACGTTAGTGGAGCGTGTGTGGTTTACCGGCACACTAAATGGTTCTAAGCAAAGGTAGCAAAGGGTGACTCAATGTTTGTCATAGTTCGGTGAAGCGTGTGTGGTTTACCGGCACATCGAATAGGTGACTGTAACATGTGAGGGCACCATGTAAGTTTGCATGGTTATTCACACTCGCTTTGTGATCCTCGGCATCCCAGTCACAAACTAGAGGGGCATATCGAGATTTAAACATGCCATTGAAATGTTCAATGAATCTCATAGGCTATAGGAGTTTTCATAGATTTAAAACTTAAATTTCTTTTTCGTTTTTTTCATGGTGGAAACTAGTGAATCGTCATTCACTTACCTTCAAATGTTCTGCAATTTGGGTTACGGCTTCCCTCTCCCGAGTTGTAGAATATTGTGTTGGGTCCTAGCCTTAGTATCTCATTTGGGTGATTTACTAAGGACACAATCAATCAACTAACTTGAATTCGTTTTCTCCCGTTTTGTAGATGTCAAAGTTCGACAACTATGGTCTTCCCAAATCCCGTGGAACAAGCTTTCCACAAGAAGATGATATTCCACGATTCAATCAAGGAACAAGAAATCATGCTTCACTTCCTCCACCTCCTCCAATTATTCTCCCTAACCCACAAGTTCAAAGGCTTGAAAAGTTCAAGATCACTCAAGCCCTTTTGGCAAGTAAACATAAAGAAGGAAAGTCGGTGTGTGCACACGTCCTAGGGATGAAGTCACACATGGATAGGTTAAGAATGTTGGGATCCATTGTCTGTGAGGAGATGGCTGTTGATTGGGTTCTTCAATCACTTCCTAACTCGTATAGTGAGTTCGTAAGAGAGTACTATATGATGAACTGCGACGTGACCCTTATAGATCTCACCTATATGCTTATTGCTGCTGAATCAACAATGGTTTGGCGCAATAGAAAAGCAAAGTTGATTGGTGAATCTGCCTTCAAGACCTTTATGGATATAGAAAATAGCAACGAAAGACATGCTATGATCGAAAAGTTTGATCATAAGAGAAAGGCAATGTCTGAAGTAGTTCCATGTCATGTTCCAAAAGAGTCAATTTGCTTTTATTACCAAGAGAAAGGGCATTGGAGACGAAGCTGCCCCATTTACCTAAGAGATCTAAGAGATGGGAGAGTCGAAACGTATGGCTCTAATATAGGTAAAATCCATTAACTAACTCTTTTAAGCTTCTATTCTAGATTCTTAATACATAATGTGATAAGATTACAATTGATGTTTTTTAGGATCGAAGAAAAGAAAGGAAGCTTAAGGGAAGAAGTGAGCAGAATCTAACCGTGAAGGAATTGATTTCGATCGCATTTCTCGAAGATTAGATTCTTGAGCTACTACTTAGAGTTAGAATTAGATTGCTAAGAAAGATGTATTAGTATAGTTTTTCAATGAATTGCATTGTAAGGACAAATTTTTCCGCTATAAAATAAATTTTGATTTTATATTATTTATTTATCCTTGCAATGGCGTATATGAAAAATTGATGTTTGAATATTAGCAATAATGGATTTGGTTCTTATTATGTTATTTATGGAAAGTCGAGAGTTTACCAAATAGGGAGAGTTTCTCATCACCCAAGTTTCAATTGGACAGAAACTTGGAATCATGCAACTTGGTTGCACGATGAATGAGAAATTTCATATTTTGGAAATTAGAGTAATTCATTGACAAAGTGTCAAGTGAAGGACTAGGAGATCGAGTACACAAAGTTGCGTATTGAACAAGTCCACCATAGGAGTAACAAAACATTCGTCATGATTTACTAAAAGTTTAGTAAATATGATTATACTTATAAGATTAAGTGTAATTCTGAATTGATTGAAAAAGTTTAAATCAATAGTAGAACGAATAAGAAGAATCAAGTAGGCAGAAAGATAAAAGTTTCTCCATTCTAAGAAGAAGGGAGAATAGCTTTTATGCTTTATGATAGGTCTTAATGATTAAGAACCATATCTCAATTGATCCTCTAAGTGAGTCTTAGTACAATTGTATGTTTAAGAAGAGGAATCAAGGATTGGAGAAATGGTTAAATCAAGAGGTCAATCATACTTCGTTCCAAAACAAGTCTTAGAGTTAAGATTGCGACATTGAGTGATAAGTATTAAGAAGGTTTATAGCATTCATCAAATGTGGAAATGTTGTGATGTCTTGGATAAGACATAGACCAACTAGGACCAATTTGTGAAGTGTTTTGATAAAAACTACACTAACTCTCGAATATTTGTTTGTCAAGAAATGGTTATTGACAAGAGAATCTTATATGTCAAGGAGTCAGTGGGAGTCTTAATGGTCTTGAAAAGTTTCAAGAACAAATCAAAATATACCTTATCGATCATCACCAGCACACGAGTTGAGGTTTAAAACCTATCGTGCTGACATTATTTTGTTTCTGTGTTGTTCCAATCGAGTTAATTATGCATGTGAGTTCTATAAGTTCTCATTTGAATGCATAAAAGGCAAGGAACCTTGATCAATGAAAGGTACATTGATAAGAAAAGGTAAGCTGCTTAACTACTTGGAAGACATGGTGGGCAGCTGTGCTACCATAAGGCAAGAAATCGAGATTAAGAAAGTTCGATCCATATGAGTTTGAATTTGTCGTAAACTTTGGTTTTAAAAAATTCACATGGATAGGAACACATACACCATTTAAATCTAAGTGTTATAAGATTTCCTCCTTCATGAAAATGATTGTGAGAAAATACTTTCACTAAGAAAGATTTTAAGAAGATAGTGATTGTAAAAAAATTGTATTCTCGAATTCGATTATGGTTACGGTATCCCTTTCCATGATTCGAATTGTGAGGTTTGGAAATTAGTCTTAATTGTTTAGATGCACATATGAGCTATCTAAGAAAAGGGTGTATAAGTTCAAGAAGCCTTGATAAAAGATTATCAAAGCATTAAGTATTAGAAACATGGACTTAAGAAATTCAATAGGTATTAATTTTCTGAAAGTTAAGATGTTTCTGAATACATGTCAAAGCTAGTGGGAGCATAAGTGTTATGTTTATAATAATCATCATGATAGTGGGAGCATAAATGTTATGATTATATGATTATTAAGGCACGTATTGCAAGTTGGCAATATTAATTATAGAAAACAAGAGTTATACCTTGCAAAGTCGTAAGGGTTGTAAAGTTGTTTTGCTATAATTAAGGGAGAGAATATTATGCTTCATTTTAAATCTAAAGGCTTAAGTTGTGGAATGTTAATAACTTAGTCAAAGAAACGTAGTGTCTTCTTAAAATTTCGATTATGATTACGACATTCCTCTTCACAATTCGAATTTTGAGAACATAGCAAATAAAACATTATGGCAAAAGATTGATAAAGTATCAAATCTTTATGTAAGACATTATGCATCATGTCTCATACGCTTCGGGTATAGGATCGATTGCAAATGCTATAATATTTGACCATTCTAAAATTTTCCAAATTTCTAGCGCATTTAGAGGGAAAAAGGACAAGAATCGGCTTTGACTAAGATAATTAAACAACTAAAGGACAATCCAAAGTTCACCGAGGATTGGTCGCTTGTGAGTAGTTGGAAGTATAGTATTGGAAAATATGGAAATTTTTCCATATTGAATGGAGCATATCGACATTATTGTGAATAGACAAGATTCTATTAACAATGAGTTGTCATATGGAAATTATGGAAGCGTGTCCATATTGGGAATTGAATATTGAATATCTATGTCTAGATTAGAAACTTTTATGCAAAAGGATGTTCAAAGGAATGTACTTTGAATGAGAGACATCATATCTAAGGAATTGTCTTGTAACAAACTCCGATAGAGGACTTTGTAATATCATTGGCAATAGTCTTTGTGACTTTGGTGCAATGATATTACGAACGGATTATTGCATAAAATGTTAGAATCTAACATATTCTATAAGTGGCAAGAATTTGATATTCTTACACTTATGAAAAAATTAGGAGTTGTGAAATGAGAATGATTGGAAATGTGTTCAATTTGATCTATTTCACAAAGTAAGAACCATAAGTAAACGTTGTGTGCATGCTTAGAGCATGGGACAAGTGTAATAATTCAAGTAAGAAGTTGATTACCCGAAACAACAAATAATGAGTAATCGATATGGTGATAAATAAAAAGGTGTTTTATTTATACTCAAAGGTTTGAGGCCATATGGGATTAGTATTATTCTTGTGTTTCACTTTGCATGTTTTGACTTCCTGAATAATTTAATTGGTTAAGAACAGTCAAATTATTCGAATGGGCCACAATCGTTCATACGTTGGAAGTAAGTATGAATGAAGACTGTCATGAATTGGTTTGTGGAATGTCTAAAAGAGTATTAGACATAAGCAAATTTTTGCTGCAACGTTCATGAGTGCTTATGAATATGAATTTGAGCATTGGATCAAACCCACGCTCACTTGGATCACTCCATGGATTGTATCACGAGTGATTGGTGAGACGATAACATCTTATATTCTTGAAACCGAGATGTGTGAGTTGTATCTTGCGAATCGGTTGCACATTGATAATATGTAAATGCACTAGTAACTTGGTGTTATAAAACATATTGTTGTGTGTGATTCGGTGAGTGAGTGCAAGCAAGCATTGTATCAAAGTTTATCCGTTCCTTTTATCCAAAGTAGGATAAAAGCGATATCTTTGGGCCCCTCGATGATTTAGTGATGACAAACGTAAATGCTCGGCCGAGCTAGGGCTAATTTGATTTGTTCAATTAGTCAGTCGTCATAAATCGGGAATCGAGATATAGTACAAAGAGAATGATTTGAAATCGTATCTCATATGATATCTAGAATGGAGGAATATATGATCCCTTATCTAAAGGACATGCGTATCTGATAGGATCAGAGTTGACAGCGGCTTTGGAAAGCTACGATTGTAGATCAGGATCTGAAGTCATACGCATAATAGTTATTAGACTTATCCAAGTGGGAGACTGTTGGATTAGTGTCTAAGTCCATAACTATTTTTGTATGTACTTGACCCGATGGTGCATGGTCCTTTTGGGTTGCCTTCACCAAAGCAACTTGATAGGATGAATTATGGAGAGAAATCATTAAATATGATTTATTAATATATTATGAGAATAATATATTAAAGGAGAAATCATATTGTTTAATTAATATTAGTCAAGAATTAATTAGAAATTAGTTTTGTGACTAAAAGAGATTAATTGAACTTAAGGGAATGGAATTGTAATTATAAGATAATTGCAATTTGGGCCATGGATTGCCTTATAATAAGGAGTGGACGAATTCTATGGGGAAACCCATAAGGAAATCGTCCAAGGCCTTAAGGAAAGGGATCCATGGGTTGCTTAGGGCTTAAGCATCCAAATTAGGGTTTCCTTGTTAGATAAACCCTAATAGCCTCACTATATATATGACCCTTATGACCCAAAAACGTGGACAAGCTTTGTTCTAGGGTTTCACACATTTTTGGGCAGCCTCCATCCTCTCTCCTCTTCATCCTCTTGCTCTTGGTGTTTGTGAACCATTAGAGGAGTGACATTTGTGACTCTAAGCTTTCTAAAGTCAATACAAGAAGGAATTGGGATTGTTATTGCTACATAACAATCAAGGTAATATCTTAAACCCATTCTCATGTTAATATGATTACTTGTATGCTAGAATTAGGGTTTATAGTCTTGGATAACTTGCATGTACAATAGAGAAACCTAGATCCAAGCATTAAGGTTTGTATGAGCACATAGGATGTTCTTATGACCAAAACCCATCACTTATGAATATGATTTGAGCATTGGATTAAACCCACGCCCACTTGGATCACTCCATGAATTGTATCACGAGTGATTGGTGAGACGATAACATCTTATATTCTTGAAACCGAGATGTGTGAGTTGTATCTTGCAAATTGGTTTCACATTGATAATATGTAAATGCACCAGTAACTTGGTGTCATAAAACATATTGTTGTGTGTGATTCGGTAAGTGAGTGCAAGCGAGCATTGAATCAAAGTTTATCCGTTCCTTTTATCCAAAGTAGGATAAAAGCGATATCTTTGGGCCCCTCGATGGTTTAGTGATGACAAACGTAAATGCTCGGCTGGTCTAGGGCTAATTTGATTTGTTCAATTAGTCAGTCGTCATAAATCGGAAGTCGAGAAATAGTACAGAGAGAATGATTAGAAATCATGTCTTATACGATATCTAGAATGGAGGCATATATGATCCCTTATCTAAAGGACACGCGTATCTGATATGATCAGAGTTGACAGCGGCTTTGGAAAGCTACGATTGCAGATCAGGATCTGAAGTCATACGCAGAATAGTTATTAGACTTATCCAAGTGGGAGACTGTTGGATTAGTGTCTAAGTCCGTAACTATTTTGGTATGTACTTGACCCGATGGTGCATGGTCCTTTTGGGTTGCCTTCACCAAAGCAACTTGATAGGATGAATTATAGAGAGAAATGATTAAATATGATTTATTAATATATTATGAGAATAATATATTAAAGGAGAAATCATATTGTTTAATTAATATTAGTCAAGAATTAATTGGTAATTAGTTTTGTGACTAAAAGAGATTAATTAAATTTAAGGGACTGGAATTGTAATTATAAGATAATTGCAATTGGGCTATGGATTGCCTCATATTAAAGGAGTGGACGAATTCTATGGGGAAACCCATTAGAAATCGTCCAAGGCCTTTAAGGAAAGGAGTCCATGGGTTGCTTAGGGCTTAAACATCAAAATTAAGGTTTCCTTGTTAGATAACCCTAATAGCCTCACTATTTAAAGAGCCCTTATGCCCCAAAAACGTGGACAAGCTTCCTTCTAGGGTTTCCACACGTTTTGGGCAGCCTCCTTCTCTTCTTCTCTTCATCCTCTTGCTCTTGGTGTTTGTGAGCCATTAGAGGAGTGACATTTGTGACTCTAAGCTTTCTAAAGTCAATACAAGAAGGATTTGAGATTGTTATTGCTACATAACAATCAAGGTATGATCTATACCCTAATTATATGTTATATTGATTATCATATGCTAGATCTAGGGTTTATAGTCTTGGATAAATTGCATGTACAATAGAGAAACCTAGTGTCACAACTAGAAATTTTTGTGCCTTGTAAACTACAACAACTAAGTCAAATTGTGAATCAAAGACATGAGAGCATGTATGATGCATACTCTATAACAACAGAATTTCAATCAAACACCTCATACAAGCATTTCAATGTAGTCATTAAGCAATTGGAAACCCTAGAAGTTCTTGTTTAAGTCCATTATGGACTAGGACTTCCTTATTGGGCCCAATGGACCAATAAGCTTCCAATTTGGCTACCTTGGGCTTAGAACTCTTAAATGGGCTCTAATTGGACCCACTTTCATTCATTTTAACATTTTGGGCCTAGAATGAAATAAAACACCTTAATGGACCTCATTGGGCCATAACTAACCTAATTAGCCCTAATGGGCCATAAGAATCATATTTATATTTATTTGGGCCGTGAATTACTCTAAAAGGGCCAATGGGGTGAAAACCATTAACTTGGACTCCATATTATGGACTTAAACATAAAAGGCCCAAATCTCCATCTCTCTTCTCTATCTCTCGGCCCAAACTACAAACCCAAGAGGAAGGGTTGACTTTGCTTGACACCTCATTTTTATATGGAGGATATCTAAGCTTTTGCACTTCAAACATCCATGCAATCTCATCTTCCAATGCAAACACTTCTCTTATTCTCCTTCTCTCTCTTGCTCTCGGCCGATTCCAAGCACACACACACACACACATTTCACTCACTATTCTCTCAAGAAACTCTCTTATTTCTCCTCCATATTTTCTAGATCTAAGGAGCTTTCAAGAAGATATCTCCACAAATTCTTCATCTAAGGTAAGATCAAGTTTCGATCTATGATCTAGGTTCTTTGTTTTATCAAAAATCTCCTTCTAATCCATGTAAAAATCATTATCACTCTCTTAGAAACCCTCTAAGTTCGAGATCTCCAAGGAAGGTTGCTAGGGTCAAATCTTCTTCTCATTTTCTTCCAAAAACTGAAACCACACCCAAAGGTGAGCTTCATACCCCCTCTTTTTCGGTATTTATAAGTTTTGTGGGGGAGAATACAAGCAAATGTGTAGATCTATGAGTATATGTATGCTTTGTGTGATTTCTATGCTTATATGTATGATCTTATGTGATTGTGGTGTTTGTACTAGTCAAAAAGAACTTAAAAACCGAGATCTACAATATGATGAATGAAATAAGTATAACTTATACCATTTCACACTAATCAAGTCTATAAAAATAACCAAGTTGGTTAATATGAACATTTTTGGACTTAAAACCCATTTTTGGGTTCAAAATGCTAAAAATACAAAACTAAAAGGCCCAAAACGACAATATACGAATTCTGAAGGTTAAGATGAGTCTAAACAGTTTCTAATGTATATTTTCTGAATATCAACACTTTTGAGCGGTTAAAAATATGAATTTTAAACATAATGGGCCAAAATGGGCTTTTCGGCCCAATAAAGCCCCAAATTGCGAGATTTTTGATTTGGAGGGGCTGAAACTGCACATTTCTGTAAAACAGGGGATTACTAGTGTACCAAGTCCATTTCAAGGGTCAAAAGTGCTTTCAAATTAAAAAGGGACCAAAGATGCAAAAATTTTCCAGTTTTGGCCAAAATTGTAAAAGTTGCAAAAATGGAGGTTTCAACCAAGAAAATTTCATTTTTGAAGGACTTAAGCTGTTTATCAAGTAAATTTGTGCTAAAAATGTCTTTCCAACAAGTTTTGATACTAAAGTGTCAAGAAAAATAGTTTGAGGACTAAAATGGAAATTCTTTTATACACAAAGGGCTAAAAGTGTAAAGTTTATCCAAGAAAGGACTTTAAAAAAATAAAAAAGGAATAAATAAACTCTAACTCTTACAACAACAAACCCCTTACGATTAAAATACGAGTACTACGTCTACCGGTGAAACGTAATAATAAATACACCTTCAACACCAAAATCGTTATCAAACGAATTGATTCGGTCTCGAATCAATAACGAATCAAAAATCAATAAACGATGGTACTTCAATACACACACGGAAAATTCACGAGAAGTCAATACACCATCTTTGGGCTCAAAAGTTTCAAATCGTGCTTGTTGGGCCTAGCTAGCCCAATGACATGATCTTTAGGCCTGAAGGGAACGCGCTTACATGTTATTGGGCCTTATATGACCTAGTTTCGTGTAAAAGGACTTTCAATAGCTTTATTGTGCTGTTGGGACCCAAGGGTCCTTTGGTAGTGCTAGCAAAGTCAAGAAGTCAAATGTGATTCGGGCCAAGGGCCTTTCGCATTCACGATAGCCTTGAACGACTCATGGAAATAACGGGGACTTCGTACCCTCTTTTCTCCTCGGTTGTGGGGCTATGAGAAGTCAGGGTGGTTGGATTAAGTGAGTAGTACGGACGACGCCTAAGGGATCGTTTGTATAGTTGTAAACTAGTCATTTTTATTAATGCGTGATTATAACGACTCACAACCCGTAATTAATCCAATGTCACCTGGAATTATCGAAAACAACGTCGTATCGGAATAATACTAACTCAGCCACGTAATTTAATGTATTGGGAAAACATTAGGTTTTCCTGGAAAATTCAACGCTCTTAGCTATGTGATATATACAAAGTTTAACAATTATTCACATTCATAATAATCAACAAGCATACTTACGGATCTTCACACTTTTTCTTATATACAACATTTCTTTTTAGAAAATATCGGATTTTCTGTGGTTTTCAAAATTATACAAATCATTTCTTTTCAAACCTTACTTATGAACTCACCAACATTTCATATGTTGACGTTTTTCCAAAATACTTGTATTCTCAGGTAACAGGTAAATCGAAGGAAAAATGTACCCAATGATGTTATGTTGTTTGTTTAATTAGTATCGAACAATTTACGTTTTGGAAATGTAATGTTTTGAAACAATGCACTAAATGTAAACAATACCAGTTGTAATATTTCAATGCATGGTGATGAATGATGTTATGTTTCATGTATATTCATTGTGATGGTATTCAATTGAGTCACAATAGCCCTCGGACGTTTCCGCCGTCTGGTTCGGGGGTGTGACACCTAGATCCAAGCATTAGGGTTTGTATGAGCACATACGATGTTCTTATAGCCAAAACCCATCAAGGATATGCATTAGTTGAGTAAGGCATACTTTTTAGCAGCAATTCCAGGTGATCAAGAGGAGTATACCGGGGCGGCATACCTCGTTGCCTACATTGTTTATCGAATGTGAGAGTGAGGACTCTTACTCTTATGATAATTCCCATGATGGAATGTTGGTTGAGTAATCGGGGACGAGGTGTGTGATAGTGCATTATTTCCAAATTAAGAGTCGTGACTAATTCGGGACAGTTGGGGTTATCCGACGGTGTGTCGGTATGAGATTTCAGGATGACTAGAGGCAGTCACGTTGGGAGGATTTCGAGGTTTCCATCTGAGATACGGGATATTTGCAGTTTCTTGGTCTTTATCAGGAAGATCATCGAGTGTTACGTTGTACGTTCCAAGAGTCAAGTGTGATGTACCTGGTGAAACAACCTGTGGAGTATATTGTTGGTATGCAAATTGGTGATGGTTCGAACCCTGAGTATGGGGGGGGGGGAATTGGGTAATCTATTGAGAGGATCATCGATCTATTCAAGTGCGGTTAGAGAACTGGTTATGGAGATATGCGGTACGGACACATGAGACTTGGGTTATTGGTGGATGAGACAAGGTGCAGAGCAAGATGATACATGTTGTAAGTGTTCATGATAGGATAAGTGTATCCATAGTGAGTAGCTGTTGGTCAGGGACCTTATTGTGGTCAATAACTCTTTGAGTTTGTAGTGGTTGAGTTCAAGACGGTTGGCTCGTTGAGGTCCAGTTTCAAATGCTGAGAATTTCTAGTTCGATGTATGGGTTGTTATATGTACTCCGGGAAGGGCAGCAATTCATTTGGCAACTAACTTCAGGGTCGGTATGAGTATTCTTGCATGGGTCTTGAATGGTAGAGGATGGGGTTTCTCGCCAATGTATTCTTAGTTATTGACGATTGATCTGTGTTTTAAATTGTGAGTTGGAGTATTTCGAGGTTACGAGTTATGCGAGAGGAGTGGTTGAGACAAGACATTGTGAGATCTTGAGAGGGTGTATTGTGGTATTCGAGTATGATTCCGTGAGTGGAAGATCAGTGGTTGAGGCAAGACATCGTGAGGTCCTGTGATGGTTAATGTGGTATCCGAGTATGATGCCCTAAATTTTTGGATTATTTTGAGACTTGAGTTTGTGAGATGGCAAGTGGAGTACCAAGTGGCTATTTGTAACACCAGCGAAATTAGGGTCAAAATTTAACTTTATAAAACAATAATTGGGATATACCAAGTGGTATATATCGTAACGAGGTTTCGAAAAATATAAAGAACACTAAAATCCGAGTTATAATGAAGAAGTTATGACCAATCGAAGATCCGCGTCAATACCGGTAAAACACTATTAAGCATAAAACGAGACATTTCAATAAAATACTTTTCAACCTTAGGTTTCTAAAGGAAAGTTGTAGATATCCCAAAACCGTGAACATACATAAAAAGAATGCCCAAATCTGACTTCATATGAGGGAATTATGATTTTTTGAAGTTTCGGACATAGCAGTAGATAGCTAAAAACTCGAAATCGAGATCGAGCGACTTTTTGCCAACATGACCTAAACGATAATCGAAGATCTCATCGATGGTATTTCAAAGGTAAAAAGTCTGACGAAAACGGACATCGGATGAAGAAGTTATGGATTTTTAACGAACTTTTCCTGTCACGGCCTGTTAAGAATATAAAATTAAAAATAAATTCAAAATTTTCCCACGAAGTCTGAAAGAGAGTTGTAGAGACTTTTCTTAGCTACGCGTGGATATAAAGAACGTCGAAAACGAAGCTCGTATGCGAAAGATATGATTTTCTGAAGTTCGGGGCACAAATTTCAACGCTGTGTCAGAATTGTATGTGTTCACAACGTGAACAGTCTGACTGAGCATTTCAGAGCCACTTGACAGATGACGCATGCCATGAGCGAATTGGGGCAAACTCACGACGTGAACTTCGATTTTTAGCATATATCTAGAAATGGAAGACTTTCGAGTTTGGCTGCTCATTCCTAACCTCTCTCCTACTTTTACTCTCTGTTAAGCCCCTCTAAACCACCCCAAAGCCCCGATAACACTCCTGGAACACGACGAAAGGCCCGACGCCCCGAAGTTCCCGAGACACTGCTTCCCTCTAATTGAAGTACTGCCCGCGTGAAGCCCCGGGTTTTATACTCAAGCTCTGAAGGAAGTTCTATACTCCCGAGATTCCCGAGAATCCCGAGATTTCGACTTTCTCCTATCGAAGTTCTGCTCGATTATCGTCTTTTCATCTTTGAACCTCCACTTCAATCAAGTGAGTTCATACCCCTTTTATACACCTTCAAATACTTTATAATGTACTTTTAATACATTTCGGGGGAGAATACAAGTAAACACCCGGTTAATCCCGAGTGAAGACGTGAAAACTCTTGTTATACCTTGCATGCACTAGATTTATACAAAATGCATAGTATCCAGGGTAGCCATCCTCGTTAAACCATTTTATGCATTCAAAGAACTTATGATTTATGCTTTGTCAAACATTGTGAAATAGGATAAACATTGCATACAAAACTATCACTTTAATACATACTTAGTTGAGAATCCGTGAGACGATTACATCTTCAATGCTACCTTTTTGTTAAAAGGTACTACCTAAAGTCCTGTCTATTATAACCAGAGTCTCCCGTTTGGAGAGCATGTAAAATGTGTATAGATCTATACGGGAAGTCATTATCCCGCGCCCTAAGTGTTAGCTACAGTCCTTTGGGTGACAGTTTGTCATAAATGTTTCGACGCCTAGAGACCGTCGCCACATGCATATTATGTTTAGTATGGTTATAAAACTCACCGGATAGACAATTATTATGGTATCTTGATTTTATGAACGAGTAGCTATTAAAACTATTCTTCATCTAACGAATGCGATCTTCTTATAGCGTTACTATATAAAACTATGCCTCAACCTTTTAAGCATGTCAGTTGCTTGCGATTTTCGCTCTTGGACATTTGAGACTGCCTGTTACTTTAGGAAAATAAGAGATTTTCCTGTATCCAAAACAATCAACTAATAGGAGAATAAGGGACTTTCCTGGTACAACCATTTACGATTCACGACACGAACATTCATATGCGTTTCATACTTTTATAAGAAAATAAGGGATTTTCTTGGAAAACGTACGAATTTGGAATGACATACATTTTCTCAAAACCGCTTATGAACTCACCAACTTAATTGTTGACACTTTTTCTTTGAAATAACTTGTATTCTCAGGGAACCGCTAAGCAGTTTGGAAACCAACTTTTGGGGATTAACGCTCCGACGTTAATTACTTCTTTTGAAAGATGTTTATGTATTTATATTTTGAACATGTAACAAATACAATTATGTAAACATTTTGAAACCTTTTTATATATATGGTGGTGTGTACTTTCCTTACTATGAACTGTTATGATACTGAATATGACGTCCTCCGCCCCCGAACGTTTCCGCCGTTCTGGTTTGGGGGTGTGACACTATTGTTCCAGTGGGAGCCCTTCAGCTAATTGTGATCGAATGGGATTATCCTAGAATGTGAATTGAAGCGAGAGAAAGTGTTTTGTTGCGACGATTTTCGTCAGGAGTAGTGATGCTTAATCTGGGTGGGTGTGTGTACCTATCTATGATTGGACCGCGGAGCATGAGTTAGTGAATTCAATAGGGTGGTGACTCGAGGATGAGATTGTGGGGTGCTAAGAGAGAGATAGTGGATCCGAGTGGGAGTAATCACTTGGGACTGCCAGGGAAAACCATGGGGTGAGCCCACAGTGAGTGAGAGGGTATTGTGAAACTGCGGGGAGTCGTAGCTTTCACAAGTCAGTAAAAGAGTGTCATAAGCCTGCGGGGAGCCATAGCATTCACGAGTCAGTGAGAGAGTGTCATAAGCCTGCGGGGAGCCGTAGCTTTCTCGAGTCAGTGAGAGAGTGTCGTAAGCATGCGAGGAGCCGTAGCATTCACGAGTCAGTGAGAGAGTGTCGTAAGCCTGCGGGATTCCATAGCTTTCATGAGTTAGTGAGACAGTGTCGTAAGCCTACGGGGAGTCGTAGCATTCACGAGTTAGTGAGAGAGTGTCGTAAGCCTGAGGGGAGCCGTTGCATTCACGAGTCAGTGAGGTAGTGTCTTAAGACTATAGGGAGCCGTAGCACTCATTAGTCAATAAGAAAGAATGTTGTAACTACGGGGAGCCATATTATTCACTAGTCAGAACATGATGCATGGGAGTTCTTAGGCTTGGGTAGCCTTACCAATTGAGTCTTTGGGAAACTGGAGGCTGGACCAGGGGTGAGACTGGGGTCTCCGTGATGGTCTGTAATTGTTACATCCCGATTAGAGAAGTGGTGTACTCATAGATTGTGGATCATGGGGTGTGAGTTGAGTATCAGATTGGAGATGAGTGGTTCCAATTCTTCTGTTGAATCAGATTCTCGAGTTTGAGTTTGGCTCTACTTGTGTATTCAATAGGCAGGATGAGATTATGGATTTTTGGATGGGTTTCATTTTGAAAGGTAATGGGTTCCATCTGATGTCTTAGACCAGAGTGGGTCAATTCGTTTGTTTGGGAAGGACCACGAGACACATGAAACTAGTGAGTGGTAGACGACTGAGTTCGGAGGTGAAGCGACTTCATATGGGGTTGTAGTATTTGCTCGAGGTAAAGAGAACTTCGTGACTGGTTTTTCATATGATGGGCAGAGATAGTGATGTTGGATTAGTGTCTAAGTCCACAACTATAATTGGCATTTACTTGACCCAATTGGCATAGTCCATTTGGGTTGCATGGCATCATGCATTTGGATAGACTAAAATTAGAGAAATAACACTTAAGGTTTATTAATATATTATAAGTTATGATATATTAATAAGATTATTTAATTAGTATTGATCAAGAATTAATTTGGAATTAATTAAGTGATCAAAAGGAGACTAATTAAATGTATGGGTTGATTGTGTAAATCATCCATACTTGTATAGTGGGCTAATGCTCCATGGATTATCAAGTTGGGCTAAAACCCATAGGATGCTCCATGGTGTTTTTGGACCCATGGATCATGGAAATGAAAGGCCATAGAAATTAGGGTTTACATGGTGTAACCCTAATTTTGACACACTATATAAGCATCTTATTCTTCCCAAAATCGGCCACCATAAGAGACTATGAAGGAATGGTGAGGGCTAGCCGATTTCATGAAGTGGTTCATTTCTCTCTAAGTTATTCCAAGTGCATTTGATGTTGTGTGAACTATTTGAGGTGTGACACTTGGGGCACTAGGCTCTTAAGCTTCATGGAATCAAGATACATCAAAAGGTATGTCTTTTAACTTGCTATATTACATATGAATCAATTTTTTGTATGCTAGTTAGGGTAATACCTTGGAATATTCATATTTACATGTATAATAGAGAAAACATAGATCCAAGGTATTTAGGGTTGCATGTACACTTAGGACTGTTAGAATGCTCAAAACCCTACAAGTGAAACATCCCAAAATATATAGGCCAAAAATTTCTTTTAAAAATCATTCATAATAAAACCATACGTCAATCCATCATCATAAAGAAAACCATATCCGTGTATCTAAAAACATCGTGTCAAAATATTGTATCACAATCATATGAAAATATTAGAGTCTAAACATCCCAGGCTGAGACTGTGGTGTGTGCCATGCGATCATCCCAAGCCCTTCCCCTTGCTAGTGGAAGTACCTGAAACCAAAATTGAAAATTGTAAGCATGAAGCTTAGTGAGTCTCCCCAAACTACCACATACCATACAAATATCATGCAATCAAGAGATACGGATCCCGCCCACACTCCGTTGTCTAGGAGATTCGGGCCCCATCCACACTCCGTTGTCTAGGAGATTCATGCCCCGCCTACACTCCACTGTCTAGAGATTCGGGCCCCGCCCACACTCCGCTGTCAAGGTGATTCAGGTCCCGCCCACACTCTGATAATGAGAATTAGGCCCCACCCACTCTAGGCTACTATGAGATTCGAGCCCCGCTCACACTCAACTACGAACATATAACATATATGGGCTGACCTTGGTGTCGTAGACCCGTTCCTACTGAAGGAAACTCACCTCGCAAGACTGAATGCTGAGAACTCGAGTGAAGAATCGTTGTTTGTTGCTCTGGCGACTCTCGGGCTATCAATTCCATAATAACACTTAATTAGAATATGCTAATCCTCTTTTAGGGTAAAATGACTATTTTACCCCTGTTCAAGGTCAAGGTTAAAGTCAAGGTAAACTCTCGGTCAACCCTAACTTGTCGAGTTATCAACCAACTCAGCGAGTCCCTAAATGCTTAAAGTCGTGGTCAACTGAGTCAACTCGTTGAGTCCCTTAACAGACTCGTCGTGTTCTTGCTGTCATGATAATCAGGACAACCCGCTTCAGCTCGTCGAGTCTTTCCCTGGACTCGGCGAGTTCACCTGTCTGATTGTGCCATCTCAATGGATTAAGTCCCTACCATTCAGATCTATGTTCCAAACTCCTTCTACATACTGGAAATGCACTCTTAAGGGTAAAGTTTCCAACTTTACCCATCCCTAGGCCTTTCTAATGGGTTTAACCCAAACCCTAAATTCTTTAAGACATAAAACATGGTTCACAAGCCATAATACCATAAACCAAAACACAATATACTAGATCTAGGCTCTTCTCATATGTGGGACACGCAAAGTCCGGAGCTTTCCTCCCATGCATGATCTTTTAGGGATAAAAAGGCCATGTTCTTGCATATAAGCTTGCATTGGGTCTCCATGGTCATAAAGTTTGCACCTTTATGCCATGGAACCCTTCCTAGATCCTAGATCTGAGATATAAGTCACTTGGGATGTCCAAATCCCAAGTACCAAGGTTCTTGAACCAAAACCTTCATAAAATGGAAACAAATAGATCTAAGAGGAGAATGATCAAGTTAGAGACTTGATTACCAAAAAATGCAGTAAATGGAGTGTAGTTCCTGGATCTACTTCTTCCCCTTTGAGCCTTCTATCTTCTTCTTCTTCCATAAGCTTCAAAAGGCACAAATAACACTCAAAATCGCAAGAACTAGCTCAAAATGTGTCAAAGTGGATTAGGGTTTCGAGATTAGCATTTAGAGGTGATAGAGGCTGGGGTGGAGGCCAAATATGATGTTTAAATAGGGTGCAAACCCTAAAGATTAGGTTTTCCTCCTGATGGACCTACTCGTCGAGTAGACCACTTAAATCCTACAAACAAGCTGGCATCTACTCGACGAGTTAGGGCTACCAACTATTCGCGTAGCTCTTACAAAATGAATACTTAATAGATTAAATGTGTACTAGGAACGGGGCATTACAGATAGGTATTGTGAGAAGGAAGTCTGTAAAGTCGATTTATTGGGTGTACAATGGGTAGCCTTTGGAGGTTCCACTGTTGGTTCGGGAGCTGACCATGTGCACAATGTTAGAGGGGAGTATTTGAGAGGAAGTTGGGGCTTGTGAGAATAGATGTCAGAGGATAGTTCCGAGCAGGCATGATCATTTTATTATGTCTTAGGACAGAGTATTAAGGTTCATTTTTTCAGATGGATTCTGATAGCAGTACAAGTGGTGGGTCCCTGGTGAGATGTGACCTTTCCGTTCCTTTTGAGCTACGATTTGGATCGATTGGTATATCTGACATGAGTGATCAGTAGCAAATTATTGCTCAAAGACTTGTTTACATCAGTTGCAACAAGAAAATCAGATTTGGAAGTGTGTTATCAGGGTTTGTTATTCGATGAGCGAGTAACATGATGATATCTTGCATGGGCGGTCTAGAAGGGAGGCAGACCACTAGAGTTTTTAGATTCTGGAGAGTCAGAACTGGTACCACAGCGGCATAGGGGTCCGTCCTATTTTGGGATTAGGAGATTCTTGATTAGGTTCGGGTGTCTTGGAAGGGAGATTGTTGTATGATATGAGATTTTTGGTGGTGCTTCTCGAGTTATTGGGTTTGATCTATGTGTTGTCAAGAAGCGATTTCGAGGGCGGAATCTAATTCAAGTGGGGGAGAACTGTAACACCCTGAATCGTGGATGAGAAATTTAAGAGTTATAATGCACTTTGGAGGACCTACGCGACGAGTTGGTTGGTCTCGACTCGTCGTGTAGGGGCTGAGTTGGCTACGCGAGTTATGAAGCCTACTCGTCAAGTCGAAAGGCTGGACTCGACGAGTTGAGTCTCTATTGAGAAAACCCTAATATTAGGGCTTTCACCCTATTTAAATGCCCTTAAGCCTTCATTTCTACCTCCCTGACCTTTTAGACCCACTGAGAGAAACCCTAAACGAGCTGTAGTTGTTGTGAGAGAGAGAGAGAGAGAGATAAAGGCTAAAGACCTTGTGTTCAAGTGCATTTTTAGAAGAAGGCTGAAGAGCAATAAGGTTTGGAACGAGAAGAAGCTTTGGATCCAGTTTTCTTTCGGTGCTAGTTGTGAGTTGGAGGTAAAAAGCTACTCATTGATCATTCCTTTTGTTAGATCACTTTCTAGAAATTTTTAGGGCTTTAACCCATTCATCTTTTGGTTTGGAGTTGTTGAACTGGTCATGGAAGTTGAGACTATAGATTTGAGTTATATGAGTCCATATGAGCCCAAAGATTCGAGCTTTATCTAGCTTTGGGCAATTCTTCAAGCATAAATACATTTATGGAGCTTGTTTTGGCATTTTGAGCCCTATATGTCATGCATGAATGTAAAGCTTGTAGCTTTACGTGATAATTCAGCATTAGGAGGCTAGATGTAACGCCCGTGTTTCTAGGCTAGGAATTAATGATGATGTAATAGTCTAGGCCAACCTTTGTAACTTGTTTTGAAATAATAAGATGTATTATTTGAGTATTACGTGTTTTATACTTAATTATTATGATTTAATAAATTAAAGATAAAAATAAACATCGAAAATAAATGTTAGATAAACCCAATTTCTATGAAGAAAGTTGTAGTGGTTGAAACAAATATTCCGGAGATATAAAGAATACCGAAATCCGAGTTAGAACGAAGAAGTTATGACACGTCGAAGTTTCGCGACGGAACCGACACGACGTTATGTAACGTAAAAAGTGAGTTTATGATAAATTGCTTTTTAGCCTTAGCGATCCAAATGAAATTCGTAGTACACGTTAAAACGAGAGCGTGCATAAAAAGAATGTCCAAATCTGACTTCGTATGAGGAAGTTATGAATTTCTAAGATTTGGTATAACAGTATGCAGCTCGAAACTCGAATTTTAGATCGAACGATTTTTAGCTGACACAACCTTAACGAGAATCGAAGATATTGTTGATAGTAGTTCAACGGTAAAAAGACAGACGAAAACGGACGTCGGATGAAGAAGTTATGAATTTTTAACTGACTTTTCCTGTCCCGACCTGTTAAAAATATAACTATTAAAATAAAGTCAAAAATAGCCGACAGAGTGTAAAAAAAAGTTGTAGAGCACGGTCTCACCTACATCTGGATATAAAGAACATCAAAACGGAGCTCGTATGAGAAATTATGAATTTTTGAACTTTGAAAATTAGGAGTACGCCTAGTGTACTCGTGTATGTGATCCGTAGTCAGTCACCCCCTACTCCTTCGCATGATGGACACGTGTCCTTAGCCTTGACGCGTACGAGATGATCAATTCCTACGCCCAGCGTACGAAGGCGTACGCCTAACGAAGAGCCTTGAAAGGCAGTACGCCCCGCGTACCTGGAATTACACTCAACGTAATGAGGAGCTTCGGTCTCCTATAAATAGGACCCGAAGCCAGCCGAGTTGATGTTACAAAATTTTCCCTTTTCACCTTTAACTTTCTTTTTACCTACACTAAATACCAGCAAGCCTAGAGTATCATCCTAGCATCGTAAGCAAGCCCCAGAGAGCTCGAAGATCCCGAGAAAAGAGTTTTTCGAGTCGAAACTCTGCCCGCGTAGAGCACAGTTTTTGGGAAAACATCCTGATTTCATCGAAAAAGATTATTTTAAGTGACGAAGTGTTGTCGAATCACCATTTTATAAAGTGAGTGTATAGTCACTTTCATCTTACACATAGATATGAAGTATTTTCTATAAAATACGTGTTATGTGTAAATATATTATTTGTTTATTTGATATGTGTGTTGAATAGATGTTTTATACAAGTTTTAAACTGTATATGTACTTTTATCTACAAATATGTTGGGTAAAACATGGGTAGATAAAATAGTTGGTGTGTGATAGAATGATGAGAGGGCTCGATGTTGTTGTTGTTTCAATCATCTAGCAGAGTATAGATGACGACCACAGACCTTTTTAGACAGTCCGGTGGAATGCTAGCAGGCTCGCAACCTGTAGGTGTTTTTGAACTAAGTGTTCACCAGATGTACTCCATCCCCCACATGGTTGCCTTACGGACATATATGGCTGAGGAATCCCCTTAGCAATAAAGTATATCCCGATGATGATCCTTAAGCTAGGTCCCTTATGATATTTGTTTAGGGACGTAAAGTGAGGATAACGGGAACGAGTAATCAGGGTTCTTGTTGGTTGATGAAATTAATAAATTTCTTGTTGGTTGATGAAATTAATAAATTTATTTATTGTGGGTTTAAAACCATATATGTTCATCAGGCTCCCAAGCCTGACCCACTCAGTTTTTTATATTACAGGTAGTGGACCCAAAACATAGTTGGATGATGACGAGGAATTTTTGGATTGTAGTCCAGTAGATGTAAATAACTATTGTAAGGCTTATAATGTGTTGTTTATGCTTTTGGACTATATCCATGTGGACATCCCGAGTTTTGTAATGAAATGATAATACATTTCTTTAAGAAATGTTTTGATAAATTTTTATCATATTTTGTTTTGGGGACAAATTCATAAAACACTTTTTGGAAGATTATTCAGATTTTATTTTAAAAGCATAAAATAAATCAGTGTTTTCTGGCCGTGAAAAATGGGGATATCACACTAGATCCATAGTATGAGACCTTCTTTATGTCCAAAATCGTCTGAATGAGAAAATAGACTTAAGGGACTCGACGAGTTGATGAGACAACTCAACGAGTCGGTTAGGGTTTACCCCGATGGTTCATTGGTTTGGACGTGTTATCGACTCGGCGAGTTGGTGAGACAACTCGACGAGTTAAGAGGGTCTTACCTGTATTTGGATTCAGAGTGGACTCGACGAGTTGATTAGACAACTCGACGAGTAGGTGGGGTTCCCTGGTCTTATTGACGATGCATGGACTCGACGAGTTGGCTAGCAACTCGGCTAGTAAAACCGGGTTTTTGCGATTTACTGAGTTCTGAGGGACTCGATGATTTTATGAGTTTTACTCGACAAGTTGAGTCAACATGGACTGTTGACTTGGGTGTGGACTTCCGTTGACTTTTAGAGTTGGATCAATTTTGATTGTTGACTTCCGCTAACTTTAGGGTTTTGGTTAACTATGGATTTTGTAGGCCATGGAGGGGCGGAGATTTGATCAGCAGCTCGAGTGTGGGATACATTGCTTTACTCTGTGAGGTGAGTCTTCTCACTATACATGCATGAGTGGTACTACTGAGTGACCGGAGGGTCCAAACCGAGTTATGAGACCGGAGGGTCCATACCGAGTCATGAGACCGAAGGTTCCATGCCGAGCTATAGCCATGAGAGGCTTCTTATTTGTGTATGTGGTATTTTGGGGAACTCACTAAGCTTCGTGCTTACCGTCTTGTGTGATATGTGTTTCAGGTACTTTTCAAGATCACGGGAAGGCGTCGACTTGATTGTACACACCAGTTAGAGATTATGATTTTGACGATTCTGGGATTTTATCAATATTGTTGACTTGTGTTTTGACAACTTATACCTTTGGTGTTTTTGAGAAATGTGATAATGAGTTTATGTGATCCTAAAAGTGAAAATTTTATTTGGAAATTTTATGGTGTTACAAATTAGCATACAAGTAACCATACATGGGCCTATAAACATTTGGGCTATTAACTAGGTCATTTAACCCAAAACGGTTGGGCTGACCCAAGTCAACTCAAGTTGAGTTCTAGGGCTGCCCACTTACAATTCTTCACCTTGAACAACATTTGATAGACCTCAAATTTTGTATGATACACCAAAGAAGAAGTTGCACGCCTTGATATGTAAAACTCAATCCGGTTACACCATTTGACCATGGTTGCCTACGTACCCACATCTAGGATCAAGCCATCATAGTTCACTTCACCGGGTGAAAACTCCACCTCACCTTGACACCACCCCGTAATGGCATTGCCCTTAAGGGAAATCAACACTAATTAATATTAAGCAATTTCAATTAATGCTTAAACTTGCCACCTGGTACCAGCTGGGTTCTCATCAGTGTGCCTTGATAAGAGAAATGTCACCATCCTCTACGACATCCTGCACAAAATGATATCTTACATTTATATGTTTGCTACGAGCATGATAAACTTGATTCTTAGCTAAGTGAATTGCACTTTGACTATCACACCACAAGTCTACACAATGTTGCTTAAACTCCAAATCATCTAAAAAACCCCACAACCACAGTACTTCCTTTACACCTTCTGTTATAACCATATACTCAACTTATGTAGTAGAAAGTGCTATTGTTGCTTGTAGCATCGATCGCCAACTAACTGGAGCACCATGTATTTTAAACATATAACCTATAGGAGATCGACATCTATCCAGATCACTGGCATGTTCTGAATCCACAAATCCAGTAATTCGACATGTATTTCCAAAGAAGCATAAACCAATATTAGTGGTTCCTTTCAAATATCTCAAGACCCATTTCACAGCTTCCCACTGTGCCTTCCTTGGTTTTTCCATGAACCTGCTGACCACACTGACCGCCTGTGAAATATCTGGACGTGTACACACCATGGCATACATCAGACTGTCGACTGCACTGGCATAAGGCACATGCTCCATGTACGTCTTATCTTCTACTGTAGTAGGAGATTGTCTACTAGAGAGCTTAAAATATGGAGCCAATGGAGTCACCATTGACTTGGCATCTTGCATCCCAAACCTCACAATGACCCGCTCAATGTAGCCTTTTTGGCTCAAGAACAATCGATGTTTCGTCCTCTCTCTTCTAATCTCAATACCCAATATTTTCTTGGCAACTCCGTTGTCCTTCATCTCAAACTCTTTACCAAGTTGAGATTTCGGCCTATCTATCTCCACCTTGCTCTTCGAAGCGATAAATATAATCACATCTATGAAGCTTCCGCATGTAAACACAACAATCGTACAGACTTTTGGAGAACCCATGATTCAGCATGAAAGAGTCAAATCACTTGTACCACTGTCATTGAGATTGCTTCAATCCATATAGTGATTTCCTTAAGCGACATACCTGACTTTCCTTATCAAAAACCTTGAATCCATCAAGTTGATGCATATAGATTTTCTCATCCAATTCTCTGTGCAAGAAAGCAATTTTTACATCGAGTTGTTCCAGCTCCAAATCACCATGAGCTACAATACTCAACAATACCTAGATGGAAGTGTGTTTCACTAACGGAGAAAATATCTCATTGTAGCCTACTCCCTCTCTTTGTGTAAAGCCCTTTGCTACTAATCTTGCCTTGTACCTTGTAGCACCAAGTTCGGAAGAATCCTCATTTTTCTTGTACACCCATTTACAACCAATAGCTTTCTTTCCTATGGGTAATGGGACCACCTCCCAATCTTGGTTCTTTTGAAGAGACTGCATCTCTTCTTCCATAGCAACCAACCAACTCTCACTGTTTCCATGCTGAATAGCTTCCTTGAAGGAGACCGACTCATCTTCCTCCATCGAGAGTGTATACTCAACCAAACTTGCATGTCTGTAGCGCTTCAATGGTTGACCAGATTCTAACTTTTGAACTTTCTTATATGCTCGCCTCGGCCTAGTAGAGACCAAATTATCCCCGAGCTCTTGTTCCTCTGGTTCATGTACATTTTCTTGGTGAACCGTCTCATGTTCAATATCATCGTGAATACCACCATGATCTTCCTCGTGAACACGACTAGAACCTTGTTGGCTTTTAGGGTCTATATCAACTACTTGAGACTTGACCGTCTCAATGACATCACCATTTGGGACCGTAGCTTTTGCAGAAGCTACATTGGAGTTCGCTCAAAAGTAACATCTCTGCTGATTATAAACTTGGAATCTTCCAAGCACCAAAGTCGATATCCTTTCACACCTGATGCATATCCCAAGAAAATTGTCTTCTTGGCTCTTGATTCAAGCTTTCCCTCGCTAACATGATAATAGGTTGTGCACCCGAAGATTATGAGTTTCTCATAATCTGCATGTTCCCCTGACCATACCCCATAGGGTACATTTCCATCTAGAGACGCATGAGGAAATCAATTGATAATGTAGCAAGTTGTAGCAACCGACTCTGCCTACCATTCTCTGCCTAAACCAGCATATGATCACATACACATTGATCTCTCTCGCAATGTACGATTCAACCTCTCCGTGACCCCATTTTGTTGTGGTGTTTTCCTGACCGTCCAATGTCTAGCAATTCCTTCATGATCACAAAATTTCTTGAATTCACCTTCTGTATACTCTGTACCATTATCAGATCGAATTGTCTTCAATTTCTTGCCTGTTATGTTCTCAACCATTGATTTCCACTTCTTAAACGTGTCAAATACCTCATTATTGTGTTTTGGAAAGTAAATTCAAACATACCTAGAATGATCATCCACAAAAGTGACAAAATATCTGGAACCTCCCTTTAAAGTGACTGAAGCAGGACCCCGAACATCTGTATGCACATAGTCTAAAATTCCTCTGCTTTTGTGTTTGCTTGATTTGAACTGAACCGATGTGCTTTACTGTACACGCAATGCTCACAAAAATCCCTGCAATGCTTCTTCAATTTCTTCAACAAACCTTCTTTACCAGGCAGATCAAGACCCTTTTCATACATATGCCCAAGTTGTATATTCTATAACCGATTGCTTTTACATGGGTCACCACCACTACCATTTGTTCCAACTGTTGCACCATCTGTCACAGTTGTACCTGAAAGAACGTAAAGGTTTCCTTGACAAATACCTTTCATTAAAACCAAAGAACCACGAACAACCTTCTTTACTCCTTCCCATGTAACTATCTTACACCCACCAGAGTTGTGACAACCTGAAATTTCTATCTTGTAAAGCCATTCAATTCAATCAAAAGTCAAACTTGTTTCTGTTGACTTTTAGCTTTGTTAAGGGTTTGTTTGAGCGTTCTAAGCCTAGTACACTCAAGGATTGGGTGTTAGGAGGTATCTACTAAAGTTCATTGTGATGCATTCAAGCCGGAAACTCCTTCACAAGGAGTTTACGGCCGCAAACTAGAGTTTACGGCCGTAAACTCTTGGCAAGCCATGAACCCCTCATCATAAGTATAGATTTCCTTCAATTTTCTTCATTTCTCACTTCTTCCATCCAAGAACACTCATTTCTATCTCAAGTATAATCAAGATCACTTCCATTTCTCGACAAAGTTGTAAGTGATCCTTTCATTATTAGTTGATATCCGTCTTGATCAAGTAAAACCCTATGATTTCATCCATGAATTCATCTCTTTTGGGTTAGATCTTCAAATCATCAAGAACACCAAGAACACACACTAGTTCTTTGGGCCGTAATCACCCCCTTCAAGCTTCCAAAACGTAAGTATCCTTTCCATATACTAGTTATCCATTAGAAGCTCTTGAATTACAACCAAGAATCAACCATTTTAGCATGAACATCAAGAGTTTATGGTCGTAAACTCTTCATATGGCCGTAAACCCTTCTTAGTTCATGAGGTGGCCGTGAACCCTTCATGTCATGGCCGTAAACCCTTCAAGTTCTTGTGTTGGCCGTAAACACTTTGGCCATGAACACATATTGGCCGTAAACACCTTGGTTGTGAACACCCTTTGGCCGTGAACACTCCTTTAGGTGGCTATGAACACCCTTTGTACAATCATATGTGATTGTAACACTTCATTCTAAGTGTTTCCTAGTCGCTAAGGTTGTTCCCTTACATGATTAGTTGTTATATACACTAATTATATACATATATGTGTCATTATATGCTTATTAGGATCCGTTTTTGCTCAAGACTTCACTTGGCATACTTAGCATCCTACATCGATCTTTCATTCGAATCACTCACTACAGGTGAGTTCATACCCCTAACTTATCTTTTAAATGATTTTAAATGCTTTTAGGGGGGATACAAGTAGAAAACCATATATTTGTATAATCAATCACATGTGATTTATAACTATCAAAACAAGAGATTTCTTATACTTCAAAACTGTGTTATCAAACAAACTATTTCAAATCATTTTATAAATGGACATCAAGTCATCAATAACCATTCAAATGGTTAAAACTCTTTTATATGCTAAACTCTTTTAAACTTATATATTTTCAAAATCATGTCTATATAGATATAGTTATATAAATAAGGTTGAAAGGGCTTAGGACTGATAACTCGCTTTATTTCGTGTTCTTTGTTTCGTTGTGGACTTAGGGTACCGATTGTTTGTCTGAGTTTCGTTTGAATCTTAGTTATATATTATGTATATGTATGTAGATGTAAAAGTTCTTCCAATCAGTTCAAGAACTTTGGGTAGCAAAGGTGTACAAACATGATCAGTAATTCAAACAACAATACAAGTAAACTATAATAGGTATAATTTAGAGGATTACTACTCACTATTTCTAGAACAATGAAACATACAAGAGTCGGTTCATAAATGAGTCAGTTCAAACATACTATAACGAGAAACAGAAAGAACATACTATAACGAGAAACAGAAAGAAACATACTATACACTAGAACAGAGAGAAACATACTATACACTAGAACAAAGAGAACATATTATACAAATACAAGAACACTATAAGATTAATGTGAGCCACTACTTCATTGCATGGCAATATACTGTTGTGTCATGTTTTGTAACCAGAGTCTCCTGAAGGGAGAGCATGAATTTGTGTATAGATCTATACGAGATTGGCCATCCTAAACCTTGTTGCTAGCTACAGTGGGACCTGCAGGTCTACGGGTGACGAATGTCATACCATTTCGATGTCTTTGATCGTCGTGTTCTACTAGTCAATCAAGTATGGTTATAATCTCATCATATTTTACCTTAATTAAACAATTGGTTTAAGGTAGTTAGTACTATGGTAGTTACTATATACAATACTACAATACATCTTCATTTTCCCATTACATTCATATAGTGATCTTCTCACATAAACGGTAATGTAAACTATTTTCTGGTAATGATAGTCATACTTAGGAAAAACACTCACTTTTACAAAAGAACAAACATACATAATAGTCAGGTCTTGGTAGAAGACTACACTTCATTATAAGTAGAAAATATAGGATTTTCTAGGAGATACAAACATTTACATCAAACACTTACAAACATTTACATCAAACACTTATAAACACTTTCATCAAAGTTATACAAACATTGACACTAAAATACTTATGAACTCACCAGCTTAAATGTTGACCTACTCTTTCAAAATAACTTGTATTCTCAAGTCACCAGTAGACACGTACCGATGACTAGGTTTTGAGAAGACGGAGCATGTTCAAGACTTGTCTTTTATTTTGATTCATATTTTGGTGTCTTTCAAACTATACATAGAAAACACTTGTATTAAATTCTATTATTAATGCACTGGATGATGTTGTTGCTTGTTTACTATTGTGCATTGTTATGATACTATAGATGACGTCCTTCACCCCCAAACGTTTCCGCCATTCTGGTTTGGGGTTGTGACAGGAGTCCAATACACCTTCAGAGATGAGATTCTTTCGCAACTCAGGAACATGTATCACATCCAACAAAGTTCTAACCACTCCATCATGCATTTTGATTCTTACAAAACCGAGCCCAACCGTTTTGCAGGAATGGTTATTTCCCATTACCACGGTTCCACCATCTATGCTCCTATAATTAGTAAACCACTTCCTATTTGGGAACATATGGTACGATCAACCTGAATCAATAATCCATTTACCAAAGATTTCTTCATCAAAAGTGAAAAAGTAACAATCATTATTGATTTCATCTCCCGAGGCATAACTAGTTTCTTGCTTCTCTTGTGCATTTCCTTTGTAGTTGTTCTTTTCTTTGTTCCATCCTAATCTCTTGTTCTGACAGTTTGCTTTGAAGTGTCCAAGCTCGCCACACTTAAAACACCGCCTTTCTGCAAGAGGTCTAGATTTAGATCTAGACTTTCCTCCCTTTCCTTTTCCTTTCTCATTACTTCTACCTCTTGCAGACAATCCTTGTGCCTTGTCTTTGTTACCACTAGCAGCAGCCATGTCACCGGTTGTAATCCTTCGTAGATCATCCTCTAGAATTGACGTTATAGTCTCATCTATTGTAAGACTGTCACCCACAAGCATCAATGTTTGTACAAGAAGTAATAAAAGTGCTTGATCCTCATCTTCTACCTTCACATCAATGTCTTTTAAATATGATATACATCTATCAAATTTACTAGATGTGTTCCCGGATTGATGAACCTTCATCCATTTTGCAAGTAAACAATTTGGACTTCAAATTTATCCTGTTTGTTAGAGTTTTTGTCATGAAATTGCCTCTAACTTTTCCCACACCGCAGCTGCCGATTCCTCATTACCAACCAAGAAAGCAACATCCCTTTCAAGGCATAAAATGATCGATGCTCGTGCTTCAAGATCTAATTCCTCCCAATCCTCATCAGACATATCTTTGTGCTTCTTTGTCTTACCCTCCAAATCCTTGTGTAACTTCTGTGAGATTAATAGATTTTTCTTTTGCATCCTACTATAAGAAAATTATTCTTCCCATTGAACTTCTCTAATTCATACTTCCTAACTTTAATCGTTCCACTCGTAGATGCCATTTACCCGCTTGTTTCAGAATTTGCCTCTCTCAGGACTTTTATAGAGCACCTTGTGTACAGAACACAAACTACCACCTAAGTACCTTAAATATGAGCTCTACCACCCAGATTTGATATTAAGCTCTGATACCAATTGTTACTTCAGTGAAACAATGCAGAAAAAACAGAATCCAAATGCAGAAAAATAAAACCCTGACAGCAGTTAACCTTTCTGTTTGTATTCCTCTTTTGCCCTTAGACCCAAGAACAAGAAATGACAATAACCAACATAAAGAAAAGTAAATAGAGAAATGAAGAACAACATATTTAACGTGGTTCAGCAATAACCTGCTTACATCCACCAGAAAAGAGAAAGCCTTTTATTATGTTAAGAAGTAATTTACCTCACTTTTATCCCCTGTTTCAAGACATACGTTCTACTCTCTTTACAGTTGAAATTATCATATAAGCAAACATACATGGGCCTACAAACATTTTGGGCTATTAGCTGGGTCATTTAACCCAAAGCGGTTGCGGTACCCAAGTCAACTCAAGTTGAGTTCTTGGGTTGACCACTTACAGTAAGAGCTTAACTTATATATTCAATGGAAACACAACTAGTTGTTCTTTCACAATTGCAGTGTAATTTAGTTGAGCTTTAAAAAAAATTGTTGGTACAGTAAATTGCAATTGGATTTATTCACATGTTTTCCTAAAACAACTCATGCCTTATATTCACTTGAATCACAAATTATATCAAAGGGTAAAGAATAATCATGTGAATGTTATATAGAGACCTCGATGATTATTTACATTCAAAATCCAAACATAAAGGACTAAATAGCCTTCCTCAAATTTAATTTTAGTATTTGTTATGATGAAGTTACAAGAAATGGTGCTAAAATCTTTAATGAACCTCACTAAAGGCCAATATGTTCAAAAACAACATATGACCACATACAATACATTTTTTTTTATAATAGATTGACTATTCTCTCACCATAAGACATGTAAACCAACAAGACATAGACCAGTTAGGGTTTTGTATTATTATCAAATGAGAAGTACAATATATGATGAAAGGAAAATACATAATAAATAGACTAGCTAATTAGGGTTTTCTAGCTAATGGGCCAATATAAAACCCAATACAAAATAAAGCCTAAAATCTAATTAAGATAACACCCCCTCAAACTCACAATGTAACAACAATAAACATCGAGAGTTTTTCACATAGAAAATGAAATCGAGGAGTAGTCAAAGGCTTCGTAAGAATATTAGCAATCTGCAAGGTGGAAGAAACATAAGGAAGGGAGATAGTTCCCTTCTAGAGATGATGTTGTGTGAAATGACAATCAATCTCAATGTGTTTTGTGCGCTCATGAAACACTGAATTCTTGGCAATCATTATCACACTCTCGTTGTCACAATATAAAGGGGTAGGCTGAGAGATGTGAACACCCATATCTTCAAGAAGCCATATCAACCAAACAATCTCACAAGTGGCGATAGATATGGCTCGATACTCAGATTATGTAGAAGAACGAGAGACAACATCTTGTTTCTTGCTCTTCCATGATATCAATGAATCTCCATAAAAAACACAATACCTAGTAGTGGACTTACGATCATAAACATCATTATCCCAATTAGCATCACTATAGGCACACAGCTTAAAAAGAGGATGTAGATGGAAACATAAGGGTGCGAAACCGAGTACTACATAGATATCACAATATACGAAGAACAGCTCCCCAATGAACAATAGAAGGGGCAGTGACGAACTGGCTAACCACATGAACTTCATGAGAAATATTCTGTCTAGTGATAGTCAGGTAAACCAAACTCCATACAATTGTACGATAAAGGCTTGGATCTGATATGGAGGTACCATCGGTTGGAGAATACTTTGCATTACTCTCTTTACGCATATCAACTGTACGATTATCCGTGAGTCGTGCACATTCAAACAAGTCTGAAATATAATTCGTTTGAGATAAAAGATAACTCTTTGGAGACTAAGCAACCTCAATCCCCAAGAAGTAATGTAGCAAACCCAATTTTCATATCAAAACGGTGATCCAAATCATGCTCTAAAGACTCTATACCGGCATGATCATCCCCTATAATAATCATGTCATCAACATATAAGGAAAGAATAATCTAACCTATACTCGTACATCAAACTAATAGATTTGAGCCATGGTCACTTGGCTTAAAACCAAGCGAAGTCATCACCGTAGAAAATTTCTCAAAACCAAGACCGAGGGGGTTGTTTGAGGCCATGTAGTGCCTTTAGAAGTCGACAAACTCCATCTGGTTGAGAGTAATACCAGGGGAGGATACATGTATACTTCCTTATGAAGATCACCATTCAAGAACACATTCTTGACATCCATCTGATTAATCTTCCATTGGCAAAAGGATGAAACTGCAATCAAGGTGCAAACTATCGTCATTTTTGCAACAGGAGCAAACGTCTCCTCATAATCCATACCATAATTGTGTGAGTACCCTTTCGCAACATGTATGGATTTATAACGCATAACGGATCCATCAGACTTTGTTTTGATTTTATATACCCAACGACAACCAATTGTGTGCTTTCCGGGCGGAAGCAGAACCAGATCCCACGTATGATTTTGATAAAGCGCTGTAAGTTCCTCAAGCATAGCGGTCTGTCAAAGAGGATTAAAAACAACCACTTTATAGGATGTTGGCTCAAAGAGACGATGTACATTATGGTAAGGACTCGATGGTGGGGGATCCTGATGATCTGCATGCAGAGGATCAATGACAGGTGGTGGATCATCAATGTAAATGCTAAACGGATCAATAGTACGAAGCTCCTTTCAGGTTTCATCTTGTGACTGAACAAGAATGCTATAGAACAAAATGTGCTCCAAAAAAGTGACATTATGAGAGACATAATTTCTGATTTAAGGCATCATAACGTCGATAACCTTTTTGACTAATACTGTATCCCATAAATATACAAAGGGTTGATTTTGAAGATACCTTATCTCTCTCTACATGAGGCTTCAAGACAGAACATGTACACCCAAAAACTCGTAATACGGGATAATTTTGAAGTTGTCCAAACAACATTTCATAAGGAGACTTCCTCGAAGTGTGCACAATATGAATACAATTAATAATGTAATTGGTAGTATGAACAACTTCTCCCTAAAATATATTGGGAACTTGAGTAGAAAGTAGCAAGGATCTTGCAGCTTTTGGGAGATGCATGTGTTTTCTTTATGCAACACCATTCTGCTGAGGGGTGTCTGTACAAGATGACTGATGTATAGTTCCATCAGATGCCAATAACTGTTTAAAATCATTGGATGTAAATTCCCCTCTTAAATCACACTGAAAACATTTTATGACATCACAGTTTTTGTTGGATTGGGTGTCTAAGCCTATAATTATAATTGGTATAAACTTGAATTGATGGTAGTACAATCATTTTGGGTAGCCCTCAAACCTGGCAATTGAATATGATAACTTTTAGAGAGAGAGAGAGACTAATTTATTAATTTATTATATGGTTAATAATTTAATTAGAGATCAAAATAAATAATTTGTTGATATATTATGAGAATAATATATTAACTGAAAATAGTATTATTTAATTAATCATTAATCAGAAATTAATCGGAATTAATTTTGGGATTAATTTGATTAATTAAAAGTGCGGGGTCTGTTTGTGTGACAACCCAAGTTGTTCCGTTACATTTCCCCGTTACCGTTAACGGAATATTCCAGTTTATAAAGTTCTGTTAATTAAAGGTCGTCAAATTTAATAAACATTCCATTTGTTTACATTTAATAGGTCGTTAAGTCGTGATAAAAAGGAATAAAAACACACATCACACATTTCCATTTATTTGGAAAGTGTTAAGTTTTATTATTACGACCCCTAAATCGGGTGCGACCAAAAGCCCCGTTTAACGGCAGTATCGGGTAAAATTCCACTGAGCCCCGACTCGGAATCCTATATAAGGGTGAGTGGAGTCCATTGGAGACTTTTTAAACTCTCTCTATACTCTCTCTCTCTAGACTCGTTTTCGCCCCGAATCCGCAACCAAACGCTTCCAAATTGTAATTCCTCTTACCCTAGCTTAATCTAAACATATTGATTTGTGTTTATAGCTAAAAATCCAGAATTAGAAGCTATTAGAATGGAGTTTACGGCCTAAGCCCCTCCTTAGGCCGTAAACCCCTTAAACAAGGCCAAAATGACCCAAACTTGTCTCTAATGGCTTGGAAATAAATAGAGGAATTAGCCTAGGAGTGTTTGCACATTTAAAACAATCATTTTGAGGCATAAAAGAGAGTTTACGGCCCAAGCACTTGCTTAGGCCGTAAACACCTCTAAACCATGTCTAAATGTCCCAAATACACTCCAAAATCACCCTAGGGCTTAACACATAAATTGGGGGTTTATGCTCTTGGGTTTAGATCACTTAAACATAAAGAATGAGGGTGTAAAATGGAGTTTACGGCCCAGGCTCTTGCCAAGGCCGTAAACACCTCACTAACATGCAAAAGTGCCCCTAACACACTCCTAAAACACCCTTAGACTTCATACATAATTTAGGGACTTAGTATTTGGGGTTTGGACCAATTAAACACAACAAAATGATGGGTCAAAAGGAGTTTACGGCCCAGGCATGTACCAGGGCCGTAAACACCCTTAAACATGCCCAAAACATTAATTTTGTCCCCCAAGTGGCCTTAGACTATTACCAAAATGCTTAGGAAATTACCCTCTACCACTTAAGCCTTTAAAAACACCAAAAGAAGGTATGCATAGGAGCTTACGGCCGTAATCTCCTTTGCTTATGGCCGTAAAGTCCTCAAAAGGGCCATTCCATGCCTTAAACCCATTTACACAATTGATATTTGAGCCTAGCATAAATCTACAATGGATATGAGACCATTTAATAAACATTCCATTTGTTTACACTACGGCCGTAAACTCATGGTGAGTAGTCCCTGGGCCGTAAACTAAGTGTTAAAGGTTTACTCTCGGAGAGTAAACTCCATTCCTAGGTCATACACACCCTTAAACGCTACCCGGGACACCCAAACACTTAACCAAAGTGTTTTCCGCTCCTGTGAGCACATATATCTATTTAATTAGGATTAAATATACTAATTGTATGTGAACATATGTTATCATATGTTAAATAGGTCATTGTGTGTGTTCAAGTCCTTGCGTGACACCGAACGCCCAAACGGCACCTTCGTCGGACCTACTTACACCAGGTGAGTTCATACCCCTGAATGAACCTTTTAAATGTTCTTACGTGTTTTATAGGGGGGAATACAAGTTAAACATGCCAGTTATCATATCAATCACATGTGATTGATAACCCGCATGCACAAGATTTTACCACTGTACACTGTTTTACCAAGTAGGACACTATAATGGTTTTCTAAAAAGGTTTTCATTGTTTCAAAACTCTTACTTATACAGTTTTGTCTAAATTCATTCTAAACTAATTTATGAAAGATTTCCAAAGGTTTTCAAACACGTTTTTACAAAAGAATACAAATTGTGATTTTCTCCGAATATAAAGGTTTTCATCAAAGTTTCTCTTTCACGACATATAATTTTACTTATTAGATACTGCTGTTTCGCTTATACTTATTTTATACTCCTACTTAGTAACGCTTTCACTTATACTTGTAGTCGCTTATACCGATAGACACTCTTACTTCACTTATTGTCGTCTCTACTCCGTGATACGCTTATACTTGATCGACACTCCTACTTCACTTGCGACCGTTTCTACTTCACTTGTTCGACACTCTTACTTCACTTGCGACCGCTCCTACTTCACTTATTAGACACTCCTACTTCACAAGAATCACTTCTACTTGATACACACTCAGCGTAGTTAGATGTATGTCTGTGCTTGTATCGATGCATATAAATAATGATTGAAGGACTTAGGAAGGCTTGTCCGCCCTATTTCCTTTTCTTCGTTGAGATGTGGTCTGGTGGGATCGGATGTCCATCCGAAGGTCGTTTGATTCATTAATTATATATTATGTACACAAGCATAGACATATGGGTTTACTTCAATCAGTTCTGTTAAGAGTCTCTACCTCTAGTCTACACTTACATTAGAAACCCACTATTGGGAAGTCTCTACCTCTAGTTCAGCACTTACACACTACCCACTATTTGGAAGTCTCTACCCACTATTTGGGATGCATCTTCAGGACACGGCCTTCTCCGTCGTCTAGTTGGTAACCAGAGTCTCCTGTAAGGAGAGCGGACATTGTGTGTATAGATCTATACGGGATTGACAACCCCGCACCCAGACTGCTAGCTACAGTCCCGGCCTACCAAGCCAACAGGTGACAAATGTCACATTTTAGACGCCTGTAGGGTCTCTGGTACTCTAGTCAGTATGGTTACGAGTATCCCGGGTTACCTTATAATTCATTGGCTTTAAGGTAACGGTATTTCGCCAGCAATTTACACTGTATGCTGGTAATTCATTTTCAGAGTCACACTGTTTTGACCTTACAAGACGTATCTTTCATTTGATACTGTCTGGGGTCTGTCTCCTCTGTTTTGACCTTACAAGACGTATCTCTCATTTGATGTTGTCTGGGGTCTGTATCACTGTATTCACTGTTTTAGACCATGCTAGCCGTATCTTTCATTTGATATTGTCTGCGGTCTGTATTCACTGTTTTAGACCTTGCTATACGTATCTTTTATTTGATATTGCCTGCGGTCTGTATTCACTGTTTTGGACCTTACCAGCTGTACCTTTCATTTGGTACCTTCTGGGGTCTGTGTCTCTATTTGTTAGACTAAACCAGGCGAGTTGTTCGTTCGATACTCTCCTGGAGTCTATGATTCCTTGCCTTAGTCAGCAGTCCTCACTGCTGAGGCATATGTTATTCCCAGATGTCATTTGCTTTCCTCGATAATCAAATTCAGTATTTTGATAATGATAGCAATTTAGGGAAAATAACTTTTTACCACATAACACTGACCAGTCTTGGTAGAAGACTGCTTTTATTAAAGAAAATATAGGATTTTCTGGAAAGAACTCTAATACACAGTAAACACTTAAACTACTACTTTTATTAAAGTTATTTGAATGAAAACGTCACTAAATGCTTATGAACTCACCAGCATTTGTAAAAATGCTGATACTCGCTTTTCAAATAACTTGTATTCTCAGGTTAGCATTAGACAGGTACATCCCGGAGCTGTTGATGAAGATAGCTTAGTATCGCGCAGTATTTATTCTATTACTTGTATTACTTTGATGTATTAATGTAACCATGTAAAACTATTACTATTAATGCAATGTTTTGTTGTACTTTGATTACTATAATTCATGTGTTGTGATACTTGACATGACGTCATCCACCCCAGAATATTTCCGCCGTTCTGGTTTTGGGGTGTGACAGTTTGGTTGTTTATTGAAAGTTGAGGAAAGGATCCCATAAACCTCATTGGATGAGGTGGACGAAAATCATTTGGTCAAGCGAGAGGAATTCTGTCCAAGCCCCTTGAAAGAGGGGAATGGGCTGTTTGGTCACCAAACAAAAGGATTAGGGTTTCCTCCTTAAACCCTTGCTCTAGCACCAAGCTACTTCAACTATAAAAAGACCCTTAGCCTTAGAATTTCAGCCATGACATTCCTTTAGAGGCTTAGGGCCGAAATTCCACTCTTCTCCTCTCTCTCTCTCTCTCACACACACACACTCTTTATCCCTCTTCAAGATCCTTGGTTTCTAGGGTTTAGGTACGAAACATTAGAAGCGCGACACTTGTGGCCCTTGCTTCCAAGAGCCTTTCAAGAAGGAATTCAAGATTGTTTGCTATAACAATATTTGAGGTTAGTTTTTCTTATCTTACAAATTAGTTTGTTCGTAGAAAAGTTTTGTAGATTAGCCATTGATAGTATGTTGCTATATTAGAAAAACATAGTTCCAATTAGGTTACATGTGCCCTAATCAATTGAAGTGTTTGATTGTTTTCCTTAAGGCGTTGTAGTTGTAACCCTAATAACCCATCAGTTATATTAGAGCATAGAGTTTTATTTCATGTATTTGCACATTGGTTAATCAAAAATAAACCTGGTTTTGCATTTGTCGTAGCTCACGATGTGAGCATAGAGGCTCACGACGTGAGCTCAGTCATATCCGATTCTGTTTGCTGAAATCAGGTCTCACGACGTGAGTGTGGTCCAGATCCGAAAATCTGGATATTTTCTGCTTAATATGCTTTTGTTTGATATTTACTTATTATACTTATCCTTGAAATTCAATTTTGGTGTATCTATGATGATAAAATAAAATCCTAAAAGTTAGGAGATAATTATTTGACTTGATTAATTGTTTTGTGATTAATATGATTGATTTTTTTAACATTTAAATAATAAATCTAAATATTAATTGAACTTAATAATTAATGTCAAATAATATTTGGTATTTTGAAAAGTTTAAAATACATCCTTATGGTTCTTATTATTAATTTAATTAAGCAATTAATTAAAATACAATTAATAAATCCATAAAATGGTTTAAACTGAATTAAATTAAAAGCTTAATTTATTAAAAGATTAAACCCTTGCTACTTTAAAATGTCTTAAAATACACCTATACTATGTATATAATTAAAAGTTTATATATATATATATATATATATATATATATATATATATATATATATATATATATATATATATATATATATATATATATATATATATATATATATAAGAAAAGTCAGTCAAATCATTAATTGAAATTGAATCCTATTCCAACCCATTGTTTAATTTGACTCCAAGACTCCAAGTAATCTCATAAGAATGAAGCAAATAAGTTGAAATTTTACCAATTTGTTTAGGTTGAAATCGAAATTGCTATGTTTTTATCTTGAATTGTTGAAATTGCTATGTTTTCTATTGATGTTATAGACTTATTGCTTGATTTGGTGAAATAAAAATGCCATGTCTCAATATTATTGTCTTTATTGACTTATCTTGAATGGTTGAAATTGATATGTTTCTAATGATGTTATTGAGCAATTTGGTATGCTTTTATTGAAGGTATTGGATGATTTGGTGAAATTAGTAGTTATTTAGTTTATATTAAATTGTATGTTACCCTTGGTGGTTTTCTTACAAAAAGACCAAGGCCTACTCCTAATAGATTTCATTTTGAGGATGAGATCTTCAACACGGTGGTGGACATGCAACCTATAAAATATCAGGATCGATTTAGTGAAACAACCACCCAACTACTAGAATACATGGGTGCTTTGAGCCCTTGTGATTCATTTGCACAATTTTGACAAATCAAAGTTGTTGAACTTGGGTAAATTGGGTAAGTTGCACAATTTTGACAAATCAAAGTTGTTGACATATTTTATGTGACAACCGTCAATTTTGGTCAAGCAAAGTGAACAAAAATCAACCAGGTCAACTCAACTCGTATTAGTATTTTAGGAGAAATGTGACATTCCTTAATGTTATTAATATATTATTGGCAAGTCAAAATTCAAAGTATCTCTCTTTTTACCAATTATTGAATATAAACCCTAATTGGGGTTAGAAACGTAAAAATTCGATAATTCAATTATATATTATTTTGGTATAAATAATATTCATAACACAATCTAGTTGAGTTCATAAACTTTATATTATGTGACAAATTCATAGCAAAGGTTACGTATTCAGATTTTTGGTGAATTTATCACCAAATGCGACAGATTCTATACCCGACTTAAACACACAAACTTTAACAAAAATAATTAGGAATCATCCTAACTTTCGTGTAATGTGTTATTATTTTTGAAGATAATGACTTTTATAATAATTTGAATTTAGATGATTCAAATTATGTAATTATACATCAATTTTACCACACTTTTTATAAAAAATCACTTACTCTTATAAAAATTACCCATTCTTTTTATAAAAATAACTAAGGAAACCACCTTTGTTTTATATGATTGTTACACTTTTATAAAGTATTATTATAAAATTGAAAGAGACATACTTGAATATTTAATTCAAGAAAACACACCCTACTATCTCCCCCTCATACTCATCCCACCCCACCCTCCCTCCCTCTCTTCCCTTTATTTTCGGCCGAAACCCTCCCTCCCTCATCCCAATTTCTTCATATGTTCGTCTCTTTCCTCAAGAACAAGATCACTCTCTCGAGATTAATTTCCATAAGTTGGTTCTTGATTTTTTGGTAAGTTTTTCCTTACTAATCTAGTGATTATATATATATATATATATATATATATATATATATATATATATATATATATATATATATATATACTACTTTTGTTACAATTACACGCATTAATATGTGTTAATATCCATATGATCTTTCAATCTTTAAGTGTTCTTAGCTTGAAATCTTTCATCTTCGCCTCTTTATCCACCAAGAAACACACTCAAGGTGAGTTTATACCCATCATTTTCATCTTTATCCAAGTTTTAGGGGAGAATACAAGTAAACTTGTATAATTGTACAAGTTGTTATACATGCTTACTTTCATGTTGTATAAAAATGTTATCTACATGAAATAATGTTATTACCTAGTATTATGAACATTTATGTGTGGCATGTTGTTTAAAATACAAATCTATGAAAAATGAGTAGAAACATGTTATATGTTCTTAAGAAAAAGTCATAAAAACATAACTATAAAAACTAGAGTTTTTATGAACAAAATATGACTTTTCTAGCAAAAATGATTATAACCAAGTTAATAGACCATTTTTATGGGATATAAATCAAAATATGTTATTTTGGACATACGTTATGTAACTAATTATAAATACCAAAGATTTGGTTTTACAAAAAGAAAACCTAAAAATCTATCATTTTATGTAAAAATTGGAATTTTCTAACAAAAATGGTCGTAACCAGGTTATGATACCATTTTCTTGAGATTTGACCTAAAATATGTTGTTTAAAACATATAAGGTTAGTTTGACCTAAACTTCACAAAAATGTAAAAATAATTTTTACAAAGTTTATAATTCAGTATTTACCTTTTGGTGACGTAAAAATGTCAAAAACTAGAAAACTAACTTTATCTTACTAATAGTTCATATACTTGTGTTAGATGTATGATATATATATATATATATATATATATATATATATAAAGGTACAACGAAATATTTATAATAAACTATAATATGTACAGTTTATGGGTCATTAAATACTATTATAACATTTTGGGACAAGACGAACAATTATATAAAAGCATATAATTGTTATACACTATATTAATACTATGGAAAAGTGATATTTACACATACAAGGGTTTTCAATACACAAACATAAATTTGTTGAAACAAGTATGTGAGACAAAGTCTTCACCGTACCTACCAGAATACACACGAAAGTCCAGAATTATAACCTGAATTTCGATAAGAGAGTGTGATACTTGTGTATAGATCTATACGGGACTGACAATTTCGCACCTAAGCTGCTAGCTACAGCTAGACCGACAGGTCTAGGGTGACAAATATCTAACTTTCCAACGCCTGAAGAACGTCGCAGCAGGCCAACTTCGGTTTTAACATGGTTGTAATAACTCACTTGAGAAATCAACGATACATTTAGTTTACGGGGTGACATGCGTTCAAATGGTTTTATATAAGAATAAAACTATGTAATACTATTTTATGTATATAAATACTTATACATTTTTGGTCTTAGGGTTTTTAAGACTAAAACTCATTTTTAAGAAAATATTGGATTTTTTTGGAACAAACACTATCATTTTACAAGGAAAGAATTACATATTTATAATGGTTGTGTTTTCTTTGATCACTATTGTATATTATGCTGTGATACTGTTCATGAAGTCATCCACCCCCAGATGTTTCCGCCATACTGGTTTGGGGGTGTGGCATTTTATCACTCTTGTATCAAAGATGAGCATTTTACTAGTTTGAAAGGAATTCCCGACCTTTCTCGTTTGATGGTTAGTACGAGGAAACATCGGTCGTATCCTTTGGTTTATAAGCTTTTAAAATTGACTTTGATATTACCCATAGCGAACACAAGTGTAGAATGATGTTTTTCGAAGATGAAGCTCTTGAAGACCGGCTTGCACAAGAAAATCGGCGATGACTTTTTGAATGATGCGTTGCTATGCTATTTTGAGACCGAAACACTTGTGAAAGTTGAGAATGAAAAAATAATGAAGTAGTTTCAGAATATGTCGGCATGAAGAGGACAAATTTAAATTGTAATAGATCGTTGTTATGCTTTTAACTTTTTATGTAATGGATCGTGTTTTTATTAGACGTAATGAATTATTTTTTGGTTTTTATTATGTTTGTCCGGAAAAAAATATTCAGCAACACCTACCATCAATTCATGTGTCTGCCCCTATATTCATGTATTAGGAATGTTTCATATTTCTAGGTTTTAGAGTTTGTTTAGGACTATTTGTAAGACTATTATATTTAACCCATTAGATGTCATATTTTATTCATTCCAACATCGTCTTTTCTCTCTTTTCTCCTTAGAGATCTAACAGCAATGTAACCTTTTAATAAGAGTGTCGTTTTCATAGTGGTTTTTCTTGATTTGGGGTTTCACTTTATATCGTGGGGTTTGCATGGTTGTTTAATTGAGTTTTCTCACATTAATAGTTGATCTATTTTATAACATTATTCATGATCATAACAAACAACCAATGATCGAATATATTATTTTTATTCCAATGTTACTTTAAGTGAAGACTCAACATCTTTTTGTGTCAAACTTTTTATCATAGTAAAATACCATGCTATTTGTAGATATACAGTGGCATACACCATTCCAAAGAGTTCCTTATTATGTTGATACTGATGGGTTTTAGTCATAAGACATCCTATGTGCTCATACAAACCCTAATGCTTGGATCTAGGTTTCTCTATTATATATGCAAGTTATCCAAGACTATAAACCCTAATTCTAGCATATGGAAATCGATATTAACATATAATTAGGTTTAAGATGTTACCTTGATTGTTATGTAGTAATAACAATCCCAATTCCTCCTTGAATTGACTTTGGAAGGCTTAGAGTCACAAGTGTCACTCATCTAATGGCTCACAAACACCATAAGCAAGAGGATGAAGAGGAGAGAGGATGGAGGATGCCAAAACCGTGTGAAAACCCTAGCAAGAAGCTTAGCCACGTTTTTGGTCCTTAAGGGATCTATATATAGTGAGGCAATTAGGGTTATCAAACATGGAAACCCTAATTTGGTTGCTTAAGCCCTAAGCAACCCATGGAGCCCTTTCCATAAGGCCTTGGACGATTTCATATGGGCTTCCCCCATAGAATTCGTCCACCTTATGATATAAGGCAATCCATGGCCCAAATTGCAATTGTCTTATAATTACAATTCCAGTCCCTTAAGTTTAATTAATATCTTTTAGTCACAAAACTAATTACCAATTAATTATTGACTAATATTAATTAAACAATATGATTTCTCCTTTAATATATTATTCTCATAATATATTAATAAATCATATTTAATCCTTTCTCTCCATAATTCATCCTATCAAGTTGCTTTGGTGAAGGCAACCCAAAAGGACCATGCACCATCGGGTCAAGTACATACCAAAATAGTTATGGACTTAGACACTAATCCAACAGTCTCCTACTTGGATAAGTCTAATAACTATTCTGCGTATGACTTCAGATACTGATCTGCAATCGTAGCTTTCCAAAGCCGCTGTCAACTCTGATCATATCAGATACGCGTGTCCTTAGATAAGGGATCATATATTCCTCCATTCTAGATATCATATGAGATATGATTTCAAATCATTCTCTTTGTACTATTTCTCGATTCCCAATTTATGACGACTGACTAATTGAACAAATCAAATTAGCCCTAGCCCGGCCGAGCATTTACGTTTGTTATCACAAAATCATCGAGGGGCCCAAAGATATCGCTTTTATCCTACTTTGGATAAAAGGAACGGATAAACTTTGATACAATGATCGCTTGCACTAACTCACCGAATCACACACAACAATATGTTTTATAACACCAAGTTACTAGTGCATTTACATATTATCAATGTGCAACCGATTCGCAAGATACAACTCACACATCTCGGTTTCAAGAATATAAGATGTTATCGTCTCACCAATCACTCGTGATACAATCCATGGAGTGATCCAAGTGAGCGTGGGTTTGATCCAATGCTCAAATTCATATTCATAAGCACTCATGAACGTTGCAACAAAAATTTGCTTATGTCTAATACTCTTTTAGACATTCCACAAACCAATTCATGACAGTCTTCATTCATACTTACTTCCAACGTATGAACGATTGTGGCCCATTCGAATAATTCGATTATTCTTAATAATTCAATTATTCTAGAAGTCAAAACATGCAAAGTGAAACACAAGAATAATACTAATCCTCATATGGCCTCAAACCTTTGAGTATAAATAAAACTCCTTTTATTTATCACCATACCGATTACTCATTATTTGTCGTTTCGGGTAATCAACTTCTTACTTGAATTATTACACTTGTCCAATGCTCCTAGCATGCACACAATGTTTACCTATGGTTCTTACTTTTGTGTAATAGACAAATTGAACACATTTTCAATCATTCTCATTTCACAACTCCAAATCCTTTTTCATAAGTGAAGGAATATCAAATTCTTACTACTTATAAAATATGCTAGATTCTAACATTCTATGCAACGATCCTTTCGTAATGTCACTGCACCAAAGTCACAAAGACTACTGCCAATGATATTACAAAGTCCTCTAACGGAGATTGTTACAAGACAATTCCTTAGATATGATGTCTCTCACTCAAAGTACATTCCTTTGAACATCCTTTTGCATAGAAGTTTCTAATCTAGTCATAGATTTCTCAATATTCAATTCCCAATATGGACACACTTCCATATGTTCCATATGACAACTCATTCTTAATAGAATCTTTTATATTCATAATAGAGTCGATATGGTCCATCCAATATGGAAACATTTCCATATTTTCTAATACTATACTTCCAACTACTCACAAGCAACCAATCCTCGTCCAACTTTGGATTGTCCTTTGATAGTTGTTTAATTATTTTAGTCAAAACCAATTCTAGTCCCTTTTCCCTCTAAATGCGCTCGACATTTGGAAAATTTTAGAATGGTCAAACATTAAAGCATTTGCAATCGATCCTATACCCGAAGCGTATGGGACACGACACATAATGTTTTATTTGCTATGTTCTGAAAATTCGAATTGTGAAGAGGAACGCCGTAATCATAATCGAAATTTTAAGAACACACTATGTACTCTTGACTAAATTTATTAACATTTCTCAACCTAATCCTTTAGATTTGAGATGAAGCATAATATTCTCTCCCTTAATTATAGAAAAACAACTTTACAACCCTTACAACTTTGCAAGGTATAACTCTTGTTTTCTATAATTAATATTGCCAACTTGCAATATGTGCCTTAATAATCATACGATCATAAAATTTATGCTCCCACTATCATGATGATTATTATAAAAACATAACACTTATGCTCCCACTAGCTTCGACATGTATTCATAAACATCTTAACTTTCAGAAAAAACAATACCTATTGAATTTCTTAAATCCATGTTTCTAATACTTAATGCTTTGATAATCTTTTATCAAGGCTTTTTGAACTTATACACCTTTGCCTTAGATAGTTCATATGTGTGTCTAAACAATTAAGACTAATTGCCAAACCTCACAATTCAAATCATGGAAAGGGATACCGTAACCATAATCGAATTTGAGAATGCAATTTTACAATCACTATCTTCTTAAAATCTTTCTTAGTGAAAGCATTTCCTCACAATCATTTTCATGAAGGAGGAAATCTTATGACACTTAGATTTGAGCGGTGTATGTGTTCCTATCCATGTGAATTTGTTAAAACCAAAGTTTACGACAAATTCAAACTCATATGGACCGAACTTTCTTAATCTTGATTTCTTGCCTTATGGTAGAACAACTGCCCACCACGTCTTCCAAGTAGTTAAGCATCTCACCTTTTCTTATCAATGTACTTTCCATTGATCAAGGTCCTTGCCTTTTAATGCATTCAAATGAGAACTCATAGGACTCACATGCATAATTAACTCGATTGGATTGGCATAGAAACAAAATAATGTCAACACGATAGGTTGTAAACCTCAACTCGTGTGCTAGTGATGATCGATAAGGTTTATTTGATTTGTTCTTGAAACCTTTCAAGACCATTAAGACTCCCACTGACTCCTTGACATATAAGATTCTCTTGTCAATAAACATTTCTTGACAAACAAATATTCAAGAGTTAGTGTAGTTTTTATCAAAACACTTCATAAATTGGTCCTAGTTGGTCTTTGTCTTATCCAAGACATCACAACTTTCCACATTTGATGATTGTTATAAACCTTCTTAACACTTATCACTCAATGTCACAATCTTAACTTTAAGACTTGTTTTGGAACGAAGTATGATTGACTTCTTGATTTAACCATTTCTCCAATCCTTGATTCCTCTTCTTAAACATACAATTGTACTAAGACTCACTTAGAGGATCGATTGAGATATGGTTCTTAATCATTAAGTCCTATCATAAAGCATAAAAGCTACTCTCCCTTCTTCTTAGAATGGAGAAACTTTTATCTTTCTGCCTACTTGATTCTTCTTATTCGTTTTGCTATCGATTTAAACCTTTTCAATCAATTCATAATTACACTTAATCTTGTAAGTATAATCATATTTACTAAACCTTTAGTAAATCATGACGAATATCATTGTTACTCTTATGGTGGACTTGATCAACACGCAACTTTGTGTGCTTGATCTCCTAGTCCTTCACTTGACACTTTGTCAATGAATTAGTCTAATTTCCAAATATGAGATTTCTTATTCATCGTGCAACCAAGTTGCATGATTCCAAGTTTCTGTCCAATTGAAACTTGGGCGATGAGAAACTCTCCCTATTCGGTAAACTCTCGACTTTCCATAAATAACATAATAAGAACCAAATCTATTATTGCTAATAATAGAAACATTCAAACATCAATTTTTTTCATATACGCCATTGCAAGGATAAATAAATAATATAAAAATCAAAATTTATTTTATTGCGGAAAAATTTGTCCTTACAATGCAATTCATTGAAAAACTATGCTAATACATATTTCTAATTCTATTCAATTCTAAATCTAAGTAGTAGCTCAGGAATCTAATCTTCAAGTAATGCAATCGAAATCCATTTCTTCACAGTTAGATTCTGCTCACTAGTTCCCTTAAGCTTCCTTTCTTTTCGTCGATCCTACAAAACATCAATTGTAATCTTATCACATTATGTATTAAGAATCTAGAATAGGAGCTTAAAAGAGTTAGCCAATGGATTTTACCTAAAGTAGAGCCATACGTTTTGACTCTCCCATCTCTTAGATCTCTTAGGTAAATGGGGCAACTTCGTCTCCAATGCCCTTTCTCTTGGCAATAAAAGCAAATTGACTCTTTTGGAACTTGACATGGAACTACTTCAGACATTGCCTTTCTCTTATGATAAAACTTTTCTATCATATCATGTCTTTCGTTGCCATTGTCTATATCCATAGAGGTCTTGAAGGTAGATTCACCAATCAACTTTGCTTTTCTATTGCGCCAAATCATTGCTGATTCAGCAGCAACAAGCATATAGGTGAGATCTATAAGGTTCACGTCGTAGTTCATCATATAGTACTCTCTTACGAACTCACTATATGAGTTAGGAAGTGACTGAAGAACCCAATCAACAGCCATTTCCTCACAGACAACGGATCCCAACATTCTTAACCTATCAATGTGTGACTTCATCCCTAGGACATGTGCACACACCGACTTTCCTTCTTTATGTTTACTTGCAAAAAGGGCTTGAGTGATCTTGAACTTTTCAAGCCTTTGAACTTGTGGGTTAGGGAGAATAGTTGGAGGAGGAGGAGGAAGAAGTGAAGTATGATTTCATGTTCCTCGATCGAATCGTGGAATATCATCTTCATGTGGAATGCTTGTTCCACGGAATTTGAGAAGACCATAGTTGTCGAACTTTGACATCTACAAAATGGGAGAAAACAAATTCAAGTTAGTTAATTGATTGAGTCCTTAGTAAATCACCCAAATGAGATACTAAGGCTAGGACCCAACACAATATTCTACAACCTAGAAAAGGGTGCCGTAATCTAGTTGCAGAATATTTGAAGGTAAGTGAATGACGATTCACTAATTTCCACCATGAAAAACGAAAAAGAATTTTAAGTTTTAAATTTATGAAAACTCCTAGATCCTTTGAGATTCATTGAACATTTCAATGGCATGTTTAAATCTCGATATGCCCCTCTTGTTTGTGACTGGGATGCCGAGGATCACAAAGCGGGTGCGAATAACCATGCAAACTTACATGGTGCCCTCACATGTTACAGTCACCTGTTCGATGTGCCGGTAAACCACACACGCTCCACCGAACTATGAAAAACATTGAGTCACCCTTTGCTACCTTTGCTTAGAACCATTTCGTGTGCCGGTAAACCACACACGCTCCACTAACGTCTTCGCAAGGGCACAAAGTGTAATTTCATGGAATTGCATCAATTCACTTTTGCCTAAGTAACTAAGATTGGGAATTTGAAAAACATTTAGTTACTTTTGTACTTCATTATACTTATAATGGAAGGTTTCGTCCTATCCTACCCGTTCGGCTAACGACCCTCCACTAGTCAAGAGTGCGGTGGGTAAGAGTGGATACCCATTCAATCGCCATTTTATAGGCAATTTCCTTAAACACCCCTTATAGACCAACTTCGTGAATGAGGCCTACTAACGGTAAGACTGACTTTTACTCATACATATATATAATGTTAGACTTTTAATGTTATATATAGTATAGGATGTATTTTACACTTTTAAAATACTAGGTGGTTAAATTTAACAGTTATACTTTTAATTCAATTAAATTGTAAACCAAAACTTTTATGGATTTATTAAATCTCTTTTAATTATACACCTTAATTAATTAATAAAACCATAAGGGTGTGATTTGAACTTTTCAAAACAATACTAGGGTTTTAGAATTTAACATTCCTAATTAAACTTTTAATCAACTTTTAAATTCCAAAACTTGAGGGCAAGTTTTGAAACATTTCAAAACATTAGGGTTTAGAATTTAAATATACATCAAAATTAAACTATTAATTCAAAATTTAAATTCCAAAACTTGAGGGCAAGTTTTGAAACCTTTTCAAAACAATAGGGTTTTAACTATTTAAATTTCAAAACAACAAAACTTTTGGGTTCAAATTTAAACTATAAAACCTAAAGGGAAAAATATGAAACTTTTCATAACAACAAGGATCAAATAACAAATAATTATAATTAACATTTAATCACATAATTATCCATATTTGATTTATTAATTGATTTCTTGCAAAACAATTTACCAATTTAATCAAAATAATTAATCAATTATCACATAAGGAAACAATTATCTTATTAATTGATAAATATCTTCAATTAGATCAAGAATATAATCAAATATATCATAAAATTGGATTAATATTGATCTAATGTGATAAGGTAACTATCCATAAGCAAAAACAGCAAGAAATCGCGAAATACCCTCCATCTGACGAGCCAACTCGCCGAGTCAAGCCTGGACTCGCCGAGTCACATGGAATCGGCGAGTTCAGCTATGGACTCGGTGAGTCCAGCCTCCAGAACACCAAAAATCAAATTTTTCAGATATACAATGCATCAACACAATTGAAACCAGGCTAGGCTCTGATACCACTGATGGGTTTTAGTCATAAGACATCCTATGTGCTCATACAAACCCTAATGCTTGGATCTAGGTTTCTCTATTGTATATGCAAGTTATCCAAGACTATAAACCCTAATTCTAGCATATGGAAATCGATATTAACATATAATTAGGTTTAAGATGTTACCTTGATTGTTATGTAGTAATAACAATCCCAATTCCTCCTTGAATTGAATTTGGAAGGCTTAGAGTCACAAGTGTCACTCCTCTAATGACTCACAAACACCATAAGCAAGAGGATGAAGAGGAGAGAGGATGGAGGCTGCCAAAACCGTGTGAAAAGCCTAGCAAGAAGCTTAGCCAAGTTTTTGGTCCTTAAGGGATCTATATATAGTGAGACAATTAGGGTTATCAAACATGAAAACCCTAATTTGGTTGCTTAAGCCCTAAGCAACCCATGGAGCCCTTTCCATAAGGCCTTGGAAGATTTCATATGGGCTTCCCCCATAGAATTCGTCCACCTTATGATATAAGGCAATCCATGGCCCAAACTGTAATTATCTTATAATTACAATTCCAGTCCTTTAAGTTTAATTAATATTTTTTAGTCACAAAACTAATTACCAATTAATTATTGACTAATATTAATTAAACAATATGATTTCTCCTTTAATATATTATTCTCATAATATATTAATAAATCATATTTAATCCTTTCTCTCCATAATTCATCCTATCAAGTTGCTTTGGTGAAGGCAACCCAAAAGGACCATGCACCATCGGGTCAAGTACATACCAAAATAGTTATGGACTTAGACACTAATCCAACAGATACATCCAACCAATTATTCTAGAAGCTAGCTATTTAGTTAGGTGTTTTTGCTTTTTCGAAACAAAAATTCATAAAGTGTGTAGACCATATCTGTAACCCTCTATAACGAAAGAGGTGGACCAAACGGATGCAGCCAGTAATAAAAAACATGTTTGTTTTTCAACATATGCAAACTACTGCAGTAAACTGAAATTTAAATAAACTAATTTTATAAACTAAAAATAGTTCTCTTATACCGAAATTTTAATAATTCTATTCTTAAAACATTGAAAGAATACTAAAAAGAACATGTAAAAAATATGAAGTTTCTAAAAAAATGTAAAATAAGAAATCTGTTTTATTCTAGAAAAAAACTAATTTTGAAAAATATAAAAAAAATAATAAAAATAATAAAATTAAGAAATATTACAAACGATGTCTACAAAGTTTGTAAAAAAATTACATGTTAAAATAGATGCAACCGAAACTGAAAATAATATTAACAAAAACGGTAAAAAAAATAAAAAAAATCAAACTGTTTTTTTTAAGTTATATATTGATGAGATTAAAAACCTTTAAATCTATGAAGATCGATTAGATCTCAAACAGGCAAATAAATATAAAACTGTAAGAACACGAAAATATGAACGAGACAAGTGTGAATCAAACGAGTCGAATGATTAAAACAAAATCCTCAGAAGAGCTCGATTAAGAACATCAACTGTAGAGGATTGGTAGGTTACAAGAACGATTAAAGAAACCTGTAATGCTATCGTTAGGCTCTAGAATAATCGCTAAAATCGTTAACCTAATATGCATGCAAGAATATACTTATATGTTAAACATAAAAGGCTCTCGGTTGGACAGGCCCAAACCGGAATACAAAATATCTAAACAATTGAGCCCAAAAGATGCAATCATCAAAATAATCTTCAGCCCAACAATCTCCCCCTTTGCGTCAATTTGGAGCGAGACCTTCACTTGTTACTTGGGCCAGCAGCTGAAGTAGGTACCTTCTTCTTCACGGTGCTAAACAGACATTTGGTGATAGAGAGTATGGTTTGTCTAAACCGGATGTACCATTGGATCATGTCATTGAAGTATTTGATGTCATCAGCCGAATTCTCTTTGCACCTCTTGATGATCGATAACACATGCTCCAGACAAGCAGTGGTGTAAAGGTGTTTGTCAGCTAAAGCAAAGAGACATTTCTGTCCTTCTGCTCTAGTGAACATAACCGAGTTGCGTCTCGGGTCGATCTTGCCCATTTGCATTTGGTTGAGATCACTGGCCGATCCCACAGGAGCTATCTTCGGTTTCTTCTTGAAGACTGTGGCAACCTCCTGATCCATTAGGGCAACCTCCATGATGTAGCAGGCTAACATCCTTCTGATATGGTCTATAATGGGACCATATTCGGCTTCATCAGTCAAAAGGATATTATACAGGACAATCCAATCATGAGGATTTAAATTCGGTAGATCTGCCAGGGAGATAAGATGAGCAGATCTTGCAGATCCCCGAATCACCTTGAACCGAACGTTTATAAAACGACCTTCGGTGTAAGGCTTCAGCACCCGAACATTTACCATCTTCTGGGCGCTCCAAGTAAGGTATTAAGGACGAGCAGCCGTTAGATAGAAGTCAATGAGCTCCCTGTCAAGCTCAGCGTTCGGATGAGGGACTTCAAAAATGTTAGAGAAGGCGTGGAAGATGAACGCCTTTCGAGTCAGCGGCATGTCGAACTGCGAGTCGACAATATTATTGCAGTCGAACGAGATAACCGGCTCGAGCCATAAGATGCTGGGAGTATCTATGGCCTCTTTAATCAAACGCTCCCTGGTCCAGGCAGGGAAGAGAGTCTTCCTGCTCTCAAGGAGTTCATGGGCTTCCTTTTGCTTGCGTTCAGCTTCTTCAGCCTCTCGCGCCACACGACTGGCATCATCGTCAGCATTGCGACTGTTCTTTCGTTTTAACATGTCAGCAATGGTCTCCCTGTCTTCATCTTCATCTTCTTCCTCAGCTATGTTTTTGCCTTTGTTCTTCACACCCGAACCCGAAGCTTGACCAGTAGGAGGTGGTTCGGTTGTGTGAGTAGCTTTGGAGGAAGGAGGTGGTTTCGATCCGTTCTTCTTCTCATCTCCCCCTTGTTTCGGAATGGACACGAAACTAGGAAGGCCTTCGATTTTGCTAAGAAGGTCCATGGCCGGAGAGAGCTTTTCAGCAAGGGTTCGCCTCACTGAGTGGTTGAGAATAGGATCGTGTGCTTCAAGGATGTTGGATAATGCTGCGTGGACATCCGAAACACAAGTTTTGATCACCTCCCTTTTGGATCGAAGAGCTTCCAGTTGTTGTTGTGAGTTGGAAAGCTCCGTGCTCTTGACCTTGAGGGCGGTTGTTTTGCTCGCCAGAACGTCCATCAATGAATTCTCGGCTGCGAGATCCTCCTGTAACTTAGCGAGGCGCGCATCAATGGAGGCACGAAGGACCGAGTTGTCGTCGCTTATGTTTTGGCGAAGGGCAGCGAACGAAGTCAACTCCGTTGAGACGAACTTGGCCAATTGCTGAACAATCGGTTCCAAAGTTGTCTTAGTGGCATCGGCGCTTTCCTGTAAAGACTTCAACAGGACAGAAGCGTCGGAGAATAGTTTATCGACTTTTTCGGTCGCAGCCTCACAGGCTCTGGTTGAGGCGTCAATAGCAGCAGTTGCGGAGGCCACCGAATCATGTTGAGCCCTGGAGAAGGCATCAACAATTTTCTGAAGCGCAGCTTCAGAGATAGAGGACTGCTGGTTGGAAGAGGAGGCGAGAAGTAGATCAACCTTCTCGTTAAGCTCTTTAAGATGCTTCTTTGTCACTGGAGCATAATCCTCGTCGTCACTCTGAACCTGAAATGGACTATAGTAGACCGAATCAAAGTTCATGTGTTCACCACCAAGGTAAGGGTTGTCTCCATCAGAGGCATTTTCGGGAGATGGAGGGGGTGGTGAAGTTGGGGGTGTTGTGGTTGGGGTTTGTTGAGGTTGAGTATTGGGTGGGGTAGTTTTGGGTGGTGGTTGAGTGTGGGTAGGTTCGGTTATATGAGTTTCGTTTTGTGGTGGTTCGGTTACGGGTGAGGTTTCGGTTACTGGTGGTGTTTCGGTGGCAGTGGTAAAAATGGGTGGTGGTATAGGGAAAGATGTTGGGGGAATAGTGGTAGTGGGGATTATGGTCGGAATGGAAGTAGGAATGGTTGGTGGAGGTGAAGGAACTGGTGAATTGTGAAGTTCCACCTCTGGGGTAGGTGACCGAGGTGGTGTGTTGCCTCGTTGAGGGGATTCGTCTCCTTGAGAGCCGTCAGAACCCGAACTCTCGCCCTCAGAATCACTTGAAGAAGAGGGAATAACGAGCTTGCGCTTCGGTTGTGTCTTCCTCCTCTTCGGCTGTGGGGACTGTGCAGCCTTTGTTAGTTTCCTCTTTTTGGGAGAAGGACCCTTTGGAGCTTTGGTCGCTTGCTTCCCTTTGTCAGCCTTTTTGCCCCTGTTTACCGGTTTGTCTGCATCGTGGATAGACCTGAGCATATCCGGTGTCAGTTCCCTAGGACCAGTTGGCCTGAACTCCTTGATCGTCCGAATCAACCTGCTGTCAGAGGGCACGCCGCCATACATTGTCTCCGGGATGGAGCCAATGAACGAAAATTTAGATGCATCTGAGACGATGATCTTCTTGGTATGAAACGTACCAACAGAAGACATCGATGCACCGACAGCAGTGGGGATGTCGAACTTGTCCATCGCCCATTTTGTAATCAAGATCCAGAATCGTGCCAACAACACCTCAGAGTGTCGTGATGATGAAGAAAGGCTCTGGATGATCTGTTGCCATAGGACCAACCCATAGTCCAGGTTAATCCCGTTGTAGACCGCGTACATGATCGATAGGAAGAGGCGACTGGCACCGTCGGATCCTGAACTCCGTTCCGACAAGCCCTTGAATAGGACTGTAAACAAGCCGTTCCACTGTGGCGGCAGGCAGGACTTTTTGAATTTAGCGACAGAGGTGAGGACCTCTGTATACCCCATGTTGTAAAACATGCTAAACAGATGCCCAACCGGAATCGTCTCCGGATTTATTCTTGATGGGTCAACAGCCAACCCAAGCATGGTGCAGAATCGTTGGCGAAAAACTGATGTCTTGTGGTCTGCAATTTCGAAGAACACCCGTTCGACTGCCTTGTCGTAATAAGCAGTCGCATAGACCTGCGATAGGGCCACCATTGGCACAGATTCAATCCTTGAGAGAGCTGGAGCTAGTTGGGAGTACTTCAAGCATTCAATAATCGGCGACATGTAGGAGTCGTACGCCAGTGGGTTAAGGTCAATCACCAGACATTGTTGTGGACGGATGGGAAGGATTTGTGAAGTAGCATGGACGGAAGAGGATTCAGCCATTGTTGAAGGTATGAAGAAGATGATGAACAGTGAAGCTGTTTGGGAGTATGTGTGCTTTGGAAATTTCGGAGGCAGTAAAGAGGTAAAAGGTGTTGAAGACGGCCTTTTATAGTGGGTGATAGGAGAGAGAAAAATCGTTTCAAATCTCTTATGGAAATACGAAAAGGTTTCCGGAGTGACAGATGGATGACAGTTGAGGCGTTCGATGATCACGTAGGAAAGAGAGTGTCAGATTCCTAGGATCACGCCACCCAACAAGCGCCGTTTCAGAGAGAAAACCGTTCCAATTGCTCACGCGCCCTTAATTGCCAGAGTGATGACGCTTGGATTTCGCACACGCGTCCCCAATGTCAGTAAAAGCATGGCCGTTTCAAATTCACACGCGCCCACTTTTTACCGTCGTTTGAATTTCAATCCGTTTAACTTCCGCCGAGTCAGCAATCTTTCGTCTTATCCTTTTTAAACGGCATCTTTTGAATTAAATGCCCACGTGGATTGTTTTTGACCACAACTTCATAATTAACCACCAAGTAATAAGACAGCCTGTAAAAGTTAGTAACGGAATTTTGGAAAATCAAAGATTTTCGTGCAAAGAGTGTAAAAGAAAAAGAAATAAAGCAACTCTTTTAAGGATTTTCTGTGATGTCAATAATGACACGAAACAGATGATCCCGGGCACGAATCTCTTCCTTCAAGGTCAAGAGAGACCTTAAAGTGTTAGCGTGGATTCCCGTTGAATTACGATCAAACACTTATTAATAAATGTTGAAAGGCTTCTTTTAATTAGGCTAAATAAGGGTGGTTTTCGCTTTGATTCAGCAATTCTATTCTTGAAATAAGAAAGAAAGTGAACAAAGTACTTGTGAGACCGGTGTAGCCTGTTGAACAAGTAGGTAGGAATTTATTTTAAATTGGCTTGGAAAAATATAAAATCTCAGATAAAAAAAATATTAAAACCTGGATCCCAAGGGAAGAAATGTTATGGTGTTTAACAATTTCATAGGAATCACACAAAAGAAAATTTGAGATTTCATTAGGGTACATTCGTCAATCCTTTGGTGAAAACTTGAGCAAATTAATTGTTCACCGTCAATTCATTAGGTGTTGAATTTTGGGTTTCACTCAGCTCGTAGTGACACGAAACTAAGATCATAAACACAGATGTTGTGTAACCATAAACCTCAGTGATAATTTCTGAGAGTCTCAAGGGTTACGTTGATGAAACGAATGTAGTGGAGAAGATTTATGGAGATGGTGTAAGGAGATATAGTACCTCTGCTGCGAAAATAGGGACCAAGCAGGAAACTCTTAACTCATGTGAGAAAAGAGTGAGGTAGCTCACGATTAGAATAAATGTGTTAGCCTTATTGGGAAGACAAGGTTTGTGTATACCAGGTCAGGAAGGCTATTATTCAAAATCTTATGAGGCTTGGGACACATACAGCAGCATGCTTCTAGGGACACTTAAGTAATTCATCAAATATATCCCCATAAACGAACGAACACACAAAAAAAAATAAAAAATATTTTTGGAGTTTTTGAGATTTATTAAAAATAAAATAAAATAAAAAAAATAAAAGGAGTAAAAAAATAAGTAAGAGAAAAAAATAAGACTTAAAAAAAAACTTTGGAAAAAAAATTGAAAAACCGAACCCGAACGTTCGGTTGGGAAAAAGTTGAAAAACCGAACCCGAGCGTTCGGTTGGTTTCGGTTCAGCAAAATTTTGAAAAACCGAACCCGAACCTTCGGTTGGTTTCGTTTTTGAAAAATTTTGAGAAACCGAACCCGAACCTTCGGTTGGTTTCGGTTTTGGAAAGTTTTGAGAAACCAAGGAATTTAGACATGCAATTGGAAAATACTTTTAACACAAAGAAAAACAAAATCGTACAAGAAATATACAACAGAGAAAAACTACCTTTGAAGTGATGAGCGAGACACATGGTTTAACCGAACCCGAACGTTCGGTTGGTTTCGCTTCTTACGTTTGAGGTGGAGAGGTAGTGTGAGGTACTGACTCTGATTCCATCATACCTAGCCCTTGCAATATTTTATTGAATGATGCTTCAGGAAGAGCTTTGGTAAAGACGTCAGCCAGTTGATCAGTGGTTCTTACGAAGTGAACTTCGACGTTTCCATCTTCCACATGATCTTTGATGAAGTGATACCTCAGTGCTATGTGTTTGGTTTTAGAGTGTTGCACTGGGTTATGACAGATCCTAATTGCACTTTCAGAGTCACAATATAGTGGGATCTTCTTCATATTGAGTCCATAGTCTCGAAGTTGACTCTGGATCCAAATCACTTGTGATGTGCAGGATGCAGCGGCAATGTATTCCGCTTCGGCAGTAGACAACGACACACACGTTTGTTTCTTGGATTGCCAGCTGACCAACTTCCCGTCAAGGAATTGACAGCCACCAGTTGTGCTTTTTCTGTCGAGTCCACATCCTCCAAGATCAGCATCAGAATAGGCTTGAACGAAGAAGCCTGAGTTGGATGGATACCATAGACCTAAGGAGGTGGTTCGCTTGAGATAGCGTAAGATGTTCTTCACTGCAAGCATGTGAGGTTCGCGTGGGTTTGCCTGAAATCGGGCACAATAACACACAGAAAACATGATATCAGGCCTGCTAGCAGTAAGATACATTAGTGAGCCTATCATTTGACGATAGAGCGTGATATCGACAGCCGGTTTGTCTAGAGATGGGGTAAGCTTGGTGCCAAATGCCATTGGGACTTTGACTTTTGAGTCTCCCATCATGCCAAACTTTGCTAGGAGAGTTTTCGTGTAAGCTTCCTGATTGATAAAGATGCCTTCTGGTCCCTGTCTAATATTTAAACCAAGGAAAAAGTTAATGGGACCCATTGAGCTCATTTCAAACTTAGTCTCCATCATCTTTCTGAATTCAGCTGTTAAGATGGGATTCGTGGAGCCAAAGATGATGTCATCGACATAAATTTGAACTATCATAAGGTGGTTACCTTCCTTTTTGCGAAAGAAGGTTGGGTCAACCGAACCTTGTTTGAATTTAGACATCTTTAAAAATTTTGTTAGCGTTTCATACCAGGCTCTCGGAGCTTGTTTGAGGCCGTACACAGCTTTATCCAGAATATAGCAATGGTTTGGATACCTTTCGTTCACGAACCCAGGAGGTTGCTCCACATACACAGTTTCTTCGAGTTCTCCATTGAGAAATGCACACTTGACATCCATTTGGAAAACTTCAAAGTTTTTGTGAGCAGCATAAGCCAGAAATATTCTAACAGATTCTAGCCTTGCTACAGGAGCGAAAGTCTCTTCATAATCTATCCCTTCCTCCTGGCAGTATCCCTTTACTACCAAACGAGCCTTGTTCCTTATTACATTCCCTTCCTTGTCCATTTTGTTCCTGAAAACCCATTTTAGACCAACAACCGAAGCATCTGGAGGAGTTGGAATGAGGCGCCAGACTTTGTTCCTTTCAAATTCGTTCAGTTCATTTTGCATTGCTTGAACCCAATCAGAGTGATCGAGGGCAGTGTTAACTGTCTTCGGTTCAACTTTTGATACGAATGAGTTAAACATACAAAACTCAACCTTTGAAAATAAGGATGTCTGTTTTGCCTTCAGTTGTGATCGGGTCAGAACCTTCTCAGATACATCACCAACTACTTGAGAGATAGGATGATCTCTGGTCCATTTGGTAAGAGGAGGGTAATTCAGATCAAAGGTTGGGTCTAGTTCAGCATTGATCATTTCTTCTGGCTCAGATTGGCTATCGTAATCAAGCGTCATATCATCATGCTCCCCCTCGATTGATGAGCTTTGAGAACCTTGAGGTTCAGGGGTTTCTTGTGGTGCTGAGCTTTCAGGCGTTGAAGCACCTTCGGTTGGAGAGGTACCTTCGGTTGGAGAAACACCTTCGGTTGGAGTTGTAGAACTTGGCTCCCCCTCGACATGTGAGCTTGGCTCCCCCTCGACATTTGAGCTTGGCTCCCCCTCGACTGAAGCATTGTTAGATGGAGGGTCATCAGTAGTCGATCCTCCTTCATGCATTCTCCTTGCAGCTTCTTCGACAATCTCCTTCATGTGGTCAACCTTGTTGTCTGCTGCACCTGCTTCTGAGAGAGAAGCTTTCTCTGGTTCGTCAAAGAGCTCCAGAAATTTATCATATAGGTTAGCGATCGAGACTGTGACTTGGCCAGTTTGAGGAAAGATTTCCCCAGCAATGTCTTCTTTGGCCTGTAGCTTTTTGACATAGCTATCGTCAAAGGTCACATAGTATGTCTCTTCAATTCTTCTCGAACGCTTGTTTAGGACCCTGTATGCCTTGGATGTGAGAGAGTAGCCCAGAAAGAGTCCCTCGTCGGCTTTGACATCGAATTTGTTGCGGTGTTCTTTAGAGTTAAAGATGAAACACCGTGAGCCGAACACGTGGAAAAACTTCACATTGGGCTTTCTGTTGTTTAGTATCTCATAAGGTGTGAGCGTGAATCGCTTGTTGAGATAAGACCTGTTCTGTGTAAAACAAGCAGCAGAAATAGCGTCAGCCCAAAAATAAAGAGGTAAGGAAGCGAAACTTAGCATAGTTCGGGCAGCTTCACACAAAGATCGGTTTCGTCTTTCGACAATTCCGTTCTGTTGTGGTGTGTAGGGAGCTGAGAAGTTGTGACTAATTCCCTTTTCTGCAAGAAACTCTTCAAACTCCCTGTTCTTGAATTCCAGACCATTGTCGCTTCTTATGTTTCGAACGACCTTCTTGAGCTGTACTTCAATCTGCTTGATGAACATTTTCAGCTTATGAGTCGCTTCAGATTTGAGCTTTAGAAAGAACACCCATGTGAATCTTGAAAAGTCATCAACAATAACAAGAATATACTTGCTACCACCGATGCTTTCGATAGATGAAGGACCACACAAATCGATATGAAGTAATTCGAGTGGTTCAACAACTTTTGTGTTAATAACAGATGGGTGACTTTGACGACTCTGCTTCCCCATTTTGCATGCAGCACACAAATGATCTCTGTTAAACTTGAGCAATGGAAGACCCCTAACATGACCTCCAGTAACAAGTCGGTTGATATCTTTAAAGTTGAGATGAGAGAGTCTTCGGTGCCACAACCAGCTTTCGTCGGATTGAGCTTTTGATAACAAGCATATAGCTGGGTTTCCTTTGATAGGTTTAAGGTTTAAGTGAAACATTTCACCCTTTCGCTCCGACTTGAGAATCACTTTCTTTGTCTTTTTCTCTATGATTTCAGAACCTTCATCATCGAATGAGACTTTGAGACCTGTACCTCCAACAAGCTGAGATACACTGATGAGGTTGTGTTGGAGTCCTTCCACATAAGCTACCTTCCTTATAGTAAAGTCCCCATTTGTTATCATCCCGTATCCCTTTATGGTGCCAAAAGAGTTATTACCAAACTTGACGTTGCCACCATTTGCAAGAGATCTATATTCCCTGAGCTCCTCTTTCCTCCCTGTCATGTGACGTGAGCAGCCACTATCTATGTACCATTCTTCGTCGAACTGCTCGTCACTTATAACCTGCAAAAATTAAGCAGATTTAGGAACCCAAAGTTTCTTGGGTCCACGTGAGCTTTTCATGGGAACAGGAACAGTAAGAGAGATGTCAACAAGATATGTTCGTTTTATGAGTGTTGTTTCATCTTTCCTTTTAATGGTAAAAACTTTTATCTTATTAGGATTGGGTGCGTTCGGTTTGGACTCTGGTTTGGATTCATTAACCTTCTGTTTGCCCTTTTGTTCAACTGATGAATGAGACTTTTGAGAACGAACAGAATTAGCTTTAGAGCAAGATGGAGATGAATTGGTGGAAGTTGAAGAATTAGAAGAAATAGAAGAAGTAGGTTTAGATGGAGAGGACTTCTTGGCTTGAGACTCTAGGTGACCTTTTTGCTTTTGATCATTGGAGGGATGGACCTTAGAGTTTTTTTCTCTTTTGACTTCAGAACCGAATCTTTGCGTTCGGTTGGAATCGTTCTTTGAACCGAACCTTTGGTTTCGGTTAAAGTCTTTTTCTGAACCGAACCTTTGCCTTCGGTTGGTATTTTCTTGTGAACCGAACCTTGGCTTTCGGTTGTTGTGGCTCTCAGGCTTTCCGACAGGATTGTTTTCATACTTCAGATTCTTGTCTTGATGTGAGAAGTATGCATTCTGGGATTGCCAGAATTGTCTCCTTTCAGAGAGATTCTTCCTGTATCTTTGGTTCCTTTCTCTCTTCTTATTCCTCATCTACTTTGGTTGATGATGAACATTAGCTTTTGTTTTCGGTTTCTCCTTGGCTGGCTCCTTTTGAACAGAAGGAGTTTCATTTTGAGCTGAGGGAGTAGAGGAAACGTCTTCTTTTGCCGAACTTTCATCCTCCTTAGGAATGTCTTTCGTACCACTGGTGCTTGGCTCGTCGAAATTATCTGGCTTATTCAAGGGTTCAGGTATGTATCTACCTTTACTTATCCAGGAAGTTCTTTCTGACAGGCCTACTGTTTCATCAGCATTATCAATTGGAGCCGTCCAGAAGAACTCATCACAGCCATCAGCATTGTCTTCGTTCACAATAGACGTGAGTTCAGCTGTCTGATGTTCGGTTACTCCAGTGACCTTGTATACTTGATTTGGAGTGGTCCTGACCTTTTGATACACAACTGCTTTCTCTACTAAGATCGGGGACTTTTGTTGGGACAATCGAGCGAACTCCACTGAATTTTCAGAAATTAGATTCTTGTGGTTTTCAGGTTCGTTTTTAACAAATTCTGAGCAGTCAACCGTGTCCTCTACAGAAATTTCACTCATGTTGTCGTCCTCATTAAGCTCAGATGCATTTTCAACATCAATTTTGTTTTCTGTGCTTACGTTGGCGTTTAAAGAGTCAAATTTTTGTATGGTTTCGGTTCTCAGTTTAAGTCTATCATTTTCATCCAAAAGATTTTTAAGCATGTCCTTGTGGTCCTTGGATTTAATGAAGGACTCAATTTTGTCCAATCCATACATGTAGGTCGGATTGACATCATCAGACGATATCACACTCTCACAATTATAGGCTTCGGCATCGATTTCATCCTCCTTAAATTCAAGGAAGGGCAAAATCATGCGATGGATCTTTTGGCCTATTTCACAGTCTAAGTGAAGCTGAGTAATATTAGAATATAGACGTTTTGCAATTAAACAAAAAACATTCCGCTGTTTTAACAATTTTAAATTATCTCTTTGCAAATAAATGTTTTCGTCTTTAACTTTAACTAATTCAGACTCCTTCAACTCGATCCACATTCGCCGCTCCTCACTCTTCGATGCCACCCTGCTTAATTGATCAGTTAGGTTAGAATTGGTGACTCGAGTTTGAGTTAAGCTACTATCTAGATGAGAAATTCTTGTATTAACGTTTTTTAGTTCTTTCACATATGAGGATTGTGGTACTTTAGATGTAATGAAAACCGATTGTACCTTCTTTATCAGTTCATCAAGCTCATTGAACTGCTGGCTGAGCGGTTTGGCCGTAAAGCACATGTCCTCCTGCACCTTCGGTCCATCGCTTCCACCATCAGTGTTGTATCCTCTCATTTGAGATACGTCAGACACCATGAAGCATCTTCCTCCACTGCTCTCCTCCTTTGCCACATAAGCCTTTCCATGAGTAGGCTTCCTTACTTCATCGTCTTCTGAGTCGGTAGACCAAACTTCCGTGCTACCGAACTCGTCATCAGCAACTGAACCCTGCACAATAAGAGCATTAATAGAAGGGTTAGCGGTAGACTTCTTCTTTCTCAATTCATCCAGCCTTTTCTGCAACACAGTTTCCTCATCCTTTTCATCATCCTTTTCATCATCCTTTTCAGCCATCTTCTTAAGCACACAGTCTTTAGCATAGTGGTTTTTCCCACCACAGTAGTAACAGCTTACTCCGGAATCGCCATCCACCTTCGGTTCCTTCTTGGGCTCCTCAACCTTCGGTTCATTGTTCACCTTTTCTGAGCTGTAACTCCCCTGCCAGTTTCGGTTTTTATTGCTGGGGAATCTCTTCTTTATGAACCTCTTGGGATTGGACACCATCATAGCATAATCCTCAGATGTGAGGTCATACTCCTCCAAATTGAGGTCTTCATCCCCCATCACAACTTTACTTTTTGATAGAAGGGCCAACGAGCCAAGGCTTGAAACGACTTTCTTCTCTTGCAGCACAATCTTCTCTTGGGACTTGAGAATACCCACCAGTTTCGCCAAAGAGTATGATTTAAACTGCTCATGGGCTTTGACTGTAGAAACCACTGCTCTCCATTCAGACCTCAGTCCATTTAAGAAAGTAACCTTCTGCTCGATAAGCTTCCTTTCAATATCGTGTTTGATCATCTTGCTGAGAAGGTGATTGAAGCGATCGAACGTCTGGGTCACTGTTTCTTCGGCTCCTTGCCTGAATTCTCCAAACTCTGATAAGAGCAAGGTTTGGATAGAATGTTCAAGATCCTCGTCTGTAGAATACAGTTCGCGAAGTCTATCCCAAACTTCCTTTGCTGTCATGCATGAGCTGACCAACCTAAAGGTGTCGGACTGAAGGGCGAATCTGATTAACCTTAACGCCTTGATATTACACTGGAATTTGTCCTTTTCGTCTTGTGCAATATCTTTAACGTCCTTCAGCAGATCATTGTACTCCTTTTGAGTTTTAACAATTCTGGACGTTGCTGAATGAGAAAATGGTCCATTAATTATAGCTTCCCATATGAGGTATCCATTATCCTCAGATCCTATCACGTAGTCTTCGAAGTGATGCGCCCAGACTTCATAGTCATGGGTATATAGGATTGGAATCTTTGTCGTCGAGCCGATGCTGTTGGAGATATTAATAGGATTTGATTGCGACTCGTCCATAATGATCGAAAAACCTGTTTAAAGATCAGACTTGTAATAAAGCAGATTAGGGCAAAACAATAAATATCAAGATACGTCAATAATGAGATGACGGCTCAATAAATATCAGTAATTGCGGAAAAACCCTAATTGAAATCTTTTCACATAAAAGATGTGTATCGATTACACAACCTCCTGCTCTGATACCAATTGATGAGATTAAAAACCTTTAAATCTATGAAGATCGATTAGATCTCAAACAGGCAAATAAATATAAAACTGTAAGAACACGAAAATATGAACGAGACAAGTGTGAATCAAACGAGTCGAATGATTAAAACAAAATCCTCAGAAGAGCTCGATTAAGAACATCAACTGTAGAGGATTGGTAGGTTACAAGAACGATTAAAGAAACCTGTAATGCTATCGTTAGGCTCTAGAATAATCGCTAAAATCGTTAACCTAATATGCATGCAAGCATATACTTATATGTTAAACATAAAAGGCTCTCGGTTGGACAGGCCCAAACCGGAATACAAAATATCTAAACAATCGAGCCCAAAAGATGCAATCATCAAAATAATCTTCAGCCCAACATATATAATTGTGGAAACTATAAAATGAAATTGTGTCAAATCCGTAAATCAAAGTTAAAAAAAAAAATTATACCAAAATTCGGACAAAAAAACTTGGAAAAAAATTGAAAGTTAAAGAGATAAGTGAAGTGTTGCGCCGCGCTAAACACGCATGGATGTTTTGTAGTCTGAAACTTTTCAAAAAACAAACTTTTGCGAAAGAGTAACTGTTGTGTCATATAACAAAAAATAATTTGAAGAGTTTTAAAAAAAAAAAAACAAACACCTAGACGTAGGACTTAGATGTTGTTGACTCTTTTTGATTTAGTGGAGTTAACATTCTTACCTCCAGACACTTTTTCTTATGGTCATTCATCCTCACACTCAAACAAGAAAAATGTCTGATTTGGAAGCTGTTGGAAAAATGTCCACAATGGTAGCAAGAATCAAACTCATTAGAAGTAAAAAAGAAAAAGTAAAACTAATGAGATGTGTGGATGTGTTTTGGTACTAATGATATTGATTTATAAACATTTTAGATCTTTAAACTAACACACTTGTAGGTTATTTATAGTTAACTAAAAAGTGTCACACTATTATGATTGAAAATATAACAAAATTACGAATTTACCCATTACTTATTGTAAGATTAAAAAGGATTTCATTATAACTTTATAAAAAGATTAGTTTATAATCTGTGGGAACTACTGTTATAAAATTAATTAAACTTTTATAGTAAAAAATTCAAAATTATTAATCATTTTTTATATAAAATATTAATTAAACGATACTTTTTAATTATATAAAATTATAATCGTTAATTTAAATAAATATGTGACTTTATAATTTGTATTAATTTTATTTTATTTTTTATTGTAATGTTATTAATTTAATGTAAATAAGGTGAAAAATGTAAAATTTGAAATGGAGAATAATAGGTTCATAAGAGCATCTCCAACCCACTCCTATTTTTCATTGTTTCCTTTATTTTCTTCCCCTATTCATCTCCAACCCTACCCCATTTATTCCTCTATTTTAGGAAAATGAAAAGTATAACACCATATTTGGTGTTATACTATTTGATGTTATACTATTCATTTCCCCCAAAATGAGATGAACTTTGAGTTGTCGATTTTAGTCCCTGTTTTTTATATTTATACACTTCTAGTTTATTTTCATCTACTAATTATGATTTAAATGTAATATTTAATACTTATAATATTGTGTTATATATCAAATTATATTAATTATTTATAAATATAAAGTTTGTTTTTTTTTTTTATCAAATTCGTATTAAAATTTAAATACACAATGAATTTTTAAAACACGATAACTATTTTACAAAAGCTTATAGTTAAGTGTTATAAATATAATCTTATTTATTTAATATTATTGTAATGAAAAAAATATAGATTATATATTTGTTAAAACAAAGTTAATAAAAAATGTATGTTTGACAATTTATATAAGTTAGAAGAACAGAATATATTTTTTGGGGTAAAAATGGGATAAAAATAGAATAGGGTTGGAGATGAAACACTATTTACCTCATTTTTATTCCATTGTTTTGTGAAAAAATGAGAGTGGTTTGGAGATGGTCTAAGTGACATGACATTAATTAATAGGCATGATAGAATGACACGTGACAAAAGAAAAATCAACTTATTCTTTTATTAGAATAGGGAGATTGTCTTCCATTTGCCCTTTAGTAATTTTAACCATTAGTTCGCTTAAATCTAAATATAATCACTATAACTTATGCCTAGATTGAGTGTTTTAAAATTGTATATCACTTTTTAAAATCGAAAAGAATACAAAAAACTTAAATGAAAGTGATAGAAGGGAAAAGAAGAGACGAAGAGGGGGAGAAGGGTTTGAATTAGTTTGTGAGGGAGTTCACCACTTTATCCCACATCGCATCCTTAGAGAAAACAAATAACTTTGGAGTGCTTATATAAACCAATCAACTTGTAAGCTGAAAGGCACGCAACCATGTGGTGAGCACAAAGCGAACTATTCTTTCGCCTTTTACTAAAGAATACCGTGTGTTCGCCATTTATAGTGGCATACGCTTATTTTTGGAGAGTCCCTTTTGATTAAAGGGCTCCAACCAATGTTATTAGTTCAAAATTTTCAGTATATCTAACATATATTTTGCATAAGTTGGTTCTTTTTAACATCGAAAATAATCAAAAATCTTCCTATCTAATAAATAAATAGTGTTAACATGCTTTTGTCATGTGTCAAACAGTTAACTCAATATTACGCCACATGTCATTGTTTTGCTTTTCCAATATTAATTTCATAACCAAAATTACCAAATACTAATTACCAATTTACCAAACTCATCGATTTCAAATCCTAAAAATTTGCACATTTTACTTAAATTAATAGTCTGTAATCCATAAAATCTGGTTTTTAAATTTTAAATTTCAATAACATCATCTGTAAATAAGGAATACAATAAATTTATCCAACTAAAAATCAGGTATCAAAACCTTAATTATCGGTTAACGCTAATATCTCCTGATTTAATAATTTTCTGGACGATTGGCAAATGAAAAGTATACAAATATATACCTTCATACGATAAGAAAGCCTTCACAGTTTGTCATTTGTCTTATTCCTAATTCTATTCCATATTCTGCTACTAAACAAGTTCAACACAACAAGTATTCCATCTGTTTCTTCCTGTTTCCTGTTTGTTACTGTTTGTTTCTTCACATCTTCAAATCTACCACCGCTGGAAACACGAAGACAATAGAAAACAATGACACATTAGTCCTTATAATAATCTTCCAATTTCGGTTTGCTTTCTCATATTCTATCACACGAAATCACATTGAAAAACAACAAATGAACCTATTATTTCTTATTATTTTCTTATGTTGATTACTTTTTATATGTTGATAACAACAATGTAGTTTTGTAGAATTCTAAAAGTATAATGTTCAAATAAGAAATATATGAAACTATGTTGTTGTCAGTAGACTAAATTCATGAGTTTCCATCCTCCTTTTTTATTTTTTGAATCAATAATCATGGATTTGTCTCACTAACTTTTTTTTTAAGTATTCATCACATGTGTTTCTTGACTAAATGACCATTTTACCCTTTTTATTTTTTTCCAATATAATTTGATTTTTTTTTTCTAATAACAAAAATCACTTTCTGTTTGAGTTGTTCTTGGAAAATAAGTTATATAGTTTATTTTGGTTCCCAGTTGATTTTCATCCAAACTCACATTTGGCACCAACTGATGGTAGCCATTGCAATGGCCTTTCATTTTAAAATCAATTTTTTCATGAATTCAAAAACATGAGGGTAAAATAGGATTCAAAGGTATGAGGATTTATATAAAACTTTGTTCTTCAAAGGACAAAGAAAATTTTCTATAATTTATTATAAAGTATTATCTAAAACTAAATAAGTACAGCATTCTTTTGTGTAAATTTAGTCAAGAAAACACAAAATCCCACAAAACCCACTAAATAATAATAATCAAAGACACGAAATTCATCATAGCTTGACAAAGTAGGATCTATTTGAACCGAAATACGAAACTTAAAACGTAAGGAAACATAATCTTAACAGAGGAGAAAATAAGAAAAGTTTAATGTACTCGAACCAAGCGGAAACTTTGAAATCTCAAAATAAAATTAGATACCAGGAATTATAAAATTTTAGAAGATATAAGAGATAAATTTGGGATGTAATTTTGCACCACAATAAAAGGTTAATACTAACATATTAACTCTTCAACCCCAAACCATTTCCGTCTTCTCCAAAAATATAAAGCTAATTTGTTACCTGTTAAAATCGCAGCTTCATACGATCTTCATAGTTGAATATATCTCCAAAGTTCCTCCTTTCATTTTCAATTGGAAATCACATCAAATCGCACCTCTTGCTGTGCACCGATTTTTCTTTCGAACATTTTCAAGGAGTTCGATCTTTTTGGTGTTATTTTTCATTTTATCTTTTAAGAAATCATATGAACAATCCTGGTTAGGGATGAGCATTAGAACCGACGGAACCGGAACCGGACCGGAACCGAAACCGGAATTGGTAATAAGGTCGGTTACAAGTTCTTCATTTTTATGAAAACCGGTCCCGGTTCTAAAAACCGGAACTGGTTTAACATTTTTCCCGTTTTTTAAAATGAACTCACTCATATGAAGTCGAAATTATTTGATTTTCTTCCAACATGTAATTTGGAGTTTGTAATTCATTTTTGATTATACAAACATATGTTTTTGTTAGATATTGAATCGGATACATGCCCCGAAAGAAAGAATATCGACGATGTGTTTTTTCTATTTCAATTTTTTTTTTTGTTTTTTTGAATATATCCCATTTTTTTAAATGAGCATAACTCATTCATATGACGTTGTAATTACTTAATTTTTTTTCTAGCATGTAATTTGGTGTTTGTAGTTCATTTTAGACTATAAAAACACTTAATTTGGTTAGATATTGAATCAATTATAGACCCCGGAAGACATCATATCAATGCTACGTATTTTCTGTTTCAGCATTTTTTTGGAATCTGTCCGGCTTTTAAAATGAGCATAACTCACTCATATGAAGTCGGAATTATTTGATTCTTTTTTCATCGTGTAATTTAGTGTTTGTACTTTAATTTAGAATGTAAAAAGTCTTAATTTTGTTAAGTATTGAATCATTTACAAGCTCCGGAAGATAGCATATTATCTATAATATTTCAACTGGTTCTAATTTGAAAAATAACCGAAAAACCGGGACCGGAACCGGAACCGGCGCTAGATCCGGCGGTACGGTTCCCGGTTCTTATAATATAAGAAAATCAGTTCTGGTTCCGAACCGGTCCGGTTCTAAAGCTCATCCCTAATCCTGGTATAACCCCACTTATTCATGCCTAATTTAAAGTTATAATATAGCCCCTTTACTTTTAAATAATACAATCTTTGTATTTTGTTTTTAATTTTTTTCCTAATAGGTTTTTGGAACTGTATAATTACTTTTTTTATCTTCAAATTATTTTTTTTAGCTTGAATCATAGATATGTTTATAACTTTTAGTTAGTTAACCCAGATTAATATTATAAAAACTAATTTACAAAAACTATATGATTCATCTTCAAGTTTTTTACAATCCTAATTACACTACAAATTGTTTTGCTTAATTTTCCATTTTCTATTTATAATATAAATACATAAAGGAATGAAATGGACAATGGAATGAATCAAAACATTACCATTTATACAAAAAAATGTATACAGATTTTGTTTATAAAGAAGTTTTAGAAATTTAGAAATTATTTGTAAAATATTAGTTCTCATAAACATAACATGTTTTATTATTATTGTTAATAAGACTTTGTTAATTTTTCTTATATAATTCCTTATTTTTTTTATAATATATATGTTTATTTTAAAATTTTATTTTTCTTAATTTTCTGATTAATATATCATTTTCATTTTTTAACCATGGCTCCCACGGATTATAAACTAGTGTCTTATAAGAAAATGGATCTTGAAACTCTAACGAGCTATATAGGCCTTAACGGAACATGATTTATTTATTAGTGTATCTGGAACTGAAAAACAACTAGTTTTTTTTATAAATTAGGTCACTATGGATCGGAAATGATCATCAAACTTTCGCAATTTACATAAGAGGTTAGCTAAAAAGACACCTTATTTTACCATATAGACACCTTAATTAATTTTTTCAAATGCTGTAAACTTGTGTGACAAAACATGGAGGGGAGGTTCATCTGATGGAGTTTATTCATTAACTAGAATAAACAAATGAGAGAAGACTCAAACGATTGATGCCTTCCTGCCCAAGCTAACAATTCTGAGAATGAAAAATGTTCCAGAATGATCCCCACACACTCCGACATCAGCCTATATAAAATATTATCCCCAAGTGCACAATAACAAACTCAATGTCCCTTCACCTTATTTCTCCAGTGGTAAACCATCCACGCAGTGGGCTTGGGCTGATCAACTGTGGGCTGGACATTTAGATTCATGGACTGTTCTTTATCAGCATCTAAATTCGGCTTGGTGTTTTGTTTGTAACTCGATCAAAGCCTCCAACATGGAAAAAAGGTGAAAAAAGAAACTCTTTATGTATAGGAATCATGGCAACAAATTTTGGAAAGAGAAACTATTCATTTATAGGAATCACTGCAACAAATTTAGAAACTTGGAGGCAATTTGGGATCAAATGCAACATCTAAAGCTGCACTCATTATTAAGGTGGCAATTACAGATTTTTCAAAAAAAAACATATTCATTCTTGTTGTTGATTGCATATATGTAAAAGCTATAAGCGAGTCACGACTTTTGTTTGTTTATTAGAAGTAAAAAGTAAAACTCATGAGATGTTTGGATGTGTTTTGGCACTAATGATATTGATTTATAAAAGTTTTAGATATTTGAGCTAATACACACCAATTCACGTTATTTATAATCAAATAAAATATTTCACACTATTATGAGTAAAAATAAAACAAAAATACAAATTTACCAGTCACTAGGTGTAATATTAAAAAGAATTTCACTATAATTTTATAAGAATATTGTCTTCCATTTGCCATTTAGTAATTTTAACCATTACTTCCCTAAATAATCATACTTTATGCCTACATGGAATATTTTAAAATTGTATATTTTGTTTGAATTATTTAGTATCTTGTAATCACTTCTTAAAATCCAAAAAAAAAAATTACAAAACAATTAAATCAAAGTAGTAGAGTGGAAAAGAAAAAGACAAAGAGAGAGGAAGAAAGGTTTGGATTTATTGGGGAGCTTATCCCACATCGCCTCCTCAGAGAAAACAAATGGTTTTGGAGTGATTACATAAACCAATCACCTTGATTACATAAACCAATCACTTGTAACTTCAAAGTCACAAAGCCATGTGGTGAGCACAAAGCGAACTATTCTTTCGCCTTTTACTAAAGAATACCGTATGCTCGTCATTTATAGTGGCATATGTCTATTTTTGGAGAGTCTCTTTTTCGTGAAGGGCTCCAACCAATTTTTGAAGTTCTAAGTTGTTAGTATATTTAATTGCTCATTTTGTGATAAAGTATTTTTTGAGTGCCTACAACTTCAATCTACTATTGGAATTCATGTTCTAATGAAAAAAAACAATGGTTTCATTTAAAAGCAATCATATCTAACAAATGGTTAATTCTTAACAGGTTAATGACATAGAAAGACAACATAGTTTAGGGTCTGTATACATTAAGGTAACGATGTTTTTTTTCGTACACATTTGCCAATTGAACTTGTAGGACATGTACATATTAAGGTAATATGATCGATGATCTTAGGTTTTGTTGATTTGGCATATTACGTTGCATTATGTCATATTACGTGGAATTAAATGAAATTACTTGGCATTTTTTACACATTATATGAATGGTAATTTGAATTAGGGATCATAAACAAAAAAACCCACCGCTTTTGTTCCTACGTTCCCCTCTCTCTTCGTTCTCAATGTCGAACCTTTGCAATTGAAATCCCTTTCTGTTTCTTCGACTGTAATGACGAAGGCATCATCCCTGATCGTAGATGTACACTATAATGGTGTATTTGCCCCAACACCCTTGTATATTTCGACCCAGACATCGCATCTGTACGATATGTTGACTTCAATACTATGGTATTTTCAGATTTCATTACATTCCTTGAAAAGCTCACATAGAAGATCAACTGCAAGGATGTTTACTACTGTCTTCCACATGAAAGGTTGAGTGAAGGGTTAGGAGTAATTCAGAATGAAGGAGATTAGAGAGAGTTCCTTGAGGTTGGGAATGGAAGCCAAGAAAAAAGAATTAATGTATTGATCAGTACAATGAACCCATTTTTGATTGGATCGAAGAGGAGAATCCTAATGAATATGATTCGGTTGTAGAGGATGAAGACGAAGTTGATGATTCTACATTTTCGGATGCTATTTTACCTGACCATAAAGAGGATGAGGTGGTGTCAAGTAGGAAACCACTTGATGATTCATTTCTTAATGCCCTTTGTCCTAACAAGAAATCAAAAGATGGTTCCGAAACAGATGCAACAGACGAAGAAGTTGATGTGAAACCAATGTATCTTGTCCATGATCCAAACCAAAATTGGAAGAAGATGGTTCCTATACTAGGTATGAAGTTTTCTAACCATGATGAGCTTAAATGTTTACTAAGTAATTATGTTGTGAGACATGGATATAGTATATGGTATGAAAAAAGTGATAAGAACAGGTTGGATGAAGGATGAACATTCTTTTCAAATTAAGTCACTGAAAGATGATCACAATTGCTCCAGGTCATTCAAACATGGAGCAATTGTGAGTTATAGGTGGATCGGGAAGCATTTTGTTAATGAAATATTACAAAGACCAATAATGAGCTTAAGGAAAATGAAAGCTAAGATTTCCAAAAAATTTAATATTATTGTTAGTTTGTGGCAGTGTAGAAATGCAAAAAGGTTTGCATTGAGTAAGATTGAAGGTACTTTGGTTGAGCATTATGAAAGGTTGTGGGATTATGGTGAGGAGATTATGAGGTCGAACCCAGGGTTTACAGTAAGAATTGATGTGGACATCATGCATGACTCAACTACATATCTTTCAAAGTACTATGTCTGCTTCAAAGGTGTCAGGGATGGTTGGATAGAGGGATGTAGAAAGGTGATTTGTGTAGATGGCTGCTTCCTGAAAGGCTTGTGTAAGGGTGAGCTTCTTGCATCAGTGGGTAGAGATGCGAATAACAACATCTACCCTATCGCGTTGGATGTGGTAAATGTTTTGAATAAAGTTAATTGGAAGTGGTTTCTTGACATTCTCATGGATGACATTGGAGGGGGAAATGGTAATGGACTTACCATCATTTCAGATGGACATAAGGTATTAGATTGCTTTCTTTTTGCTTTTTGTTTTTTACTTTTAATTTGTTTAACATTAAGTTTTACATTCACCAACATGTTTTAATTTTGACAGGGATTGTTAGAAGCTGTGAAAGAAAGGATTCCAGAAGTTTAGCATAGGCAATGTGCTAGGCACATCTAAGCTAATTTTAAGAAGAAGTTTGATGGTGAACATTATAGGAAATTGTTTTGGGCTGCTGTACATAGTACCATTGTACCAAAGTTTGAAGAAGCTATGGATGGAATTAAGAAATTAGACCCCAATGCCTATGATCATCTTATTGACAGGGAACCAAAATCTTGGTCAAAGGCTTTCTTTGTAGAAGGGAGGAATTGTGATGCTATGGAAAATGGTGTCTCGGAAAGTTTTAATAATGCAATCAGGGATGCTAGAAGAAAGTCGATCATCACAATATTGGAAGAAATCAGGGTTTGGGCCATGGAAAGGATTTATAATCAAAGGATCATGGGTGAAGAGTGGGATTTGGATATTTTCCCAACAGTTAGAAAGGAGTTATGTGACAACTCGAAAATTTCATGTTAAGCAAGGTTTGAAATGTGTTTATGTATAAGTACAACCACAATGTATCCTTGTTGCAATAAAACTTTGAAAGCCAAAAGGGCATTGTTTGTATAAGTATATATATATATATATATATATATATATATATATATATATACATACTTTGAAAATCATATTCGTAATAAACACTTAAAAGTGAAGCCAAGTCAAATAGTTAGGATTTGATGCATGATTTATGCAATGCCTTTGATATTTCGGATTTGGGGACCCAAGAACATGAGATTTCGGTTATGCTAGGCCAAGCTCATATGCTTAGGCTGAAATCACCCTTAGGCCGAAAACACCCAAGATCCAAACCACTAGGACCAAAAACACCATTTGTGGAGGGATTAGGACCGAAATCACGTGGGGTATAAGGTGATTTTGGTCATGCCTTGGCCGAAATCACCAATTTGATCTTTCCTAAGGTGATTTTGGTGGGAATATAGAGATAAGAAGTTGACTTTATGACTTGATGCTTTACCCTTTACCCATGCAAAACAATACCCAACATATATCAACGCAATTAACCAACGGTTAACCAAGCAAATATCCCATCAACTTCTACTCCTTATCTTTGGATGAGATCACCTCCACAAACCCCACCATTTCCCATTTACTTCCTAATACTTCATATTATCTCAAGAACTAAGCCGAAATAATCTTCCAAGTTCAAATCCTCCAAGCTTGTTCTTAGAATTTGGTAAGTGTTTCTTCAAAAGCTAGTGTATTTATACACTTTCATGTTAGTTTCATAATATTTACACATATTATTATGTGTTAAACCTCTTAGGATAATATCACCTTCAAAGAGTTCTTCAACCACATTCAAGTGTTTAGGCCTAGAAATCTTCACACCATGTCTTCAAAACAACTCACAAATCCACTCAAGGTGAGTTCATACCCCCATATTTTTGAGTTTTTCATGTTTTAGGGGGGGGGGGGGGGGGAATACAAGTCAAAAAAAAATTTATCATACAAATACTTGCATGTTTCATCTTTATGTTAAAGTATAAGCCATTATTTGCATAAGATGTGATTATTACTAACTTTTATACAAATATTTGTGATATATTAGTTTTCAAATGCAAAACTAACAAAAACAAAACATGATCTATGTTATAAAAATCATGAAAAAAATTATGATTTGTAAAACTATAAGGTTTTTGGAAGCTTTTTACCAAAATATAGTTTTTCTAACAAAAAGGAGTACATTCTAGTTATTTCACTATTTTGTGGGTTACAACCCAAAAATATGAAGTTTGGCCTTACATTTTGAAACTAAACAAGATGATTACTATGTATTTATATAAATGATTATATAAATGTTCTTGACAGACAAACATAATAAACTTTAATTGGTATAGTTTGGGAGTCACAAAACTACACTATCATTTTAGAAGAAACATATAATTATTTAAAGGTATAATTATTCCATTTACAAGAAAAAGGAGTTTTCAGTTCACGTAAACTGATTGATACTAGTTGTGAGACATTTGGCTTCACCGTACCCACCAGAGTACACATACTAAGACCTGCATTATAATCAAAGTCTCTTGTAGGGAGAGCGTGACACGTGTGTATATATCTATACGGGATTGACAGCCCCGCACCTCAGCTGTTAGCTACAGTTAGACCGACCAGTCTAGCGTGACAAATGTCGTAATAGTTCCGACGTCCGAAGCACATCGTTCATGCAACTAGTCGCATTAGCATGGTTATAATAACTCACATAGGGTATCGACAACACATTTGATTTACGGGCTAACATACATTCAAGTAGTTTTATATAAAGATAAAACTTCATAACTCCATTTCTCAGTACAGTTTTACTTACATTTTTAGTCTTGGGATCTAAGACTTACAGCTCAGTTATAAAGAAAATATCGGATTTTCTAGAAGTATACAGTATCATTTTACTCAAAACAGTTACAAATTCGTCTCATACAAAACACTTATGAACTCACCAACTTAATTATTGACATTTTTCAAATTCACTTGTATTCTCATAAAATTAGTAAACAGGTAACCACAAGAGTTTTTGGTGGATGAGACGTCGTCGCATCACGTTATTTACTTTTGTCATATGCATTTGATCTCATGTAAGCAATGTTTTTTGAGTACAATGTAAACTTATTAAATATTCAATACAATGGTTGTAATGCTTTGATCGCTACTATTTGAATGTTATGATACTATACATGAAAGTCATCCACCCCCACATGTTTCCGTCGTTCTGGTTTGGAGGTGTGACAAGTTAAAAGATAATAATATAACTCAAAGGTGAGTAAGATTTGTTTTAAATTTACATTAGCTAATGATTGATTTGATTTGGAGTGTTAACTTGCGTTTTTTTACATATTTTGGGGAGTTTATCCAAGTGGCTATCAACAATTTGAAGTAAGATTTGGTAATGATGCATTTGTTGTGGATATAATCAGAAGGGTACGTGAATGTAGGAGTTGGCAGTTGAGAGGTATCCCATGCTTGCATGGCTTGGCTGCAATTGCATACTTGAATCATAATGCAGATTCGTATGTGGCACCTTGTTTTAGCAAACAAAGTTTCCTTTCAAGCTACACTTACAATGTCCACCCTTTAAATGGTAGTCCAATGTGGCTGAAAACAGCTTATCAGAAGCCTTTACCTCCAAAAAAAAAGACTACCAGGCAGATCAAAGGTTAAACAAACAAAGGATAAGTCATAATTATAAGGTACTGGTAAAAAGAGGCATACAATATCACGTGCAAAAGGGTTGCAAAAGTGTAGTACTTACAGTGGCATTATACACAAGAAATCAAGTTGTCCACGAAAAGGTAAAAATGAATTTATTTAGTGTAGTTCTATGTAATTGGAAACTAATATTAGTTTGTTTTCTCAGGAAGGGGAAGTACAAGTGGAAGTGGAAGTGGACATGTACCCATACAAGAACCTATACAAGAACCCATCCAAGAACCTATACAAGAACGTGTACAAGAACTTGTTCAAGCTTCAGAGCTTCAAGAATTGGAAAGATGCATGTGTAAAAGAGGAAATTTTCAGAACGTATAACCGAGATTGGTCTAAGAAAGAAAGTTGTCCCCAAAAGAGGGATTGGTTGTAGTCAAAACATGCCAGTAACTTTAGAATGATGTGCTTGTTTACTACTAGTATCTTTTGTCTAACACAAACTTTTCATCTTTTGCATGGAATTAGTAACAAACCTTAAGTCTTTTGTAATGTGACTATGCTACCTTACTACTATAATGATGTAATGTTACTATGATACTAGTAGGGGGTATTTTGGTCATAACCTGCTGCAAGATTATGTTGATTAATGTGTTAAGGGTATTTTGTAGTGGAACTGTTTCTATTAATGTGCATCCTACTTTGTAAATATTTTGGAAAAATTATTGAAATAAACGTGTTAAGGGTAAGTCAGTAAACTAAATCAATAAACTTCAAAAAGTTAATCATTATTATTAGTTAAGGGTATTTTGTAGTGCAACTATTTCTATTAATGTGCATCCTACTCTGTTTCTATGAAATTTGTTTTACCAAAACTGCAAATCCAAGGGTAAATTTGTCAAAACAAATTCTATTTTATCATCCTACTTTGATTCTACTTTAGCATCTTACTTTGAAATCCAAGGGTAAATTGGTCAAAACAAATTTGTTTTACCAAAACTAAAACCTGTTTCATATCAAAATAATATAACAAATCAGATCTCATTCATATCAAAATAAGTGTTACAAAGTACAATACATCTTAATACAACTTCAAAAGATTAGAAATACCATTTCACAATCTAAAAGATTACAACCAACACAACCTTAGCATTAATCTACTTCTTGATGATTACAATTACTACTTCAAAAGACTAAATAAACACATCACAATGAAAACAACCAACAAACACTTAACAGTAAATTGTTTATTCTTTACTTCTTCCAACTCTTTTCTAAGGCTCAAAATGTCACGTTGCAGAACTTCAAGTGTTTCATCAAGTTCTACCCATTCCCAAAAACCACACCTTTCTTCTGCTTTCTACATAAAATACAGGATCAAGGAGTGAAATAACCAATACAACAACAAATATGAACCAAAATCTAAAAATCGAAAAAATGGCATACCCGGCATATCATAAACTTTCTTCCAGGATTGTTTTCCGTCCTTGATGTGCGGATTCGAGATGGAAGGCCACAGTAGCAAGGAGTAAATCCATGACTTAGAGGTGAGGGAGAGAATGTTGAAGAAGCCGTCAACATTCTAGGGCACCAATCTTTTTCTAAGGTAAAAATCATAAAAATGTATCGTTTGGTTTAAATAAAGGATGAGCAGAGGGTGATATGTCACGTAATATGTCAAATCAGCAGAAACCTAAGATCATCAGTCATATTACCTTAATGTGTACAGGTCAAACAAGTTCAATTAGAAAGTGTGTACGAAAAAAACATAGTTACCTTAATGTGTACAAACCCTAAATTACGTTACATTTCTATGTCATTAACCCATTCTTAACAAGTATTAGGGAAGGAGCTAATGTTGTACTTTGATTAAAGTCCAAAATCTTGCCTGTTTGCTTTTGCTTTTTGGTGTCAAAGTTGAAATTAACATTAAAGTGTCAAATATTATTTAGACCGTTGGAAAGTGAGATGAATAAATTTAATGAAATGTTTCTAATTACCCGTTTTATCCTTATAAATTGGTGAATATTTAGAATTTGTAAGTGTAACTATCTATTTAAAGTATATTGCAATAGGAGCTCAAAATCAAAAAAAGCCCAACCAATGTTTTTATTTTTTTTCACACCTCCATATGGATTGTCGGAAACAAACAAACCCAACATTATTCAGGATTTATAAGAAGATAGGAGAATTAAATTCGATTAAAGTGAACTATTATTTTGAATTTATCTTTGGTCAGGATTATCTTTTACCAACCGTCTTATTTAAAGTCGAATATCTAAGCTTATTGTGAATATCCAATATTCTCTTTAATAATACATGGGGGAAAGGTCTTGAAGAAGAATATTCGGTAGGGAGTTCATCCAACATCTTCTTCTTAGATAAAGCAGAAAACCTTGAAGTGACTACATAAACCAAGCAACTAGGAAGAAAAATTCAATTGTATAATACCTTGTTTTGCCTTAAGACTAAATTAGCTAAGTATTAGTGTATTTGGAACATAAAAATACTTCTTTGTACTTGAAGTTCATTACTAGAGTTTAAATCAGTGATTCAAACCTTTTTAATTTATAAAACGGAACTGGACATCTTACAAATGACTATCAAGTCGTTTATTCATGTTAAAAAAAGTTAGGGATCATGTGCTTATTATTAGCAGTGAAGGTTGAAAACCAAAAGCATGCATTAACATTAAGATTCACTGTGCAAAACCCATTGAATCATTTAGACTTATTTGGCAAATGAAATAAATGAACCTTTGCAATAATACTTTAGACTTATTTGGCAAAAGAAATGAATGAACATTTGCAATAATACGTACTACCGATATAGATTGTAAAACTACTTTTTATTTATTTTATGTATCTTTTCCCATATAACTATCTAACTAAGTTACAATACAAAATTAATAAGAGGTTTTCACCTATTCTTTGAAGTCTAGGTGAGTACTTTATTTGTAACGCGATCAAAACCTCAAAGAGTCAAAGTTGATAGTTAATCATATGTTCATACATGTCATTCATCTCGTAATAATACAACATAAACTAGTCATAAAGAAAGTGATAGGCAAAAAAGAAATGACTCAAACTCAAATCAATATTTGTACTAATTAATAGATAACAATAGAAAATGGTGCATCATCTCATGAGACTATGAGAACACACTCTGGATGGAATTCAGCTATAACATGTAAGTAATATAAAGTATATCATATCATAAACACAAAATGGCTAGAAAAATAAGTCATCATAGGTGATAAGTTGGCCAATAAATTAGTTGGTTAAACTAACAAAACCCAATTAATAAACTTATTACATAAATCAAGAGTCCTATATTCATAGTTCATAATACCGGTTTATAATTGAGAATAAGTTTTTCACTAATAACCAGGTACGTGTTAGTGATTTTAGTGTCACCAGGACATTTTGTGTAATTAGAACTTACATGTGAGCTAAGGAGCTTCGTAATTTATACTCTAATACATGTTTGGGTATGTGTGGAGAGCACATATGTATAAGTTCGAATTAGAAGCCGGTTCGACGACAACTCGGGGGTCCGGGGGTAGCGCCCATTTGGCGGGGTCTAGGGACAGCGCCCCTAGTGTGGTCCAAGGGGTAGAGCCCCTGGCTGGGGCCCGCTGCCAGGTCGGTTTTGGAAACCATTGATTTCTTTATTAATTTCGGAATCCCTTGACTTGTTTCTAAAGGATCCCATGATGACCAACCCTAAAACAAAACCCTACATATCGTTTTCTATATAAATGATTATTTTTTAGGCAACGTTTGGTGCATGGGACTAGAATGGACAGAACATAACAAGACTCTTTCAGACGGCGTTTGACATGGACGGAACAAGAACAAAAATAGTTGTTGACCAAGTCAAATATGACAATTTTATTAGATTTTAGTACCACCAAAAAAGGTGGAACAAAGTGGAACAAGAACAATTTGACACAAAATATCATTAAATATTTTTCTTCTCTTCCTCGTTTATTATTCTACCACCGCCTTTTATTTATGTTCATCTCTTATATTTTTAATTGTTTCTTCAAATAGACTTCAAATTGCAGAAGAGAATAATTCATTAATAGCAGCGAATACAACATCAATTTCTTTGATGCTTCCTATGTCTTTTTTTTATATTTCATTATTTTAATCTTATTTCTTATTTGTGATTATAGATTATTATATTTGACGTCCCATTTTAATATATATTCATTTTTCCTTTATAAGATTAATGATGTATAGCTATTCCCCATAGCAACCGCTAGAGGGAATTCCAATATGCTACAAAGGTGTGTGTAAAATGTTATATATAAGTATTCTTTAATAATATTACTAGAACGTCACTTACAAGTATTATATCCGAAAGCAAATTGGAAATGGTTTATAATTTTTTTGATAGATACAAGGATAATTTAGTAATTTTACAATCTTGTTCCATCGATTCATAGCCATATTAAACACTATATAGATAGATCATTTTAGTCAAGTCAAGTCCAGTCCTGTCATGTTCAGTTTAATCCCGGAACCAAACACTACCTTAAGGAGAAAATAACACCTATTAGCTCTTGTTTTTCTTCATACGAACTCAAAATTCTCTATCAATTTGGTTTATGTCTTTTGTGCCTAGATTTGTAAGGGTCCCCTTGGGATTATCCTAGACTGAATTCCTTATAATCCGGGCATAATGTAGAAATATCAGTTCAGAAAGTGTTTACACAATCCAAAAGGGTATCCAAATCTCCACTATAAACCTTACCAAACTTTCTAACAGTGCATGCATAGTTAAATCTATAATTTAATACATATACACAGGGGTGGACGCAAGAATACATACTAGGTGTTATCGAGGTTGAAGTAGGTGTTGCCGATGCAAGAAAATAGGTACAAAAATAGAAATGTTTTCCACGACGTATAGAAAAAGTAGGTGTTGTCGCCCATGCATATACAAGTTTCAAAGATGTTGAACTTATACTGTGTGTGTGTGTGTGTGTATATATATATATATATATATATATATATATATATATATATATATATATATATAATGAAATCTATAAGGTGTTGTTTGTTTTTTCAGAGACGAAATTTTGCGGTCTACGGACCACATCTGTAGTAGAAGAGGTGGACCAAATGCTTGCAGTCTGCAAAAAAAAAAGATTGTTTGTTTTTTAAAGTCTGCAGACCGCTAAAAATAATTGATTTTTTAAAACTTAAAAGACTTTGAAAAAAAAATTAATAAACAAATTATAATAATTTACATACAATGTACAAAATCTAACAATTTCTGTTGCATTATCCGGGTCATGGGCGGAGATGTCATACCCCAATCTGTTGGGGTGAGTTTGGACACCGGGTCATGGGTCAGACCTAGGTGGTTCTGCATACTACAAAGATAATCTAGTAGATTAGGCAACGATTGCAGACCACTCAGAGTCGGCAGAAGTGTAACACCCAAAGTTTTGAAGGCCAAGAAAGGAAAGAAAACCTTAATTTTAAGGGGCGACTCGGCGAGTCCAAGGAGGAACTCAGCGAGTCCGAGCGGGATCCGGGTCGAGGAGTAAGTGACCGACTCAACGAATCTGGTATGTGCGTGGAAAACCCTAAATTCGAGACTTGTAGCCTATATAAACGTCTTAATCTTCTTCCTAGGGTTCCTTACTGCCTCTTTAGCCCTGGATACCAAACCCTAGCCGTCATATCCTTTGATTGAGCCATTTGTTGCCTTGGAAGGTGCATTAAAGCTTGGAGAAGGAAGAAGGAACTTGGAGGAGCAAGAAGGGACTATAGATCTGGGATTGTGAGTTCATTATGAGCATTTGTAGGTAATAAATTAGTTCCTGGACCCTTTTTGCACCTAGATCTATGTGTGGTTGTTGGGGCTTTTTAGCCATAATGTTATTATTTTGAGTTAGAAGCCAGATCTGAAGTTGCTACTTCAGATCTAAGCATATTATGGTCTTGAGAAGCATAAAGTAGCAGCCCTTGAGTTGATTATGGAGCCTCCTTGCCTTAAACCCTAGTTTGTGGTGTATTTTGCCTAGATCTCCTTCTCTATATGTAAATTTTGCAACTTTACGTGAGGAATAGGCTTGGGAAGGGTAGATCTACAGTTTGGAGTCCCTGCATGACTCAAAAGTCCTCTGCATGTATGAAGGACCGGATGGATTCGGCGAGTCCTTTGAGTGGACTCGGCGAGTAGCTTGAAGATGAGGAGGAACTCGACGAGTGGGATGAACAGCTCGTCGAGTCGGATGAAGTTGGGCATGAACTCGACGAGTTGGAAGAAAAACTCGGCGAGTTGGATAAAGATTGTCTTGGACTCGGCGAGTCTGTTCTTGGACTCGGCGAGTCAGGTCGCGAAACCCCAAACCCTTCGAGTTGAGACTCAAATCAGTGAGTCGAATGGAGACTCGGTGAGTTGGACAGGTCAGGACTTGGTAATTGGTAGACTCGGCGAGTCATGGACTGACTCGGCGAGTCGAGTCGCGAATAGAAGGACTCTGAACATATGAACTCGGCGAGTCAATAGGGTGACTCGGCGAGTAGGGTTGACCTGGGAGGTTGACTTTGACCAGGACTTTGACTTTGGCAAGAGTTGACTTAGTTGACCTTTGAAGGTCAGTTAGACTAAGTGTTATGTTGATATTGGTAGCTCGGGGAGCTAGTGGAGCAGCAGTTCGGAGTCAGTGGTCAGGTAGCGGTCAAAGGGATTAGCAGCAATAGTTTAGCAGTATCAGGTGAGTTTCCCTTTGTATGAGTGGGTCTACATCCACAATGTCGACCCATGTAGTTATGAGTAGAAGACCCGGGGGTTAGCCCTAGGCACAGTATGCTAGTATGATATTCAGGACAAGGTCCAACGATAGTGGGCGGGTGCCCGAGGAATGGTTTATGTGATAGTTATACTTCTTGTCTGCGTGATACTTGTATGTGCCTGGTAGGGTGGTGAGTGTGGGCGAGGTCCCGTACCTCACCAATAGCAGAGTGTGGATGGCGTTCCACATCTCATTAGCAGCAGATCAGGGGCGAGGCCCAAGATAGGGAAAGAGTGAGGGAGGGCTGGGCCCGTATCTCACTATCAGTAGGAGCATGGACGGGGCTCCCTGGCTCATCAGTAGAGTTCAGTTGTTAGGACCGGAGGGTAGTCTGACACCCCAGATACGTCTGACAGTATGTGATGTTATGTTTATGTGCTAGCATGATATGATGTTATGTGATAGTGGTAGTAGGGGTGAAATAATCCCTACTTACCGGTTGACAGGATCGAAGGGGTAGGCCAGCACCCAGATATGCTAGGCAGTATATGCCTTATGTGTTTATGCTATGCTTTTATGTGGTAGTGTTAGGAGTGAAATAGTCCCAGGTTACCGGTTGAAAGATACCGAAGGGGAGGCCAGCACCCATATATACTAGGCAGTATCCGGTCGAGAGGACCGAAGGGGAGCCAGCACCCAGATATGCTAGGCAGTATCCGGTCGAGAGGACCGAAGGGGAGCCAACACCCAGATATGCTAGGTAGTATCCGGTCGAGAGGACCGAAGGGGAGGCTAGCACCCAGATATGCTAGGCAGTATCCGGTCGAGAGAACCGAAGGGATAGGTCGGGCACCCAGATATGCCTGACAGTGTATGTATGTTATATGATTGTATGGTATGATGGGGGAACTCACTAAGCTTCGTGCTTACGGTTTTCAGTTTTGGTTTCAGGTACTTCCGGTAGCGGATGATGGAGCTCGGGATGATCGCATGACACACACCATAGATTTGCCAGCCTAGGAATGTTTACTCTGATAATCAACATGTGTTTTGAAAACTTATACTCAGATTATGTTTTGGAATGATGTCTTTGCTTAAAGTAATGTTTTATTAAAATAAATTTTTGGTCTTAAATTTTGGGTCGTTACAAGAAGAGTTATGCCGACCGACGCTGATCCGAGTTGGAATTTCATGTCGGTGATATGGTGTTGCTGAAGGTCTCACCCTGGAAGGGTGTGACCCGCTTCGGGAAGAGGGGAAAGTTGGGTCCCTGATATATCGAGCCATTCCAGATTATTTCTAGGGTAGGCAAGGTTGCTTACAGGTTGGACCTCCCGGAAGTGCTCATTTAGATCCATAGCACTTTCCACGTATCATAGCTACGGAAGTGCGTGTTGGACGAGGTCACGATTGTGTCGCTAGATGACATTCAGGTTGATGAGTGGCTAAACTACATAGAGAGACCCGTGGCTATATTGGATAGAAAGGTGAAGGGTTTGAGAAGTAAGGAAGTACCTTTGGTGAAGGTACGATGGCAACATCGAAGGGGTTCCAAGTGGACTTGGGAGCCAGGGGCAAAGATGTGGGAGCATTATCCAAAGTTATTTGTCGCAACAGACTTCGAGGACGAAGTTAAGGTCGAGTGGAGGAGAGTTGTAACATCCTGGAATTTGCAGGCATTTTCGAATCCTCCCATTTTATTATTATCCTCGTCATTTGTAGTCCTTGGGGATGGAAGGGTGGAGCCATGAGATGCCCTAATGGCTAAAGTTGCAAATTTGGATCAGGAGGAGTACATAAAGCGTACATAAGGGTACGCTAGGCGTACACTTGTGTACGCTGGGCATACTCACGTCATGAGAAAACCCTAATATTTAGGGTTTGGGTGGTATATTAGTATCCTTATGAGCTCATAACCCTCTACCATTTCAGCCTCCATAGTTTTGAGCTGTTTTCCCCAAACCCTAACCTCTCATTTGAGTGTATGAGCTAAAAGTGTGGGTTTTGAGTGGTTGAAGAATAAGAAGTTGCATCAAGCTGTTGGAGAAGTGAGGCAAGCTTGAAGATCTGAGATTATCTTGTCCATTAGAAGCTTCGGGAGGTAAAAAGCTTATACCTTTATGTTTATATGATGTAGATCTTGCCTTGATAGCTTTATGACACCCTTCTTGTCCTAAAAAGTCCTAATATTGAGCATGTTATTGTAACATCCCGACTCCCATGTATAAATTTTAAAGCTTTATATTCATATTACTGAAGGAACTCGATGGGTTAGAGACCCCAACTCGTCGTGTCGAATCTGATTAGCCCGCATGGTTTATGGTATCTACTCGACGAGTTGGAGGACCCCAACTTGACTAGTAGAGGCTGTATATGAAAACCCTACTTTTAGGGTTTACACCCTATTTAAAGGACCTTAAGCCCTTTCCTCCAGCCTCCTTACCACCTTTTGACGCCCAAAAGCAACCATGATCGATCTAAACCCTGTTCTTGAGTGTGTGAGAGGCTAAAGTGTGTTTTTGGTGCATTTGTTGATGAAGTTTGAAGATTAAGAAGCTTGGAACGAGGGGAAGTTTGTAGATCTGGTATCTACATTGTGTTGGCATCCAGTAGAAGGTAAAAAGTCTTTACCTTGGCTTTCCATTTCTTAGATCTCTTATTTTGTTGGAATATGGGCATTTTGGTGCAAAATGGAGTCACTTTCAAATTTGAGCTTGTCACAAGGGCATGGTTTCAGATCTGGACTCCTATAGGCCCTTATGGACATAAAGCCTCAAGCTTTATGAAGCTTTGGACCTCCTCCATGTCCAAAACCTTCATCTAAGGCTAGTTATGAGTGTTTTAGCCTCATGGAGCCTTTCATGCATGTAAAGTTTGCAACTTACGTGATAACAACACCCTAGGATTCTAAATTTACAATTTGGAGCGTTGGTTTCACTTGAAAGCATCTGAATGAGAAATGGACTGAAGGAACTCGACGAGTTGCATAGTCAACTCAATGAGTTGAATGAGGGTTTCCCGCTTTCTGGATTCTGCATGAACTCAACGAGTTAGAGAGGTAACTTGACGAGTTGGTTAGGGTTTTCCCGACATTCTGGATACTGCATGGACTCGACGAGTTGTCTGGAAACTCGGCGAGTCGACTAGGGTTTTCATGACTTCTTGAGTTCTGAAGGAACTCGACGAGTCAGCAAGCTACAATCAACGAGTTGGGTCAACATTGACTGTTGACCTTGGTTGTTGACTTTGACTTTGACCAAGGGTTGACCACTTTGACTTCTAGGGGTATTTTAGTAATTTGGAAATTTATGGAAGTGTATCATTGGTGGATGTAGGTGTTTGTTTGGAGCTGTATTTGGGGAGTTTTACATTATCATCCCGAGCTACTTGTGAGGTGAGTTGTCCTCACTATACTAACGGGGTCGAAGGCACCAATGCCGATCCTTCTTTTTGGATTGTTATCCTGGTTATTTCTTGATGATATGCTTAGTGACCTGGTAGGTCGGTATCCTGGTATATAGGATGATGCTATGTTAGTGATCGGTTAGGTCGGTATCCTGGTATAGAGGATGATGCTATGATTAGTGATTTGGTAGATCGCCTTGGTTATCTGTACATGCTAACCAACGTATGATATTTATGTGCACATGAGTGTTTGATTGGGAGTTGGATTAAGGCGGTCATGATTTGTGCTTGTGTTAACATACTCAGGGTGGATCGGATAGACTGCAGACCCGGTTAGGGCATACTAGTCAGACCGAAGGCCCGACGAGGGGTCTGGATAGGCTGAAGGCCCTGAGAGGCGGTCCAGACATGCCGATAGCTCAGAAAGCGGTCCAGATAGACTGATGGCCCTGCGAGGCGGTCCAGTCAGGCTGATGGCTCATTATGCATGTTTGTTTTTATGATATTGATATGGTTTGTATGGCATTGGTATTTTGGGGGAGGGGGAACTTACTAAGCTTCGGGCTTACAATTGTTGATTTTGTTTCAGGTACTACTGATGATCGCGGGATGGAAGAGGCGTGATCGTGCACCTCCTTATGTTTTATGATTTGATTATGGGATACTCTGACATGAAACCATTTTGAAAATAAATTTGTAATAATTATCGGTTTTTGAATGATTTAAAAAGTTTTTAAGTTGGCATGATTTTTATGGGTGTTACAAGTTGGTATCAGAGCCTTGGTTTGAGTGAATAGGAGGAACACTCGTGTGAATCCAATCTCAAACCAAGGAAAAGATTTTCAAAATGATTTTCAAATGGTTTTCAAATACTAAAGGAGCATGCAGAGTGTACGATCAGTGGGAGCCAGTAAGTATACCCCAAAATACCATATGGGTATTTGATATTATGATATGTTAGAACAACATGCTTGTTCTAGGCTAGGGATCTTCAGGAATTGCATGATAGAATTGTTTGATTATATGATGCCTGATAGCCTAGGGTTTTCCTTATATGAAATTGACATCATTAATGTAGTTGCTTAGTGTATGCATCATAGTTGTACATAATTAGGATCTTATAGCCTGAGAATGTTTGGTTTGGCCTTATTTCTTGTGCTTGTTTGATGAAGGACTTAGGGTAGGATCAGATATAATAATGTCTATAGGGTCCAGCGTTATGTATGACTAGCATACACGAGTGTTGCGGGGTTGGTGGAAGTTTCATGGGTGAGTTGTGCGGGGTCAGTCAGCCAGTTATGAGATATTTAGCCTTCCTCTAGGAGTGAGGATTGAGCGCACGCCATGCTTACGTATATTGCTAGGGCGTTGTGATGACACTTGAGACAAATATGGGTAGGTGTGGAAGGTAGTATGGGCCCGTACTACTGAAAGCACAGGACTCGCACACTTGGAAAGGAAGTCACAACCCCTAGGGTTTTGTTGGGAGTTGGTTCCCGGATTATTATATGGAATGTCTAATATCTTCCTGGTATATTTTCAGCATGGTGGTTACTAGACTATTTATGACTGGATCCAGATCAAGATCAGGAGATGGAGGTCAGGAAGGACCAACAGTGCCCGAGTTCATTGGTCAGATGAGGTCGGATGAGTTCGACGCAAGGATTCGAGAGATCCTGTATGATGAGGTTGCTAGTCTGTTTCGGGCACAGTTGACGGAGATGTTTGGGTCTATCAAGACTGCTATGGTGGAGTACTTTGTGGCTCTTGTTGAGACAACTGTCGTTGCAGCCTCTGCAGCGGTAGCTGTCTCTGGTGGTGGGACCAGTCGGGCTTTCCAGTACCGGGACTTCGATAACATGAAGCCCTCGAATTTTGATGGGATTCATGACCCAATTGTAGCTATGAGGTGGCTGTCTGACGTGGAGGGATGTTTCTTCACTTGACCATGTCCTACTAACCATAAGGTCAAATATGCCTTGAACCTGCTGAGGTTCGAGGCAAAGGACTGGTGGAGGTTGATGACAGGGTCGTATACAGATGATCAGAGAACTGCAGTTACTTGGGAACAGTTTAGGGATATGTTTCGCGCTCACTACATTCTGCGGGTCGAGCGGGAGCGGTTAGCTCAAGAGTTCTTGGAGTTAAGACAGGATGTTGAGATGGTGACAGAGATCAACCTTATGTTCACCGAGAGGGTGATATTTTGCCCAGAGTTTGCTTCCGGGCAGGCTCATATGACACGTTATCTGAGCATACTCAAGACTGACATCTGTTAGTTTGTTGCTACCTAGCGTTGCGATACACTGCTGGAGTTAAATGAGGCCGCTATGCGGTGTGAGCTGGAAATCGAGTTACAATTACTGGAGCAGAGGCAGGCCTCGGTGTAGTTACAGCCGACGCCAAAGCGATCTAAGATTGTTGATTCTAGGTCGGGAGGCTAGCATGGCCGCACTTGTGGCAAGTGCGGGAAGGGTCACTCTAGGGTTTGTAGATCTAGTAGTGTGTGTCGCAAATGCGGCTAGGAGGGGCAATTTGTGATGGATTGCCGCAAGCCAGCCCCGGTTCAGGATATGATGATATGCTACCCCTGCCATCAGGTTGGTCATGTGAAGACCAACTGTCCACAGCTCGCTGCCAGGCCGACGTAGGCTCCAGCGCCGACTATGTTGGGTTTTGAGCAATCTAACACTCCTAAGTGTACATGCAACCCTAAATACCTTGGATCTATGTTTTCTCTATTATACATGCAAATATGAAATTTCCAAGGTATTCATCCTAACTAGCATAATAACATTGATTCATATGAATATATCAAGTTAGAATTACGTACCTCTTTGATGTAGAATGTCTTCATGAAGCTTGAGTGCCTAGTGCCCCAAGTAGGACACCTCAAATGGTTCACACAACATCATATGCACTTGGAAAGACTTGAGAGAATATACACACTTCATGTAAATCGGATAGCCCTTTCTCTCACACATTGTGGCCGATTTTCTCCAAGAATAAGATCATTATATAGTTAGGGTTACACCATGTAAACCCTAATTGTCATGGCCTTTCATTTCCATGATCCATGGATACAAATACACCATGGAGCATCCATGGAGCATATTATGGGTTTTAGCCCAACTTGACAATCCATGGAGCATTAGCCCACTATATAAGTATGGATGATTACACAATCAACCCATATATTTAATTAGTCTTCTTTTGAACACTTAATCAATACAAGATTAACTCTTGATCAATACTAATTAAATAATCTTATTAATATATTAGAACTTATAATATATTAACCAACCTTAAGTGTTATTTCTCTCATTATAGTCTATCCAAATGCATGATGCCATGCAACCAAAATGGACCATGCCAGGTCGGGTCAAGTCTTATCAATTACAGTTATGGACTTAGACATTAATCCAATAGGCTACACTGAGGATTACTGACGGGAGTCACAGTAGAGCAGGGCTCCCGAGGGCTCAGGGACGCACCTTCCAGCTTACAGCTAAGGAGTCCAGGGCAGCACCAGATGTGGTTGCTGGTATGTTTCTATCCTTTATCTTACTGATTATATTTGTTTTATGCTTATATTTTTTGTACCTTGTTAGGTACATTCTTAGTGAACTCCTTACCTTCTTTGGTATTATTTGACTCCGGGGCGAGTCGGTCTTTTGTCTCTCAGTCGTTCAGGAGGGAGTTCGACTTGCCTGTAGGAGAGCTAGAGTGTCCGTTGCGAGTCTCCATCGCCAACGAACATGGTATTTCTGCTTCTTCAGTCTATCGGGGTCATGTTTTGGAGATCTTCGGGGTATCTTTCCCGATAGACTTGAATCTAATTCCCATGGGGGATGTATGTGTGATTGTGGGTACGGACTGACTTAGTCGCTTCCGTGCCACGATCGACTGCGAGGGTTAGCGGCTGATAGTTAGAACCCCAAGTAGGGGAGAACTAATTATCTACGACGAGGGCACCAGATTGGGATCAGGTTTTTGCTTAGCTGCCAGGGCTTGGCAATACATTCAACACGGGTGTGCGGGTTATTTAGCGTATGTGGTAGATACATGGGTCACGGATCAGGTTTTGGTTTCAGATGTTCCGTTTTTCAGAGAGTCCGCTGATGTGTTTCCGGAGGAGTTGCCTGGAGTGCCTCCAGAGAGACAGGTCGAGTTTAGGATCGACCTTGTGCCAGGTGCGACCCTTATCGCCAAGGCGTCGTACCAAATGGCACCACCAAAGATGCAGGAGCTGTCGACATAGCTGCATGAATTGATGGGCAAGCAATTCATTAATCCAAGTAGTTCTCCATGGGAAGTGCTGATTCTCTTCATTAGGGAGAAGGATGGTTCACACCGGATGTGCATTGACTACCGCGAGTTGAACAAGTTGACGGTGAAGAACTGTTATCCACTCCTGAGGATAAATGATTTTTTCGATCAGTTGTAGGGAGCATCTTGATTCTCCAAGATAGACCTGAGGTCCGGGTACCATCAGGTCAGGGTTAGGGAGGAGGACGTGGAAAAGATCACGTTCTGGACTCGTTATGGACATTACGAGTTCTTGGTGATACCATTTGGGCTCACTAACACGTTTGCAATGTTTATGGACCTGATGAATTGGGTCTGCAGACCGATGCTTGATCGCTTGGTCATCGTGTTTATAGATGATATCTTGGTGTACTCTAAGACTAGGGAGCAACACGAGGAGCACCTTCGGGAGCTATTGGGAGTCTTAAGACGAGAACGACTTTATGCCAAGTTCTCGAAATGTGCGTTTTGGTTGCAAGAGGTTCAGTTCCTTGGACGTTTCGTTAACCAGGACGGGATTTTGGTCTACCCGGCCAAAATCGAGACGGTGTTGCAGTGGGAGGTTCTGAAATATCCCACACCTATCAGGAATTTTCTGGGTTTGGCAAGGTATTACCGGATATTTATTCATAATTTCTCTAAAATTGTAGTACCCCTCACTCTTCTGACGAGGAAGGGGGTAGATTTCTGGTGGGGCCCTAAGTAGCAGACAATGTTTAAGACCCTTCGGAAGCGACTGTGCAAGCCTCCAGTCTTGACCCTCTCGGAGGGAGTGGAGGATTTTATGGTTTTCTGTGATGCATCCATCACTGGACTGGGAGCGGTCCTCATGCAAAGAGAATGAGTGATAGCCTATGCTTCGTGGAAGTTGAAGCCGCATGAGATGAGATATCCCACGCATGATCTTGAGTTGGGATTAGTGGTGTTCGCCCTCAAGATCTGGAGGCATTACCTCTACAGGGTCTGATGTACCCTCTATACGGACCACAAGAGCTTGAGACACATTATGGATCAACCGAACTTGAATATAAGCAACGCAGGTGGTTGAACGTGGTTAGGGATTATGACTGCAAGAACCTTTACCATCCGGGTAAAACGAACATGGTGGCGGATGCCCTGAGCCGCAAGACAATTGGATCTTCTGTTCCGATATCATGTACGAGGATTACCGTGGACTCTCCGCTCGTGGGATTGATTAGCGAGGCTCAAGCCAAGGGGTGCGAGAGGAAAATTAGAAGTTTGGGAGGATCAGGGGCGAGATCGCCAGATTCGTTCAGGATAGTCGTGGATTGTTGACCCGTTATGGTCGGGTGTGGGTTTTGATGGCTGGTGGGGTTAGGCAGATCGTGTTGGAGGAGGCTCATAAGTCTCGATTCTCTATTCACCCAGAGGCCACCAAGATGTACCGGGATCTGAGACTGAGTTACTGGTGGCTATGCATGAAGAGAGAGATCGCTTGGTACGTCAAGAGGTGCTTCACCTGCATGATGGTCAAGGTCGAGCATCAGAGGCCGCATGGCAAGCTGCAGCCTCTGGAGGTCCCCATGTGGAAATGGGAGCAGATCATGATGAATTTTATCACCAATTTGCCGAGAACGACAAAGGGTTACGATGCTGTATGGGTCATCGTGGATTGATTGACCGAGAGCGCCCATTTTCTGGCCATTCGGGAGAGTCCTTCGGCCGAGATGTTGGCCGATGTGTATATCCACGAGATTGTTGCTCTCCATGGGGTGCTGGTCTCTATTGTTCCAGACTGTGATGTTTGGTTCACCTCCCGTTTTTGGCAGAAGTTCCACGAGGAAGTTGGCACGCGGCTGTATTTCAACATCGCTTATCATTCGCAAACCGACAAATAGAGTGAGCGAACCATTCTGAACCTCGTGGATATGTTGAGGGCCTGCGTCATCGATTTTAGTGAGAGCTGGGAATCCTACCTACCCATGGCAGAGTTCTCCTACAATAACAACTTTCATTCCAGTATTGGTGCTCCACCTTTCAAGCTGTTGTATGGGCGGAAGATGTCGTACCCTAGTTTGTTGGGGTGAGGTTGGACACTGGGTCATGGTTCGGACCGAAGTGGTTCTTCATACTGCCGAGATGATCCAACAGATCAGGCAGTGATTGCAGACCGCTCAGAGTCGGCAGAAGAGTTATGTCGACCGACGTCGATCCGAGTTGGAGTTTCCAGTCGGTGATATGGTGTTGTTGAAGGTCTCACTCTGGAATGGTGTGATCCGCTTCAAGAAGAGGGGAAAATTAGATCCCTGATATATCGGTCCATTCCATATTATTGCTAGGGTGGGCAAGGTTGTGTACAGGCTGGACCTCCCGGAAGAGCTCAGTATGATCCATAGCACTTTCCACATATCGCAACTACAAAAGTGCGTGTTGGACGAGGTCATTATTGTGTTGCTAGATGACATTCAGGTTGATGAGCAATTGAACTACGTAGAGAGACCCGTGGCTATATTGGATAGAAAGGTGAAGGGTTTGAGAAGTAAAGAAGTACCTTTGGTGAAGGTACGATGCCAACATCGAAGGGGTTCCAAGTGGACCTGGGAGCCGGAGGCAAAGATGCGGGAGCATTATCCAAAGTTATTTTCTGCAGCAGACTTTGAGGACGACGTCAAGGTCGAGTGGGGAAGAGTTGTAACAGCCAGGAATTTGTAGGCATTTTCGAATCCTCCCTTGTATTATTATCCTTGTCATTTGTAGTCCTTGGGGATGGAAGGGTGGAGCCATGAGATACCCTAATGGCTAATGTTGCAAATTTGGATCAGGAGGAGTACGCAAAGCGTACATAAGGGTACGCTGGGCGTACTCACGTCATGAGAAAACCTTAATATTTAGGGTTTGGGTGGTATATAAGTATCCTTATGAGCTAATAACCCTCTACCATTTCAGCCTCCATAGTTTTGAGCTGTTTTCCCCAAACCCTAACATCTCTCTTGAGTGCATGAGGTAAAAGTGTGTGTTTTGAGTAGTTGAAGAAGAAGAAGTTGCATCAAGGTGTTGGAGAAGTGAGGCAAGCTTGAAGATCTGAGATTATCTTGTCCATTAAAAGCTCCAGGAGTTAAAAAGGTTCTGCCTTTAGGCTTATATGATGTAGATATTGCCTTGATAGCTTTATCACACCCTTATTGTCCTAAAAAGTCCCAATATTGTGATGTTATGTTTTGGATGTGTTAAGTTGTCCTTTCAGACCCTAGGAAGGGTTCTAAGCGATAAAAATGAGGTCCCAATGGCTAGAAGTGTCTCATGCAAGTGGTAGAAAAGTCTTGATGGATTAAGACCTTGCATCAAGGACTTACTGGATGTCCAAAGCCTTAAAGTTTGATACTTTATGGTTCTAAGACACATTTGGTCGACGCATCTGGAATTTGGGCTTAAGTGCTTAAGCCATTGAGCACTTATTACGGTTTTGGACTCAACGAGGGTACACCCTAAGTAGAGAGAAGTACGCCCCACGTACGAAGTCAACGTCCCCTTTTTCAAGTCAATGCAAGGTGTTTATACGCTCTGCTTAGCTTCGGGGTACGCCCAACATACACCCTATGATGGGTTTTTGCGAGTTGGGCTTCGAATTTAGGCCACCTTTGGGTTAGTTTGGTGTAATGACCCAATAATTAAGGGTAAAAATTTTATTTTTAAATATAGCTAAAGCATTGATACCATTTATTTCAAACATTTCAAGTTATCATTAAGTAAAATGTTTATCAAAGTTTATCCCAAAATCATACATTGCGGAAATCATAAGTGTGTGCACTGCGATTAACCCGAGCCCTTCTTTTCCAAATCGATGACACCTGAAACCATAAACAATATTGTAAGCACGAAGCTTAGTGAGTTCCCCAGATCATACCCCACACAATCCACATAACCACATAATCCATATCAGCTATAACAACTACATAACCCATAACAATCGCATAAGCATGCATATACACATATAAAGATGCCATGGAAACCCTCCAAGGTCTTATTGGCATACTCACGTAAATCATATCAACTACACCAACCATGTATACAAACATATAGGGAAGCCATGGAAACCCTCCAAGATCTTACACCGGGTGCCCTGGAAACCCTCCAGGGTCTTAGCCCATTGCCATGGGAACCCCCACATGATCTTCACTAACTACCAATCAAACCATACATACAAACATATAAGTTAAACATGCAAACACATAAGGATGTCCTGGAAACCCTCCGGGGTCTTACACCGGGTGCCATGGGAACCCCCACATGGTCTTAGCCCAATGCAATGGGAACCCCCCACATGGTCTTAACTAAGGATGCCATGGAAACCCTCCAAGTTCTTACACCCTAGTGCCTCGGGAACCCCCCGAGGTCTTTACCTAGGATGTCGTGGAAACCCTCCAAGGTCTTACACCTAAGTGCCCCGGGACCCCCCCCCCCCCCCCCCGAGGTATTCCATGCAAGTATCACAAACACAACTAGCTTATCATATACCACATAGTCAACTAGCATACCGCATAATCACTATCATACTCCCATTGGTATGGTGAGAAAACTCACTTGGCACTGCTGAAGTCTTGTGGTTGCAACTCCAGCTGTTGGTTGACAGATTCACGAGCTGCCAACATCAAACAACACCCAGTTAATAATTGGGTTCCAACGCATAACCACAACTCCATACTTGGGATAAAAGACTACTTTACCCTAACTTAGCTTTATTCAGTCCAAGGCCCAATCGAAAGGCCCAGAAGTCAAACCATAGACCAAAGCCCAACATATGACTCAATTTTCCAAATTGGGCCCAAGACTCTTACATGGGCCTTATCCTAAAACCCATACAATTATTTAGTCCATTTACTTATTCTTGGAAAGCCCATTAATAGTCCAATCACCAAAGCCCAATAGAAAGGCCCAACTCAAGGCCTAAGTGACATTTGGGTTCCCACATGAAATGAGAATTAGGGTTAAGTGTTTCTTACTTAACCCATTAAGGACTTAATCCATTAAGTCCAATATTGCTTTAGGTTAATTTGCCGATGATTATTAATTATTATTTTAGGTTTAATAATAAATTCTCGTGCGGTCCCGATCAATCCCAAAGATAGGGTTTCAAGGCATTAGGGTTTTCCAAACCCTAATTAGGGTTTCCAACTCAAATACTAGCCCATTAATCAAATGGTTGGGCTTTTAGGTCAATTAGGGATTTATTGGGCCCATTAGGGTTTCATTGGGTCCACTTTGCTCAAGCATCCCCAAACGAGTCAAAACGCAAACGAGGGACACCGCTACCCAACGCGACGGTTCGTGGCGGCAGGAGGCGGCAGCCACCACCTCACGGTGGTGGTTATGGATTTTTCTATTGATTATTCCGGCACGATTACAAACAATATTATAATTAACACACACACACACACACTCAAAATAACATAATAATACACACCCACGACCACCTTTGTGGTGGCAGGTGGTGGTGGTGGTGGCCTTTTCTTGGTTTCCGGCTAGACAAACACCCACAACAGATATTAGAAGCATAATCACACACTACATTACACATAGTCTTACTCACAAAAGGAATCCAACATGTGGCGTAATGTAGCAGACGACGACTATCATTCGGAGGACGTCATCGGAATGGATCAGTCGCTGGAGTTATGGTGGTGACGCAACAACGGAAGAAGGTGGAGAAGGAGAATGGGTCGGGAATAGCTATCCTAGCTGTCGTAACGTCCGATGACAGTTTCTTCTTCAACGGAAGCGAGCAACGACGGCAGCAGCTCCGGTCTTTGACTCTGATGGTTGTAGGAGCGACAACGGCTGGGTTTGGCGGTCACAACAGCTTCTAACGGTGGTTCATGACCCACCTTCGCTCTGCGCTCCGCCGTTGGCCTCCGTTGGACTTCCCGGATGTATGCTGCATTTCCGACAACGGTGGTGTTGCTACCATGGCGAGATATCGGTGACGGAGGTGGGTTTCCATGGTGGCGACGACCAGAAGTTAAGAAGGAGGTGGCGGCTGTTAGAAGAGGAAGGCATAAGGGTGGTGCAGCTGAGTGTTCTAAGGTTAGGGTTACCGGGAGTCCAGGACTATATACCCGCCTCCTATATAACTTCCTTCCATAATGACAAGATCAGTCCTTCCCTTCTCTTTTTTTTTTCAAACTAAGTTCATAATTTACCTTTTCAACCCTGAATTCAAAAATTTCTTTAAACTCCAATCCCAAAATTTACCCAACAACCCCCAACTTTCAAAATCCTTTCATACCAAGTCCAACACTTACGAAACACCCCCCCCCCCCCCCCCCCGTCTTCTAAAAATATTTACAAAATAAATCCCAAAAATACACTTTAGCCCCCGAATAATCCAAATTATAACGTTTGGCTCCCCAAAACCAACAATCCGCTAAATAATATGAATTTAGGGCGACTATTCGTTCATCAGTTTTTATCTATTTATTTATTTAATAACCAGGATGTTACGTTTGGCGTGGGCCCTTGCTGGACTTTCTGAATAAAAGTGTATATTTGGGCCATTTTTGGAAGTGAATCTTAGGATGAGGCCCATATAGAGAGTTGGGCCCAATTTGGAAATTTGGGCTTTTGGATTAAGGATTTGGAGTTGGGCCTTGGCCCAACTTAAGGAAAGGACAGAGTGGACTATTACCCTATGTTTGGACCCTTGGTCAAGGTTGATATTCCAATTGTTGACTTAGTATTCGTTATTTTGATAGTTCGAGATTTTCGGTGAGACAACGGTCAGAGACTTTCAGTCCAGTTAAGTAGTACTTGTGAGGTGAGTTTTCATCACTGTAATTAGGGGTCGAAGACACCAAGGTCGACCCATTGGATTGATATCCTAGTAGTTATTGATATGCTGAGTATGAGTCGATATGCATGCTAGTTTGATATGCTAGTCTGGTAGATCTGTAGGACTACCTGTGATACTGCCTGATTATATGTATGTATATTTATTTGTTACATGTAGACATGTTGTGTGGGTTGGGTTGAGGTTGTACTGCTCCGTGCTGTAGCCGACAAACCCTAAAGTATGCCAAATATGAGCTTAGGGTCAGGGAGGGCATACCAGACTCATACTGAGGACTCATAAACATTCCAGATACAAGCTGAGGGCCGGGCAGGGCATGCCAGACTCATACTATGGGCTAATCTTTGTATTCCAGTCCAAGGACTGAGGGAGCAAGCCATACATAAATTGTGAGTCTAAGGGGCAAGCCAGACTTATGTTGTGGGCTCGGGAGCATTCCAGACATGAATTGTGGGCCCGATAGGCAAGCTAGACTCATGTTGTGGGCTCAGGGGTAATCCGATTTGTAAAGTTGTGGACTCATTACCTGATGTTATTATGTGTGCTATTTGTTATGTATCGGTATTTTAGGGGAACTTACTAAGCCTCGGGCTTACAATTTTGGATTTTGTTTCAGATACTTCGGATGATCGCGGGAAGGCGAATGCTTATGATTTTGATTTCTGGGATTCTCTGATATGAAACTACTTTGAAAACATTTTGTAATAAATAATGGTTTTTGAATGCTTGAAAAAGTTTTAAATTTTTATGAGTTTTATAGAGGTTACAACTTGATGTCAGGATCATATTTTAAGATCATAATTAGTATCCTAAAGATCTCAATATAGATCTTGCTTCAAATAGATCATAGTATGACCGACAATATTTTTTGTTTGTAAAAACTTTAAATCATAAGATTTTAAGATGAAGATTGAGATTTAACAACTATGGATGAAACACACACGGTCTCATATTTTTATTTTCCAAAAACAATTTAATTTCCATTTCATATTTTTTTAGTGTCCTAAAATTAGTTTTCCAAAGTTATCAATGTAAAAAACATAATTATAGAATCAATGATCTCTATGAGAATCCAAAATACTTATAGCCTATAGTAAGTAGTCTATTTGGAAAATATGATTGGAAATAATTAGATTGTTGGTTTCTATAAAAAAATTAATAATGATTTTAAAAAATATTAAAAATAATTTTATGTTACTTTAGTTTATTATTTTTGTGTGTGTGTAGTTTAGCATTTTTATAATTTTATTTTACCATTCTTTTTCCAATCCGAAATCGAAGGAGCCCCAAATTCATCAAAACGGTCAGCGGGTTTCATTTCCCAGATTCAAATTTTCAAATTGAATCATCCCTCCTTTCTCTCTCTGGTCATCTCCTCTATCTGCAATGGCGACCTCCGACAACTTCTTGAAAACACCTAGTAAAACACCAATGAACGATAAAGTTTCTTCGTCTGCTAGAAAACACAACCACCAAACCACCTTCTCATCGTCTTCGTCTTCCACTAAGTCCCGGTTCGACGCTTATAACCGCCTTCAGTCTGCCGCCGTCGCATTTGGCGAAAAACTCCCGATTCCCGAGATTGTAGCGCTCGGAGGTCAGTCAGATGGCAAGAGCTCTCTTCTGGAAGCGCTACTTGGATTCCGATTCAATGTACGCGAGGTCGAAATGGGTACACGCAGGCCTCTCATACTCCAGATGGTTCATGATCCTACTGCTCTTGATCCTAGGTGCCGGTTTCAGGTCAATTCCTGTTTTACCTAATCATACACTCTTATTATATGATGGAATTGAATTTATTAATGCTTAATTAGGGTTTATAGTTTCTAAAAAAGTGACGACAATGAAGTGAATACGTAGTTAGGGTTTAGCAAGACCAAACTATTGGATCAGAACCAGCTCTTATTTCTCTCAAAATCGGACCATGGTATTAGGGAATAGGGGGTGTTTGGATGTGCATTGAAATTGACAATCAGTTTAGAGTCTATGTATGAATTATGATACTGATTGTTTATAGTAATGACAGGAGGAGGATTCAGAGGAATACGGAAGTCCAATTGTTCTAGCATCAGCAATTGCAGATACCATTAAATCACGAACAGAAGCTCTGTTGAAGAAGACTCAAACTGCTGTCTCACCTAAACCGATTGTCATGAGAGCTGAATATGCCCATTGCCCCAATCTCACCATCATTGATACTCCAGGGTTTGTTCTCAAGGTACTTTATATCATCAGACTCTAGTGTACTCATGCATATTTATACTTTATAGTAATCCGAACTACATTTTGCAGGCTAAAAAGGGTGAACCTGAGACCACACCAGAAGAAATTCTGTCAATGGTGAAATCTCTAGCTAGTCCACCTCACAGAATCCTTGTATTCCTTCAACAAAGTAGTGTGGAGTGGTGCTCATCTTTATGGTTGGATGCCATTCGTGACATTGATCCAACTTTCAGAAGAACATTAATTGTTGTCTCCAAATTTGATAATCGCCTTAAGGAATTTACTGATAAATGGGAAGTGGACAGGTACTTAAGTGCAAGTGGGTACCTTGGAGACAACATACACCCATTTTTTGTAGCCCTACCAAAAGAAAGAACCACAGTTTCAAATGAAGAATTTCGCAGACAAATCTCACAAGTGGATGCAGATGTTATACGCCATTTACAACAAAATGTCAAAGGTGGATACGATGAAGAAAAGTATAAATCCCACATTGGTTTCGGTTGTCTCAGAGATTATTTAGAATCCGAGCTTCAAAAAAGATACAAAGAAGCCACACCTGCAACATTAGCTTTACTCGAACAACGTTGCAGTGAAGTCACAGCTCAATTAACCTCCATGGATTCCAAAATCCAAGCAACTTCTGATGTCGCTCACCTCAGAAGATCATCAATGATGTTTGCATCTTCAATCTGCAACCAAGTAGGGGCATTGATAGATGGAGCAGCAGACCCTGATCCTGAACAATGGGGAAGAACAACAGAGGAGGAGAAATCAGAAAGCGGAATGGGAAACTGGCCAGGGGTAGTATCGGAAATAAAACCACCTAATGCTACCCTTCGTTTATACGGAGGTGCTGCTTTTGAAAGAGTGATGCATGAGTTTCGATGTGCTGCTTATTCCGTTGAATGCCCTCCTGTTTCAAGGGAGAAAGTTGCAAATATAATACTTGCACATGCGGGAAGAGGGGGTGGAAAGGGAATTTCAGAAGCAGCTGCTGAGATTGCACGTGCTGCTGCCAGGTCATGGCTTGCCCCTCTTCTCGACACAGCTTGTGAACGCCTTGCTTTTGTGTTGAAAAATCTGTTTGATCTTGCCATGGAGAAAAACCAACGTCAACATTTTGATTGTGATTGTAAGTATTTATTTATTTCTATTTCTTGGGTTTCATTTTGATTTTATTTATAATTTTAGATGGGAAGAAAAGCGGTGACATGGATGGGTACGTGGGTTTCCACGCTGCATTAAGGCGATCCTACAATTGTTTTATAAAAGATCTTGCAAAACAATGCAAACAGCTCGTTAGGCATCATTTGGATTCTGTTACAAGTTCTTATTCACAAGTGTGCTATGAGAGTGATTTATTGTTTAGTGCAAACTCCAGTTACAGAAACCAGACATCTGTCACTTCAATGTCGCTTGATTTGTCAGATCAAGAAAACATTCCGCCGGAAAATAACGATCGGGAGACAACACCGGGAAAGCTTGTGAAAGCGGCGGGAGAAGGAGAGGCTTCTGCTATGACTGTGCCGGAGACGCCGTCACCTGACCAACCACGTGATGGGAATTACGTTGTGAAAAAGGAAAATGGTAACTTTTTGGAAGGCGGCGGCGGGAGGAAACGGCATCCTAGGATTCAGATGAATCAAGGTAACGGTGGTAAAGTGTTGGGGAACTTGTTAGGGCAAAACGGCGGCACGACGACGTATAACGAGATATGTTGTTCGGCTGCACAACATTTTGCGAGGATACGTCAAGTGTTGGTGGAGCGGAGTGTGACGTCAGCTTTGAATTCAGGGTTTTTAACCCCATGGTATGTTATTCTTTTTTTTTTCACCATTTTTTTAATTAAAATAATACATAAAATATAATGATTTTTTTTTTGTGTGTGTGTGTAGTCGTGAGCGGCTTATGGTGGCGTTAGGAGTGGATTTATTTGGGGTGAATGATGAGAAGTTTATGGATATGTTTGTGGCACCGGGTGCGATTGATATACTTGAGAATGAAAGAGAGTCTCTTAAGAAACGTCAGAAGATATTAGACTCTTGTTTGACTGAATTTAAGGCTGTCGCAAGATCGCTTTAGTGATGGACTTTTTTTTTTCCTTGCTTTCATCTCGTGAGCAAATGTTGGTTTACTATGATTTTCAACACGTGTTTTTATTAAGAGATTTTTCTGTTTTGAATTGACATACACCGGTTGAAATTGCCACTTATATTGTTAGGACTTGTTTATCAATGTGTTTTTATTTTATGTTGACAAAAGATCTGAGATGTTGCAAATGATGCAAAAACTGTGCAATGAATGAAAAGTGTTGTTTGAATACCAATTAAAAATGCGGATAAATAAAAAGATACAACAAGTTTATGTGGTTTATTGATTTCATAGGAAGGTTTTCAATTACATTGAGATCTACATACAGAGCTAAGTAAGCATTTGAGTTCAAGCTATTAGACTCCACAATAGTCTGGATGATTTAACTGTTAAATGTGTGCAACATGACAATTTTTTAACACAATAAAATATTTGAGCATTATATACGACTTTGGTCTTCAACAACCACATTCAAGTTGACGGACAATAAATGGGCAAATATCTCAAAATATTGATAAATAAGATAAAATAGACTTTTTTTTATTTTTTATTTTTTATTTTTTTAAATGTTTTTGAGTTTCTTTATTAACCATATATATTCGTAGTCTAATCATCGTTTTTCTTAATTTCTTCATTCAATACAAAGATGACAAAAATTGTATCTTTGTTTTGTACAGATGTACTTTGAACCCCACCCCAACGGGTCAAAATCAAATGCTCCTGTTGGACTGAAAGTTGCTAAAATACATTTAAACATTTACCATCACCTAAATTAATTTATCGAAACTATTATTATCTTAATAACTAATTTTCACATTCGTATTGTTTATTTATAAACTTCAAAAAAAAAAAAAAAATTGCTGGATCAGCTTCCAGGTCATTACTTTATCCTTTACACTGAAAACAAATTTGACTTTATGCAAAAGCGCCTCATTAAAACTCTAAAAAGTAAACAGGGGAAACCTCGTTTACATTACATAAGCAGTTTTATTTAGTAATTGTTAATTTAAGCTAAATAACTTTTTATCCGTAGGAACATAGGTAAAATTGCCATAAAAACATATATATTTTTTGAAGGAATAATACTTTTTAATCTGATTATTAAAAAATGTTATCCCAAATTCCCAATCTACTACACGTTCATACAAGAAATTGAACAAAAGATGTTTTTTGCAAAAAAAAATTACGTTTTTTTTTTTTTTTTAATAAATGAACTCTCGCTTAGCACGTTACCCAACCCATAATACACCTCTTAACAAATAAGAAAGCAGCATTACAAAAAGCCATTCCAATTAGTAGCAAAATACAACTAAATAATAACCCTGATGAGTCATGAAATTCCCGAAACTAATCAATCATGATTCATGAACACAAGATCTTGATCATAATCTGGAAGACTGGAACACATGACAAAATCATGAAAACTCATAACCTGGAATACAAACAGAGATCATCATTCATGACATCTATCTATCTAGTAAACACACTTCATCTAGGACCCAGCTACTTTAAACAAGATCCTACCCCAATTAACACATTCAAATTTAATCTACCCACCACACCAAGACGAAGATGATGCAACAATTATTTAATCTTATACTACTATTATAACATACATACCCATATCACATTTCAACAAAATGCACTTCACTTCACTCTGTCTTCTTTTCATCCTTGCTTTCTTTCTCAACAGGTTTACTCTCTTTCTCCTTGGGTTTACTTTCCTTCACTTGTTTCTCTTTAGGTTTCCCCTTTTTAGGCTTCACAAAACAAAAGCAAGAACAACATGGACACTGAAACAAAAACTTCATCTTTACCTCTATTCTCTATCTCTACCCAATCCCCAAAATTTTCAGATTTAGATCTATTTTTATCACTACAATTATATGATTGGATTCCATTTCTGTCACTTTCAGTCTCAAAAGTGGGGACTACCACCCATTAACTCACAGCCTGTTTTTCACCTTGTGGGGTACAGGTACACTCTCGAAACAAAAGCCTTTCATTCCGGAATTGAAAACTTTATTGCTTACAATAGTCTTAACACTATTACTACTAGAGTGTTACATAAAAGGATATTCCTGTAAATAGATTAAATCCTGGAGGGCTGTTTAGGAAATTTAGTATAGTCATAAACACCAACACCTCGTTTTTTACCTAAGCGACCTGCATCAACATATTGTACAAGAAGAGGGCAAGGTGTGTATTTAGTGTCACCTAGTCCTGCATGTAGAACTTTGAGAATTGATAAGCATATATCTAGACCAATAAAGTCTGCCAGCTGTAGAGGCCCCATTGGTTGATTGGTTCCTAGTTTCATTCCTGCATCTATGTCTTCTTTTGTTGCAACACCAGTGTAAAGTGTGTAAAAGGCTTCATTAATCATTGGCATTAAGATTCGATTCACTATGAAACCCGAATAATCCTTTGAGCAAACAACAGTCTTTCCGAATCTGTCATTGTTAAACATTAAAAGGTTAAAATCAGAACCCAAAAACCTTTAAAAAAGGTTTAACCACTATATGTAAACAGTAAACACCTCTCAGCCAAAGTTTTTGTCTTGTTGTAAGTCTCATCTGATGTTTGTGCACCTCGGATGATCTCAACAAGTTTCATGATGGGGGGAGGGTTCATGAAATGCATGCCAATCACCTGAAAGTACAAAAATGCCCTTCCCAATATCAATATTTACATAGAGAATGATGCACAAAATCATCATAGGCTAATATGAAACCTGGTGTGGTCGTTTTGTTGCAGATGCCAAACGAGTAATGGAGATGGAGCTTGTATTTGATGCTAAAATGGCAGACCCTTTAACAATCTTATCTAATTCTGCAAATAGTTTCTTCTTCACATCCTCAGATTCAACGATGGCTTCTATTACAATATCTGCAGATTGAAGATCTTCTAGATTCGAAGTATATTTCACACGAGCTACAGCATCAGCCCCTACCTCCTGCCAAGTAGATTTTGCATAAATTTTAATGGTTACTGCATGCGAGATCATATTTTAATTTGAAACATTATCCATTTGATTATCCCAAGGAATTGCTATCAAATTTAGAGAGTTATTGAGCCGATATGTGCAATCGTAACACAAAAACCCCAATTACAGTGATTGAGAAGTCCAAGGCATAATTTTGAAGATTAAACGGAAGGAGTGCTACCATACGTAGATAATCATTGAATCAACAAATTCGAAACCCTATTACTATATTATTATCAACTAAATCGCAGAGCAGAATTCTGAACAAATTTTGGGGCTTAGGATGATATATGGCTATAAATATGACGAAGCTTAGGATCACAGAGACAGCGTAGAGATAGGACAGGAGACCTTGGAAAGTTGACCTTTGGAGACAAAACGTTGAACTGAGTCGGAGATAGACCTCTTGGCAGTGAGGAGAGCTTCAGCGTCTTTGTCGAGTAGTCGTACATCGGCACCGGCAACCGCCGCCAACTGAGCTATCCCGGAGCCCATTTGGCCAGCGCCGATCACTCCGATGACCTTGAATTCTGCCATGTAATCACTAATTCAACAGCTAACGCCACCGATTTAACTGGTTAATAGTCGCCGGTAGTTGGTTGGATCCCCAAGATGATAACAAAATATGGCAAGAATATTTATATTAAAAAAAATTATATGATATTTAATGTAACAAATTTACTATTCCATTATTATTTGATTGATTGTAAAAGTTATTTTAATGTTCTACTAGTCTATAATCCGTCGGTACCACAGATTAGAAAGGTAAAAATAATTTTAATTAAATTATAAAGTGATTATTGAGCAATGATAAAAAAAATTAATAATTTAATAAATTAGACAATAAATATTACAAATAAATTTTTTGTTGAGGTGTTTGATATGTGTAAAATGGAGGAGTGAATTAGTGAAAATTTAATTAACGAGGAAAAACCTTAGAATGACAAATGACAAATAATTAATGTGAAACTCTAATTGATTGACACGTGACAAATGTGCTACTCTTTTATTAGGTAGGGAGATTTAATATATATATTTTACTTAAGATTTTCATAATAGTAAAAAATACAAGTTTTTATTAATTAAGCTTTCTAATTTTCATAATTGATTATATGATGATAATTATGTTATATACTTTTTAATTTAACCCTATATGTTATATGATTATATCCTTGCCATCCAACTACTTACTTATCGAAGTCAAAACGAGACAACAACAGTTAATAGATATAAATTAAGTAGTAATAGTAGTATTTATTTTACGAAACATGACTAAATGATTTTTTATTTTTTATTTTTATAAATTTTAAAACAGAGTTTTTTGGATTCTTTTTGTTTACAATTTAAAGTAGCAAGATATTTTAAAACACAAGTATTTTGATAAGTGAAATACTAAAAATAGTAGAGACCAAAATGTCGCCCATTTTTAGATACGTATGGTATGTATGACAATATGAGATTGATTTCAATAGCAATAAAGACTAAAGAGAGATTTATATAATAAAAGCATAGCATGTTATGTGTTACATCTTTATATATGTTTGAGCATGATAATTGACGGTCATCAAAGTGGTAAAGTTTTGGTAATTTATTTTGTTATTATTATTAGTGTTTATTTATTAAATAACCAAAAACTCGTCTACAAAATAAACTTGGTGAAATCTGGTTTAGAAAACCAGACTTGTACAAATTTGGAGTCTCTTTGAGTTAATTTTAAATCATCGGCTACTTCGGTTGTTAAAACTAGGGGTGCAAGTGAGTCAAGCTACTTGTGAGCTACTCAGGATCGACTCGTTAAAAGATCGACTCGAGATCGAATTAAACGAGCCTGAGCCGAGCTCGAGCCTAAATATGAGGCTCATTTGTTAAACGAGCTCGAGCCGAGCTTCAATTCATGGGCTCGCGAGCCTAAACGAGCTTAAACGAGCATATATATATATATATATATATATATATATATATATATATATATATATATATATATACATACATACATACATACATACATACACACACACACATACATACATACATACATACATATACACACAAACATATATATATATATATATATATATATAAAGTTAGGTAAATGCTTTCACTATCTATTGTGTGGCTGTATGATTGATTCTGGACCAATCATTTTAGTTATTTTAAGAAAGTAATTAATGCATATTACATGTTGAAGATATTAATTACATCTTCAGCATTTAATAAGCATTAATTACTTTCTTAAAATAACTAAAATGATTGGTCCAGAATCAGTCATACATGCAAACAATAGATAGTGAAAACAAAATAATCTAACCCTACATATATATATACACACACACACACACATAAAGGCTCGATTAGGCTCGCGAGCCCACTAAATTGTTCACGAGCCGAGCTCGAGCTTCCTCAAAATTAAACGTGCTGAGCTCGAGCTTGGTCAGGCTCGAGCTCGGCTCGGCTCGTTTACACCCTAGTTAAAACTTTGCACACGGCAACATTCATGCATGGAATCAAAGCCGTCTCACATGTAAAAACTTTAGAAAATTCTCTATTATGTTAATTTCACTCGTGATTGAAGTCACCATTCACCATGGCTTAACATTTCATATTTGTTTATAGGGTTATTATCATTATAGCCCAACAAACTTTTTTATATTGGTTTAAATGGTCACTCGTGACTTTTTTTTTTTTTTTTTTTTGCCTTTTAGAGGTATGTACTTGTGTTTTACCATTTTAAAAAGGTCATTATAAAAAATATGAAGGGGTCACCCAGTGAACCCCTTCCTAATCATCAGTTTTGATATGCCACGTGGCATTTGGTCAACTGAAATAGTCCACGTGGCGCCCATCTTCCTAATATCCTCATTCTTCCCTAAATTCAACAAATTGAGCACCAAATTCACCCGAAACAAAACCAGATTTGCAACCCTGGCTCTCGATAGGCTTATGATTCTACTTGAGGTGGAGGCTATGCCACCGATAATCGTCGACACAACAACAGCGACAACCACCAATAGTTGGTATGCCGGCAAATCAAGGGAGGAAGCGACGCAATCAGGATTCAAACCGCCTACATCGCTGCCCTAAAAAATATTGGTGTCGCCTTCAGTGATTACGCCCTATGGGAGCTCCAATTTCCTGATCATCTCCACATAACGCCCTAAGGGACTTCTTTTTTTACGTAAATGGAGGGTGTCATTGGGTCTGAATTGGCTGAAGTTGATGGAAAGGGTAGCAAAATCGGGAAACCTGAGATTCAGGGGAGGACGATGGTGGATGCTAAGAGTGGAAATGACGGTGGTGGCGGCTGCTGTCACCGGGCAGTGGTGGAGAGTGAGAAAGAACCACCCCTATCATCCATGAAAGAAGATGTGCATAGTATAAACTTGTTGCCGACAATTATAGAGATCAAATATGGTTTTGTGAAAGCTTTTGAGAGTGCTCATGAGGTTTCAAAGATTCTTGAGGCCAATATGTTGTAATACCACACTCATTATATAGATAACATTGGTATGTATCCGAGCCATATGGTTCCCTATTGCAATACCACACCATATTTGTTTAGGTATATGTTTTGAGGTTCAACACGTCTATTTAAGAGTTGTTGAATTGGTTGTAGCCATATTAGATGGACCTTTACCCACAGCCACATTAGATGGACCTTTACCCACAATCACATTAGATGGACCTGCAACTCCCGTTGGAGCTCTGAGTAGCACTTTAGCTAAACTCCAAGCAAGTCCTAAATTGCGTAAGCTTCGTGAAGCTGCAAAGGTGATTGATGGGCTGATTGATTAAATTTCACCATTTTATCGATCGATTGATTCTGCAATTTAGTAAGAATACTTGAATATAAAATTCTTAATATGTGAACAGAGCATCACTAAGCACATCGGACCTCAAGCCCATGAAGTTGCAGCGAAGGTGGATGGGTATGTGAGGGGAATGATTAGTGCTAGTGGGTCGACATTGTTTAAGGAGCACGGGTTATAAAGGACACAATGTTGAAGATCTAGTCACCATTTTTGAAAAAGTCAAGTCAATGCATGCACTCAATTCTTATAAGTTGTGAAAAAGGCCATGTCATCAAGAATACCGGTAATAACAAGTCTTGGGCCTTTTTTAGCAGGTAAAAATAGACTTTATGCCCCTAAACTACCAAAAAAAGTCACGAGGGACCATTTAAACCTATATACTAAAGTTTGTTGGGCTACAGTGACAATAACCCTTGTTTATATTAAGGAAATAGTAATTAATTGCACTATCTCTCTAAGTGACTCACGTTTATTTGTACTAAAGCTCATATGGAAAGTCAATCGCAGAATACTAAGACTGTGTTTGGCGTGCCACAACTAGCTGATAAGTTAGCTTATTTTTTGAGCTTTTTTATCTTGTCGTGTTTGGTAAGCCAAAAACTAGGTTATAAGCTAGCTTTTTGAAAAACTACTTAGACTAGCTTTTTAGGAGTTTTTTAAAAAAATTTCAAATATACCCCTTAATTAATTATAAAAACACATACTATTACATGTCTTTTTATGTAATTTTATATATTTCAGCTTGTTTTACCAAACATTATTTTTTATTAACTAGTTTTTTATTTAACAGCTAGCTTTTCAGATAATACGCCAAACATAGCCTAACTAACAACATTTTGGACATGTCAATGTTTGAACAAAATAATTAGATATATATGAGTAAGTACTAAACAACTAAGGCCGGACGGAATGGGGTGAGGGAAGCTTCCCTCCCCTCTTGAACACCACTCCGTGGGTGAGGGAAAGGAGTGCGGGAAAAGAGGTGGGGGGAGGGGGTGCCGCACTCTCTCTCCTCTTCTCATTGGCCAGTTTTTTTTTTTTTTTTTAATTTTTTTTAATATTTATAAAATTATATATCTACTATACAAATATAAAAAAATATATCAAAATTCATGGTTTTTAATTCTCTACAAAATAAATATAATATATGTATGAAATATATTTTAAAAAAAAAAGTGAGGGAAGGGCTTCCCACCCGCTTTTAGATGAGGGAAAGGAAAGTGAAGGAAAGAGAGATATGGCCCACCAAAAATGAGGAAAGAGTCCCTCCCACACCCTCCGGTCTAAAAGTATAATAAATAGGATACTTGTGTTGGCTTTTTTTGGAAAGTTAACAAAGTCTAGTGCAATGTGCAAAAAAGAAAAAGAAAGATGCGACTTTAGTTGGTGATTAACTTTTGATTATACTTTATGGATCATATTGTATTTTTTGTAACTAAATGACAGATATGTGATCAAGTTAAGTTGATATCTTTTGTAAAGCCACAAATGTATCGTACCATGAGAATTAAACGTTGTACTTGGGTTGTATATAGTGACACGTTTTTAGTAATTGTGAAAACATGGTAAAGGCTAAAAGCAACACACGTTTTCAGCTATGTAAAACATGGTAAAAGCGGTAAACTGTTAGATTAGAATGTTAGTTTCAAAAATTCGAATGCTATAAAATCCAGGGAAATAACATACACAACTTGGCATGTATACAATATTATAGAAGACTCTGAAATGCAAGACAATTAAAAGATAAATATGATACACAAACTGAAAACGAAATGTTGAGGAACATAGAAAGACTCAAAAACAAACATGAAACAGCTTAATTTATATATATTATTCTTCTCAATGGCTGCATCTGCATAAGGATATATCATCAGAACCTTACAACAATGCACGAAATATCATCGGTGCTCTTCCTTGTAAGTGCCTCTTCGGTCAATTGCTTTGCAGCTGCCCTTGCATCCTTCACATTCATGATGCAATCCACAGCCTCCTGATTCGTCATAACCTGCCATCAACACAACATCAGGACACATGTTCTCATGACATAACAGACTGTGTTTGATATTCATTGGACTGTGACTGATGTCAGTAACACAAACCTTCCACACACCATCGCTTGCCAAGATTATGAATTCCGTATCATCATCTATCATTTCCATGAATACATCCGGTTCAGAACTCAAGTGTTCTTTCAAGCTCTTGTCACCAAATGCTCTGGCCACAGCCAACCGCCCATCGACACGTGGCACATCACCTGTCATCCATCTAATACCCTGTCATACCTTCCTTGTTGTAGTAGGTAATAAAGATAAAAGATAGATATATATATATATATATATATATATATATATATATATATATATATATATATATATATATATATATATATATATATAATTTACCTGGAAAGGTGGACACAAAGCCTCCTCTATCCTCAATAACCTCGCGTTCCTTGCTAGGCTCATGGTCAATTGATAACTGTTTGGCCACACCTTTCTTGCATATCACAGCACGTGAGTCACCTACATTAGCTACTACAAGCTTTTTACAGTTTATCAGGATTGCAGTAACTGCTGTTGAACCTCCTTTACCCAAATCAACTGCTTTTTCAAGTATAGTTTCATCAGTTATACGGTACGCCCTTCTAATTGCACACTCGGTCTCTGTCCAGAAATCAGGCTGAAAAGAAGGAAACAGGAGGTGTAAGGAATCTATAAAATAAAGTTTAATGGAGTGAAGAAAAAGGGTGTTTCTTGCCTCATTCAAAATGTTTTCAAACAAATGTGAGCGGAGATAATCAGGAACTTCATGGCTTAAGTGACCATCGAATATGGCAAACAGTCCGAGTTCATTATCATCAACCTTTTTGAACTGTGCGAATACATAATCTTCCATGTCATGATATGATTTTCCTTTAACTAAATGATACCCATGTGTAACGTGTTTAGACATCTTGCTCTTTCCTTTTCCAGTTTCAGCTGAACATGACGATAGCCCAACCTTTTCCTGTCAGACAAGGAAAGGAGATAAGATTTTAATGGCGGAAAGGTTATATATGCACATTTGCTGTTTATTAGCTATATATTGATGCAACCTCCTAATTTAACGTTTGCCTAAATTGTTAATCAGATATGAAGAAACTTGAAATAAGAACAATCCAGCACTATAAACCCTAACTTCTCAGATTCAATAATCAAGTATTATGTACATAATAATAATAATAACATACAGCCTAGCGTTATTAAGCTGGAATCCAGAACTAGAACTAGAACTGGAAGCCTGATTATACTTATACACAAGAGAAAGAAACTAGAACAGAATATATACAGAGTGATAAGTCTTAGCACCTAATTGCAACTGCTAACAAATCATGAATGCATTGAAAACAGAGTAGAGAAAGAGACTTAACAAGTGATGAGAAAATTGCTTGATATACAAATGATTATTGTGAGTTACCTTCATCTTGTGCAGGATTTCTTTGCCTATCATGGTTGAATTTTGTGATCGTAATCTGAGAGAGAGAGAGAGAGAGAGAGAGAGAGAGAGAGAGAGGGGAGTATGACGCCGACCACTTCCTACAGTTGACACGACCCACACAAAGTCCAGATGTAATGTAACACCAAAATGATAAGCACCGGAAGTATCGGTGACAGATCATACGGGATATATATACGTACTTATACAGGCTCTCAAATACCAGTGAAAACAAAACTTATTTTTAAAACATTCCAAAAAAGAACAAACATTAAAAAAAGAGAAAAACTTACTTTTTTGGAATATGAATATATACGTATATTTTTGTTAGCGTGCATGAAATTATGTTTTTTTTTTCAAATAATTCATAAATTATATTGCATATTTTTGGTGTATAGATTCAAAAATATTATAAGAAATCCTAGTTTAAAATATGTAGTTTTTGACTTTTGTAGACGTTTCAGTATATAATTTTCTATGAAAAGTAATTCGTTTGACTTGTCGATGATTTTGTATAAATTTACAATTGGACAAAAAGTAATATATTGATTTACAAAAATGATCTCACAAAGTTACCATTTTAATCTGAAACTACTTTAGAGACGAAAAGTAATATATTAATTTAAGATTCGTGCTATTTGTGATTGGTACTATGTAATTGTGTGTTGGATTGGTGCTTGTCTTTCTTTATTGTAATTTCTTTTTTGTGATTAATTTAATGAATATTAAGTCTTTTTATAGTGAATTATTTTTGAGTTCGATGAGATACGTTTTTGTCTCTCTCTCTCTCTCACACACACACACACACACACATATATATATATATATATATATATATATATATATATATATATATATATATATATATATATATATATATATATATATATATATATATATAAAAGAAGATTGCGCAACAGCGGCGACACGTGTCGCCGCTAATACCTTTAGCGGCGACATGTCGCTGCAAATACGTCGCCGGTATTGCTTCGTCGCTAATACGCTTAATGTTGCCGCAAATACTAGCAGTCGCTGCTAATGCTCCCGTCGTTGCTAATGCTACTTGTCGCCACTAATATGTTATCGCCACTAATGAGGTTGTGACACCACAAAAGCTGTCGCCGGTAATACTCTTTTGATTTTTTTTTTTAAATTTATTTCACATTAAATTTATAATCAATCCAAATATTAATCTATATAGCATTTGAAAAGTCTGATAATTTTATATAAAAATATTAATACATATTATATACAATCAATTCAAAATATTAATCCATACCACATTTAGTATTGTTTCAAATTACAAAACGTTTCATAAAATCCTAAAATAACTACTCGTCCTCATCATCATCTCGATTATTTTGTGGCGGCAATGAGCGAAACCACTCTTCCAATTTTAGGGTATTAGCGGCGACAAACGGAGGGAAAACTTAGCGGCGACGCCTTTAGCGGAGACAGCCAGCAATAACGGCGACACGTAACGCGTCATTTACGTGTCGCCGCTATTGCTGGCTGTCGCCGCTATAGCTTTGTTTTCTTGTAGTGTATATATATATCTAGGTAGAGGTTCATTTGAGACCACCTATATTTTGTGAGACATGAAGACCAAATCTTAACCTTTGATCAAAACTAATCTTGTGGCTAAAAAATAACCCAGATTAAGTGCCTAATTAAGTTGTTAGGGGCAGTTTAGTCAATGTTCTAATCATAATAACTAATCATGTTTTATCTCCTATTCATCATTTAACGTAACAAGATGTCGTCCCATTCATCTGATGATTTTCTCAATCGCAACCAAATCGATCAAATCCTCCACAAAAAGTTATCTCATTCCCTTGATGAAATCGCAACTAAAAGTATGATCTGCAAGAACTTGAAGTTTCGATTGTTAGTCTATTCAATGATTTTCATTAGATCATCATCATCAGCAAATTGATATCGATTTGCAACAATTTTCAAGCTTTGATTTTTTTACAATCAAATCTGTGATTTCAGCAATTCATCATCATCTTCGATGTATTCTCAATTAGAGGCTTTGATTTCAGCTATTAATAATTTGTTTCAAGATTTATTTTTTTCCTGCACATTCGAGCACATATTACGTAAAGAAAAGCAAGCAACAACAACGAATCTTTGAGCTAATATGTATTCTTTCTATAAATGAACGAGGTATGTACGAAAAATTATTATTATTGAGCAAGTTCTCTTAAACTAAAAATGCACTATACCTGTTTGATGAAAGTCCTAAATGAATAATGAGTCTTATTTATCACTCCCTCCTTCCTACAACTTAAGTCCTCCTTAATAATATGTGCATACTTACAAAATATGAGTCACAATTGGTGAAAAATGATATAATGTTTGCTTCTCATATTAGCTTCACTACAGTTTTGTTTAAATATGATTTTTTTTTTCATACACAAAAGGTTGGAGATTGATTTTAGCATAATTTTGTTTAAATATTGATAGAATTGTATATTATTATGATTAGAATAATAATATGTTTTATGTTTTATTTTAAGTATCATGATGTATATTTATGCATGTTTGAAAGATTTTGAAAGATTGGTGCTTGCATCGTAGGGAAATATCTGACCATGTTGATGCTGGGAGCTTGGAACATGTTTTATCATTGGTTTGCCTCTAAATGATTAAATCATATTCTTGTTAATATAAATGTTGTTGTTTTTCCATCATATTTAGATAAGTACACTAAATGGTGCATATATGAAGGATTGGTGTAATCATTGTAGGGAAATCTCAGACTATGTTGATGCTTGAAGCTTGAAGCTTGAAAGATGTTTCCTCATTGTTTTTATTACTTTGATTATATGAGTGAAAGGTTTAGGTTAGTTACTATCATCCTTGTCAGTAGCATGTGAAGTAAAAGATGAATTTGGACCAGTTTAGCATGAAGCAGAAATGGTACTTGGTCGCATTTCATCATATTTTTTTTATTACATTACATAGTAAATAATATATTATTCTAATTAGAATAATTGAAAAACATTACTCATACGTCCTTTTATATTTAGAAAATTAAGTTTAGAATACAATTTTGTAAATATTTATACAATAATTAATATTAATGGAATACTTTTTTGTAGGTCAAATTAATGATGGTGCTGAAGAATCACACTCAAGCAATGAACTTGTTTCAACTAATGATGATTTAGTTTGGATTCCGGATATTGTACGTGTACATATATATAATGTTATAGTCTACTTTGATTTTTGTTTGTTGAACTACTCAATTAGTTCCATATTTTGTTTAGAATATGATACATGATATAGTGCACATATTCAATGATATAGTCTATTATTATATTTTCTATATTGATGATACTCATATCTTATTGAAGTGTATAATTCTATTTTTAATAATTTATAAGTGTAATATTCTAATACATGTTTATAAATGATGATGTAATTGAATGTGTTTTCTTACTATGACTAATATTCTAGATTGGATTATTGTTATGTATTATATTCTACATTGATATTTGTTGTTGATATAATCAAGTAGTGTTATATTTTAAAAAAGCTCATTATGTATAAACCTCTAAAATGTAACAACATATAACATTATTATAATAGAATGTTTTACATATACTACACATTATTTTCATGTAATAAATTAACTTATTTATTTTAAAAGCTATAACATAATTCTATTAAAATATTCTACATATACATTTATGAAAACAAATAACACATAACATTATTCTATTTGAATATTCTACATATACATATTTTTTTATTTAATAAATGAAATTATTTAACAAGAAACTTATAAAATTATTTAATTAGATTATCAACATCATACATCATGCGCTAGATTCAAATGAGATGACCTTAATATTGTGAGGCCATGAGACCATGAGACCACATTTCTCTAGTGAAATATTCTAATATTTAGTGTTCATGAAAATATAATATATGTAATATTCTAATGCTCTAAAACATATAACATTATTCCAAAAGAATTATTATACATGAACATACAACCTGTAAAATTATTCTATCAGAATATTCTATATATACATAATAAATAAGTCTTATTAACATTAGATATAACTATAAATTCATTTTTTTTTAAAAAGGTCATTACATATAAATCTATAAAAACCAACAAAGTTTAACACTATTCTAATAGAATTAATGTTCTAAATGTCAATTTTTTTGAGACCTTAAGACCATTAGACCACTTTTCTCTAGTGAAATATTCTAATATTTCTGTATTCATAAAAATATAATATATGTAATTTTCTAATATTCTAAAACATATAACATTATTCAGACAGAATTATTATACATAAGCATACAACCTATAAATTTATTCTATTAGAATATTCCTCATATACACAGTAAGTAGGTTTTATTAACATTACATATATCTATAAATTCTAAAATATTATTGTAAAAAGGTCACTACATATAAATCTAAAAAAAACAACATTTAACATTATTCTAATAAAATATTATAAATGTACAGAAAACATATAACATGACTCTATTAAAATATTGTACATGAACTATAACAAAAAATGAACATTTGATCATAAAAGTATGATATTTCAGATTAGTAAAAGCATAACTATTTTTTAACCATGACTATTATTACGTGAAACATTCACTGGCCATTGAAACAACCATACCTATTGTTCAAAACTAAAAAAAGATAACCAATATTCAAACAAACAAAACACTACCATGTCATTCATAATCAAATACTTACAAATATTCTAAAAAAAATTATTCTTATCCTTCCAGTATGTTTCTTGCATCGATCCATTCCTTCATCATTTTTAATGACCATCATTATCAACATTTACCTATTCCTTTGCTTCGTCAGTTACTTTCTTATGGAATTGGAATCTGATTGGTCAAAGCATAACTATTTTGTATGCTTCTTATTCGGTAGAAAACCTTCTTTACCCAAGTCAATATTTCACATTTCCACTTACTATTCCAGAATAAATTTCCATCTGTCGCATTAAGAACACATCAGAATAAATTTCATTAGCTTTTAATGTGTCTCAAACACTAATCCTAGCTACAGTAAATAATTTCAAAAATATTTAACCGAAACTACAATAAAGAAGTTCATTTCTAGCCCAAGCTATAGTGAATTAGGATCAAACACTAACCATAGCTACAATATAAATTTCAGAAAAATAATTCCTAAATTAGAATAAATTGTTTAACAACTTCCTAAAGCCTATTATAAGAGGTGATTTAGAATCTACATTATGTACAATCTAAATCTGAATCAAATATTATCGAACTAAAACATAAAGAGATGAATTCAGTTATGTCAGGATAGAATAACAAATTCTCAAAATTTTAGTTTTGACTTATCAAAGTAAGTAGTAACATCTGGTTAATCAATAAAATAACATCTTAAATCAAATTTATGAAGTAACACCTAACTTTACAAATCATAATACCTAGGATATTAAGTTACTAAAGACTATTTTACTAATATTTTACTGGATCATCTAACTTATCAAACAAAGTAACATCTAAATTAAATTAAGAAGTACCATATTACTTATCAAAACTAGAATACTTAGAATATCAAATTATCAAACTATATTTCACTAAATATTTACTAGATAATCCAATTACTCAAACAAAATAACATCTAAAATCAATTTAGGAAGCAAGTTATGTTTGCATAACATTCTATCATTTTCAATAACAATTTTCTTGCAGAAAATATGAAATCAATACAGAGTGCATTATGTCGAACACCTAGCGGGCGATGACTAAATTTACCAAACACCTAACTGACACTAGAAGTATGAAACTAATAAGATAAACCAAAAAAACTAAGATCTTGAATCAAATTATAATTCAAATTCCTAGAATATCTCTAGAAATTTTGTGAATAACTTCATTTATGCATAATAACTTAGCTTGGATTGTAGATTTATTAACATTGAAATTGTTAACAGCAAAAAATGAGTCAATGGAATCTTTTATTACCTGATGAGAAAAATCCTTCCTCAACTAAGAATCATGAGAAGAAATAGCAGTTGAAGGATCGGCAGAAACATGATTCAAGATCAGAATATGAATAAAAACGTTTAAAATCAAAATGACAATGAATCAAAATCGACTTTTAGGGATTTATTGGGGGGTTTTGGAAGATCGATGCAAAGTAGAATCAGAGTGAGAAGAAATCTCATAGATGAATACATCAACTCATCATCACATACATATTATAAAATCGACAATTAGAATATTTTAACTCAAAATCACCCACAAATATAAAATCAAGAAGAAATTATAGTATTATACGTCACCTGGATTAACTCTTGATGCAAATATGAATTCGGTTCTGTTGAATGATCCATTTGTTGTAAAACTAAGCTTCGATTTCATTTGATTCAGGAATGTTGATGCTCGAGAACTTGATCCGATTTTAGAATCAAAATAACAATGTTGAAACTCCGAATCAGAACGAAGTAGAAGATGTTGATAATAGAGATTGGATAAGACGAATTGTGGTGTTCGTATCGAGGTTGCTTAGGGTTTTGCAGATCAGAATGAAGAAGATTGAAGAGGATATATAAAGTTTTTACGACCTGAATGAAATAGACAGTAAAATCCCCTTACTGCCCCTCCGCACCCTTATTCTAATCCTGAAGTTCCATTTAATTGCAAAAATGCCACCGTCTCCTTGTGCTTCCTTATTGTGTAATTTTATTTTATTTTAGTCTTATATTATTCAAGATGAATGGTCAAGATTTGGTCCCCTTGTCTCACAAAATACTATTGTCTCACGTGAACCTAACCCTATATATCTATATTACATTATAAAGTAAATCTTACTATTTCTAAAAATAGATTCAATATAATAATAATATTTTTTTTAAGACGTTCAAGTCATTAAGCTAATAGTACAAGTAACCATTAATAAAATAATAATATTTTTAAGTTGTACAAATATATAAGCTTTAAGTACAATTATCTCTTATTAAAATAATAATTAAAAGTTAAACTAACTATATTTTGAAATCTTATCCAAATGGATTTTAAAGGCACCCACTAAAAAGTCAAAACCACCCATTCAAAACCATTGTTGGAAAACTCAATTAAAAAAATATTAAAAATGTAATGAACTAACGAAATATTATAACCTGTCCACTTTTCAAAACTACTTTCACGTTTATTTTAGAGTAAATTATAGAAATGACCCTTGAGCTTTTGGTCTGATTGAAGTTTTGGTCCCTAAGTTAAAAATTTAATAAGTTTTGGTCCCTAAGTTAGAAAATTAATAGGTTGTATCCTTGTGGTTTATATATATAACAATTTTGGTCATTTGGGATAAAAAGACTAACTTAATCTTCCTTTTTTTTCAATTTATTATTATTATTATTATTATCATTATTATTATATAACAATTTTATTTGTTCTTTATTTTAATAGAGTTTGTATAGATTTCTTATAAAATTATATTTATTTTTTTTAATTAATTATATATATATAATTTTTCCGGTGATTAATTTCCAAAGACAATTAGTTTTTCATTCCGTAAGCTTATTCAAGATAAAAATAAAAAATACGTTATTTTGGGTGACAAATAAAAATACATTGTTATTTAGAGTTAAATGTATAAATATATTATTGTTTAAGATTAAAAGCAAGAATATATTGGTTGTTTTATACTTTATTTTTACTTAGTTTCTTATTTAAAAAAGTCTTGTATAAAAATTATATTAACCAAAAAATAATATAAGTGATAATAACAATTAATTTTATTATTTGGTACATTGATCGACTTGTATACAAATTATTTTTATTTAGTTTCTTATTTGGTACAGTGACCGACTTGTAAATTATTTTCCGCAAAACCCTCCGAATACCGGCACAACAAAGAAGTATTATATATATATATATATATATATATATATATATATATATATATATATATATATATATATATATATATATATATATATATATATATATATATATATATATATAAAGTGAAATAATAAGGGTTGAAAGTAATTTTTCAAAATAGAAAATTATATAAATTGAAAATATGTTTTAATTGAAAGGGGTTAAGATGTAAAAGTAATTTAATATTTTGATAAAATATTGTTTCCATCCGGTAAATAAAAATAAAAATGTAACAATTTATGTTAATATGTAATTATTACCTCTAAGTCATATCAATTACGGTTATTTAACTCATGTAAAGATGGTATTGACTTTTTAAAGTGGTTTTATCTTTAAAATCGGGTGTGTTTAATAACACCCATCTTATCCAAATTTCACGCAGCTCATCTCACATTATTATCCTATTGATCTGACTTATTAATTCTCCATGTATCTTGGCAAATCCTTTTTTTTAGTTAACGTGAGCAATTCCCAGTTCATTGGAAGTGGGAGACTCCTTCAGAAACCAAAAGCCTCGAACTATTCACCGATGACACTTTTCCTGGTATCATACCAGATGAAAATGTAGTTGTATATTATCTGTTTTTGGTATAACCAATCCAATGTAAGAAAATATATACCGAACAAACACAAAGACAATCAATAGACTTACAACGCATGTCCAATAAAATGCGAAAGTTCAAAAATTTCCATATTCGATTGACTAATGTGGTAACTGTTTTTTTGGAATATGTTCTCTAATAACAAACTAATTTTTTGCCGCCGCTTTGCGCGGGCCAATTGCTAGTGTGTATATATATATATATATATATATATATATATATATATATATATATATATATATATATATATATATATATATATAGGGAAAAGTGAATATGTGGCTGTCATGTATATAATATTAGGTATAGAACCATCGAAATTAACTTCATTTTGATTAAAAACACAAGTTTTTTCATTGTTAGCTTCTTCCTATTGCTTTTGAGCTCATATTATTTTTTGATTCATAATTTATCTCCAACATCTATGTATTTTGAATGTGTTGTTTATATTAAACATTTAGTAGGCTTCATAACTTTCTTTGACACTTACCATATATATATATATATATATATATATATATATATATATATATATATATATATATATACTTGCATGGTTCTTTTTGATGTGTTATGGGAAGAAGTTTATTGGGTTTTTAATGAACAATTTCAATCTTTCATTATAGTTTTCTATATTAAATTTGAATATGAAGATTTATAGGTAGTTGATAATGTATTTTTATACATGGTTTGTGTTGCAAAATTAAATATTTAAAACTCCATAAAAATATGTACAAAGCCTATCATCTAGTCTAATAGAGAATACAAGAAAGATGATAGAGAGATTTTATCGCATTTTATTAAAACGATTTAGTTTTTGATGGTTCTATACCTAATATTAGGTACATAACAGCCACATATTCCCTAAGCCCATATATATATATATATATATATATATATATATATATATATATATGGTTGAGATCGGTTGAGAACTCATAGTTTCCCGAGAACCCGAGAACTAAAAGTGGAGCGTTGGATCAAAAGTAATTCATTAAGGACATGATTGTCATCTTATCAATCTCATATAAATGTCTAAAAATTTACATCATAAATCAAATTTATATATATATATATATATATATATATATATATATATATATATATATATATATATATATATTTAAAATAGTATTTTTCATTTTTTTTAAATGCATATTTTTTTTTATTTTTTTATAAAAAACATAAATTTTTGAAAAAATATTTAAAAAATATTTTTTTTAAAAAAATGCAATTTTTTCAAAAAATGCAGTTTTTTTTAAAAGAAAACAGCAGTTTTTTCAAATAAAAAAACTGCAGTTTTTTCAAAAAAAAAACATCAGTTTTTTTTAAAAAAACTGTAATTAAAAAAAAAAACTGCATTCTTAAATAAAAAAGCTGCAATTTTCTTTAAAAAAGTTGTAAGTTTTTTAAAGAAAGTTCTAGTTTTTTAAAAAAAAAAAAACTATATTTAAAAAAAAAAACTGCAATTTTTAAAAAAAAAAGGTAAAATTTTAGGTATATATATGCATATTTTTTCAAATGCACATATGTATATGTTTATATTATAATATGTAACGACCCAATTTTTACCGAGAAATTTTTCATTTTTAATTAATCAAACAAATCGCATAATCCATAGATTTCCAAACCATTTGTTTTCCAATTCGCAATTATTACAATAGCATTGTACTTTTTGAAAACATCAGAGAGTCCCAACACACACACAAGAGAGGTATAGTGCACGCCACGTCATCACGCCTTGCCTTTGCCCTTAGGCTCTGAAGTGCCTGAAACAATCAACAATCTGTAACCGAAATGCTTAGTGAGTTTCCCAGAGTATACCACACACACAATCTACATATCACATATCCTGTTAGCTATAAAAGCTACACACATATCACATAAGCCATGTATACATGAAACCTGAGAGAATGCCATGGGACCACATTGTCTTCACCTAGGACTGCCATGGGCTACTCCACATGGTCTTACATCCAATGTCGTGGGCTTCCCCCGGGGTCTTCATACAAAACATGCAATCACATAACAAAACACAAAATGTCTATAACATATATCATGATCACATAATGGGCCGACCTTGGTGCCTTAGACCCATAGGTATGGTGAAAAGACTCACCTGACACGAATGCTGAACTGACACTTTGCGACCAAATATACCCCACGAGCTGCTCCACTCAACTGCCTAAAAAGTGCCACAAAATATCCAGTCATTTCCCCAAAGTCAATCCTGGACAACTACAGCCAAGATCAAGTCAACAGTCCACGTTGACCGTAACTCGCCGAGTACAACTAATGACTCGCCGAGTTTCCCGGGATAACGTCTACTCGCCGAGTCATCGAGGTGACTCGTCGAGTTCACATGGTCTTGATTGAAAATCTAAGGTCATTCGTCGAGTTTCCTTGCTTGCCACTCGACACGTCTACGAACATCCAATAGCTGGGGGAATCTTACTCGACTCGCCGAGTTGTTCCTTCAACTCGTCGACTTCTAGGTAATCTTCATCCGACTCGCCGAGTTGTTCATCCAACTCGTCGAGTCTATAACAATATTCATCGGGCTCACCGAGTCGTTCATCCAACTCGCCGAGTCCATGCCTGCCTTCATATGACTCACCGAGTCACCCCCTGCGACTCGTGGAGTCCTATCAGATCTTAAGCCATACAGACTCTTTTGAGCCATGCAATGCTTCCAAATTACAGATCTAAGCTTCTGAGGCATGCTTTCCACGTAAAGTTGCAAACTTTACGTGCATGCAAGGCTCTAAGGCCCTAAAATAGCAAATCTAAACTTGGAATGGAGTCCTACACTAGAGGGGAGGCACAAGCTAAGAACAACTGATAACTTTATGCCCCTAAAGGCCAAAAGGAGTCCAGATCTGAAGTTACAACTTCAGATCTTGGCTTAAACACAAAAACCCTTTCTTAGAATCCATGCACAAGAGGGTTTTGGGTGGAAATGAGCCAAGGAACGGCTTAATACCTTCAGAAAGTGCTCCACAAAAGTAGATCTTGAATCCCCACGAGTCCTTTGCTTCCTCTGGCTTGCTTCCTCAAGTATTTCCTTCACCAAATCCTTCCTTCAAGCTTAAAATCACCAAGAACACACTCACACTCGAATCAGGGTTTTTGGGAGGTAAAGAGTTGTAAAGGGGAGGCTAATGACCCTTTAAACAGGGTGCAAGGCACCGAAATCTAGGGTTTCATCTGCCAGCATCTACTCGTCGAGTCCCATATTGGACTCGGCGAGTAGGTCATTAAACTTCGCGGACAAACCCGCTACTACTCGACGAGTAGGGAGGCCAACTTGCCGAGTAGGTTCTTCAAAAAATTCCAAACCAAAATATCGTTATTAATACCTGAGGATCAGGGTGTTACAACTCTCCCCCACTTGAACTAGGCTTCGTCCTCGAAGTCTGCTGGTCCAAACAACTCCGGATAGAAACCTCGCATTTCATCTTTCGATTCCCAGGTCCATTCGGAACCCTTCCAGTGCTGCCATTATACCTTTACCAACTTCACTTCTTTATTACGGAGCTTCTTTGTCTTCCTGTCTAGGATCGCAATTGGTCTCTCGACATAATTCAGGCCCCCATCCAACTGAATGTCGTCCAAGGCTATGACTGAAGACTCGTCGGCAACACACTTCCGGAGTTGAGACACATGGAAGGTGTTGTGAATCCGACTATGCTCCTCTGGGAGCTCTAAACGATATGCCACCTTGCCCACCCGGGCTATGATCCTGAACGAACCTATGAACCGAGGCCCCAATTTTCCCCTCTTGCAGAACTGGATAATCCCTTTCCAGGGTGACACCTTCAGTAAGACAAAGTCTCCTTCCTGATATTCGAGGTCTGATCGCCGTCGGTCCGCATAACTCTTCTGATGACTCTGCGCGACTCGCAATCGGTCGCGCACCTGCTGAATCAGTCTGGTGGTCTCGAGCACCACCTCCGTGCTCCCCAAAACCCGATGCCTAACTTCATCCCATCACACTGGGGTCCTGCACCTCCGTCCATATAACATCTCAAATGGTGCTCAGTCAATACTGGCATGATAACTGTTATTGTACGAAAACTCTGCCAGTGGGAGGTACGTATCCTAACTCCCTCCGAAATCCAGCACACATGCCCGCAGCATATCCTCCAGTGTTTGGATCGTCCTCTCACATTGTACATCATCCTAATTTCGTCTACTTTGATTTCTCGTAAGCCTTAGCGAACGAAGAGAAGAGGAGCACTATGTCCCAATACTATCGTAAGTACCTAAGGCTGTCGGGGATGCGAAAGACACGATGGCCCAACTCGCATTTGATTACTTTGACCTTACTAGCCTTACTAATGGGTCACTAGGGTCCATTAGCACATAAGAGCTATTGAAAGTCCTTTTACACGTAATTGGGTCATAAGAGGCCCAATAACACATAAGCGTTATCCCTTTGGGCCCAAAGATCATTTTGATGGACTTGCAAGATCCATCAAGCATGATTTGAAACTCTCAAGCCCAAAGTTTGAAGATTTACTCATTGTAGTTATCGCGTATCTATTGAAGTGTTTTGATTTAACGATTGTTGTCTTGTATTGATTCGAGACCGAATCAATTCGTTTATAACGATATTTGGTGTTGAAAGTGTATTTGTTTTCCATTTTGTCGGTAGTCGTGGATTTTGTATTTTGACTTAATGAATTAATTTGTTTAAAAGTAGAAGTTTGACCTTTTCACTACCTTTCTTTTTATAAAAATAACAATTTTAGTCCTTTATATAAAAGAATTTCATTTTTAGTCCTTAAAACATTTTCTTGACACTTTTGCATCATAAACTTGTTGAAAAGACAGTTTTAACCCAAAATTTATTTTGTTAATAGATTCAGCCCTTCCAGAATGGTATTTCTCGGTTAAAACCCCATTTTTCGCAACTTTTACAGTTTTGGCCCAAAATCTAAAAACTTTACATTTTTGGTCCTTTTTGATAGTGAAAAGCATTTTTGACCCTTGAAATAGCTTTATTATGCTATTTATCCCCTTTTTTTACAGAAAGTTTCATTTCAGCCCCTTAAATTTGTCATTTTTCGCAATTTGAGGCTTATTGGGCCAAAAAGCCCAAAATTAGTCATTTAAGCTAAAAATTCACATTTTAAGTCCTTTGAAAATTGTATTATTCAGAAAAACAATTATGGAAACTGTTTTGACTATTTTGGCCCTTAAGAAACCGTGACTTGGCCATTTTTAACCCTAGTTTTGTATATTTGACATTTTAAGCCCAAAAATGGGTTTTTATGTTGAAATATGTTTATTATAATCTTATAAATTATTATTCATGACTTGATTAGTGTAGAATAACCTAGATTATGTTTGTTTCTCTTCTCATACCATAGATCTCGAGATTCACCCTTTTTTTGTTACATATTTATCACAAAAACACATAATTATACACATACATGCATAAAATCACACATAACATACATATACACATAGATCTACACATTTTCTTGTATTCTCCCCCATAAAACACATGAAAACCAAAAAGATAGAGGTATGAAGCTCACCTTGAGTTGTGGTTTCGGTTTTGAAGAGAGGAATGAAGAAAATTTCGATCCTAGTAAGCTTTCTTGGATGATCTCGAATTTAGAGGCTTCTAAGATGCAAGATCACAAGATTGAATGGATTTAGAAGAAATTTTTGATGAAATGAAGTAGCTAGATTATGGATCCAAGCAATATCTTATCTTAGATGATGAATTTTGTGGGTTAAATCTCCTTGAAGGCTTCGTTAATCTTGAAAATTTGATGAATGAGTGTAAGTGTTCTTGAAAGGATTTGGAGAGAGTGGAGATGAATATTGTGAGTGTTTGTGTGTGTCTTGTTTTGGCCGAGAGCAAAAGAGAGATCTTTGAGTTGACTTGCATGAAAACATGAGATGGATGTATGGAAAACCTATGGATAAATGTGAGGTGGCATAGGAAAAGTCAACTCTCTTTCTTTTGTAGGTTGGGCCGAAAAGGGAGAGGGGAAAAGAGAAAATTTGGGCCTTATATGCTTAAGCCCATTTTATGGTTAAGTTAGATGATTTTTGGCCCAACAAAAATCAAAGAATGATTTTTATGACCTATTGGAGCTAAATTAATTTGGTTGTGACCCAATAAGGCCCATTAAAGTTAACCTAGTTTATTTTGGGTTTGTAAGGCCCAAAATATTAAGTTTCATGTATATGGGTCCAATTAGGGCCCATTTGAGAGCTCTATGTTCAAGATGGTTAAATTGGAAGCCTATTGGTCCATTAGGTCCAACAAGGAAATCCTAGTCCAAAATGGATTTAAACCGGGATTTCAAGGGTTTCCAATTCTGTGTTGACTATTTGTAGTGCTTGAATGAAGTATTTGATGAAGTTTTGTTGTTATTGAATAAGCATCATACATGCTTTCATATTGTTGATTCATAATTGATATAAGTGTTGTCGTTACAAGGCCTCAAAATTCCTAGTTGTGACATCATCCCCCTGTTAGAGGGAATTTCGTCCCGAAATTCTTTTGAAAGCTAGACTTGAGAATGCGAGAATAGATGAGGGTACTTCTATTTCATTTGATCTTCGCGTTCCCATGTGAATTCTGGTCTGCGTCTCGCGTTCCATCGAACTTTCATGATCAGAATGCGGCTCTGCTCGGATAAGCACTTCTTCAAGTTGGAGACGTGGAACACAGGGTGTACACTGCTGAGCTTGGCGGGTAGTTGCAGTCTATAAGCCACTGGACCGATTTGGGCAAGAATCTCGAAGGGTCCAATGTATTGAGGGTTCAGTTTGCCCCGCTTCCCAAAACGAATCACTCCTTTCCAAGGAGAGACTTTTAGTAGCACCCTATCTCCGACTTGAAACTCCAAGGGCTTTCTTCGTTTATCGGCGTAGCTTTTTTTATCTGTCTCGGGACGATTGCAGTCGGGCCCTGACCTGGATTATCTTCTCAGTCGTCTCATGTATGATTTCCGGTCCCATTAGGGCATTGTTTGGAGTCTGCCCTCCCGCTAGTTGGGTGTCTCCTACCTCAGCCCAACACAACGGTGATCTACATTTACGCCCATATAATGCTTCGAAAGGAGCAACTTTGATACTCGAGTGATAACTGTTGTTGTGTGAGAACTCGATCAAAGGCAAGTGGGTATCCCACGATTTTCCAAAGTCTATTACACACGCGCGAAACATATCTTCTAGTGTTTGGATGGTTCGCTTGCTTTGGCCATCCGTTTGTGGGTAGTAGGCAGTGCTCATGTCAAGTTGTGTTCCCATAGCTTTTTGAAGCGATTGCCAAAAGCGGGATGTAAATCTACTATCTCTATCTGAGATGATAGATACAGGTACTTCGTGGAGTCTCACGATTTCCTTGATGTAGATTCTTGTCAGGAGCTCCATCTTGTATGATTCTTTTATTGGTAGGAAATGGGCGGATTTTGTTAGTCTATCAATTATTACCCAGATCGTGTCCAAACCATCCGTCGACTTGGGTAGTTTGGTCACAAAATCCATGGTAATCCTTTCCCATTTCCACTCTGGAATTACTGGTTGCTGTAGTAATCCGAAGGGCTTCTGATATTCCACCTTTACTTTAGCACAAGTAAGGCATTTGCTAACGTAAGTGGCAATCTATGCCTTCGTATTAGGCCACCAATAATGTTGCTTAACATCCAAGTACATTTTGTCTGAACCTGGATGGATGGAGTATCGCGTCTTGTGGGTTCCGTTCATGACTACCTCTCTGAATCCCCCAAGTTTAGGGACCCATATGCGGTTCATGAAGTAATATGTTCCATCTTCCTTCACCTCCAAGTTCTTATCCATTCCACGCAGTGCTTCACTCGTTTTGTTTTCCGCCTTCATGGCATCTAACTGGGTTGTTCTGACTTGCGAGGTCAGGTGGGATTGGATGGTTATCGAGAGAGTTTTCACACGCCAATTTGAGTATTCTTTTTTACTCAAGGCGTCGGCTACCACGTTAGCCTTTCTTGGGTGGTACTTGATTTCGCACTCGTAGTCGTTTAGCAGTTCGACCCATCTTCGTTGCCTCATGTTTAGCTCTTTTTGATTCAAGATGTGCTGGAGACTCTTGTGGTCGGTGAAGATGGTGCACTTGGTACCGTAAAGGTAGTGCCTCCAAATCTTCAGGGCGAAGACTACTGCTCCCAACTCCAGATCGTGGGTCGTGTAATTCACTTCGTGAGTCTTTAGTTGCCGGGACGCGTAAGCTATCACCTTTCCACGCTGCATGAGTACACAACCTAAACCCTGATTTGACGCATCGCAGTAGACTATAAAGTCTTCCGTTCCTTCGGGTAGCGATAGCACCGACGCATTGTAGAGTGCTTGTTTCAGAGATCAAAATGCGGCTTCCTGCTTGTCCGTCCATACGAAGGGTATGCCCTTTTATGTAAGCATGGTAAGCGGTTTGACCATTTAAGAGAAGTTCTGGATGAATCTCCTGTAATAGCCTGCAAGACCCAGAAATTGGCGAATTTCTGTGGGTGTTGTTGGAATTGCCCATCCTTCGATGGCTTGGATTTTAGAAGGATCCACATGAATTCCTTCCTGACTAACAACATGTCCCAAAAAGTTCACGCTTCGGAGCCAAAACTCGCACTTGGAGAGTTTTGTGTATAACTTTTCAGTTCGCAGGGTTTCCAGGATTTGTCGAAGATGTTGGCCGTGTTCCTCTTCGTTTCGGAAATATACGAGGATATCATCGATGAAAACGATAACGAACTTATCAAGAAAAGGTCGGCAGATTCGATTCATTAGGTCCATGTATGCGGCAGGAGCATTCGTTAGACCGAAGGGCATTGCGATAAATTCATAATGTTTGTAACGAGTTCGGAAGGCGGTTTTTGGAATATCCTCCTCCCGAACCTTGAGTTGGTGGTATCCAGATCGCAGATCTATCTTTGAGAAGTGACTAGCTCTTTGGAGCCGGTCAAATAGGTCGTCGATTCGTGGAAGTGGATATCGGTTCTTGACAGTGAGCTTGTTAAGTTCTCTATAGTCGATACACATCCTGAAGGTACCGTCTTTCTTCTTGAGAATGAGAACTGGAGCTCCCCAAGGTGAGAAACTGGGCCGGATAAATCCTTTATCCAAAAGCTCACTAAGTTGGCTGGACAACTCTTGCATCTCCGCAAGAGCCAATCTGTAGGGCGATTTGGCGATGGGGGTAGCTCCTGGTACAAGGTTAATTCGAAACTCGCCTTGTCTTTCTAGGGGTATCCCCGGAAGATCATCAGGGAAGACATCTGGGAACTCACAAGCTACTGGAATGTCTTGAATGTTGACCTCTTTCTTGGATTTGTCTACTATGTGAGCCAGGAATGTCAAGTCCTTCTTTCGTGGTTACTTTTACGCTTTAATGCATGAGATAAGACGAAGGTTCGTGCTGGGGTTGTCCCCGTAAACAACTAGGGTTTTGTGATTTGGGAGATGAAGGCGAACGACCTTCTCGTGACACATAATTTCAGCATGGTGGGGGCTTAACCAATCCATGCCGATAATCACATCAAAACTCCTAATGGAAACAGGCATTAAGTTTATTTGAAAGACGTGATGATTTAAGGCTAGGGTACATCCGATATAGATTTCCCCAGCGGATTCTGTCTTCCCATTAGCCATTTCCACCGTGAAGGTTTCATTAAGCTTCTGGGGTTGTTGATTTAACAAGCGTTTTAATTTATTGCTCACAAAACTTCGTTCTGCCCCGGTATGAAATAGGATGCATGTATAAGTGTGGTTTAGGAGAAACGTACCAGTAACAACAGCAGGATCCTGAACCGCTTCTCCCTGACCCATAGCTAGCACCCTTCCTGTTCCTACGTTCCCAGGGTTGTTGGTGTTGGGGCAGTTCCGACGGATATGCCCTGTCCTTCCACATCCGTAGCAAGTGGGGCTTGATCCTGTGTTATTGCTGTTGTTGTTGGTTTTGTTGTTATTGTTGTTGCGGTTGCTGTTGCTGTTGTTGTTTCCTTGTGGTTGACTTTGGAGAGGATAGGTCCTGCAATACTTTGTCGTGTGACCCTTCCGATTGCAACTAGTGCATTGCATTTCCTTGCATTCTCCATTATGATGGTAGTTGCACCTGTTGCACTTTGGGAGATTCCCAGAATACTGTTTGGGAGTGCTTGGATTAGTTGAGGCTGGAGCATGTGGTGTGAAGGGTACTTGAGTGGTCGCAACATTGACCGTCACTATTTGTTGCTTCTTCGCTGATTCCGAGCCTTGTCGCCCTTTTCTCTTGTTGTTCTTTCCTTTCTTGTTGTCATCCTCTTTCTTGCCTTCAATTTCCGTTGGCTTCTCGCCCTTTTTGTTGTTGTGGTCGTATAGTTTCTTGGCCAAACTCTTGGCACTGTCGAAAGTCTCAGGTTTTGCAGCGATCACATTTCCTTGAATTGGGGAGGTCAATCTCCAGATGAATCGTTCGATTTTCTTCCCTTCAGACGTAATCATGCCAGGGCACAATAATGACAGCTCGCTAAAATTTGATATGTATGCATCTATATTAGAGTTTCGGATGGTGAGATCCCACAACTCTTGCTCCATCTTCTGGATTTCGCCACGAGGGCATTACTCAGACATCAACATTTCCTTCAGATCCGTCCATGGCATAGAGTTGGCTACAAGGAGAGTCATGGCCTCTATATGTCCATTCCACCAGGTGAGAGCCTGGTCGACAAAGGTGCACACGGCAAACTTCACTTTCACTTCCTCGGTGCATTCACATATTTCGAACACTGATTCCACCTTCTCAATCCACCTTTTCAGGGCTATCACTCCACCCGTGCCATTAAAGGTTCGCGGCTTGGCATTGGTGAAATCTTTGTATGAGCATGTTTTGGTAGGTCCTTGATTGATCCCGTTGTTCGAACTTCCTGTCCCTTGTCCGTTGAATCCTCCATTGTTCCCTTTGGTGAATTTGTGCCATTGCTGCGGTGACCGCAGCAGACACAGCTGCTTGGAATGCAGCTAAGTCAACTTCTGGAGGGGTTTGCCCAGGGTTACCGCGAGTTGGTCGTTGAGGCATCTTTCTGTCATGGAACGGAAAGATGTTGAGTGCCTATGGTTTTGTGAGATTGTGATCCTATAAACTAGGTGTGTGGCATGAACTTAAGCAATTTCACAAATTAGCATATGCTCATGGATATATAACACATAGCATATTACAACATCACAGTAGAACACATAAAACTTTTCGTTAATATTATCCGCGTTTTTGATACATGAAAATTTTGCTCAAAAGAGCATACATAAGTGGTGCAAATTTGGCAGCATAACGGCTCTATGAGTAGTGTAATCACTTAAACATAGATTCGGTGGTACATAGCATATATCCTAGTACTAGTAGGGTAAGTCTACTCCTAACACTCGATGGAGCGTCCTACGACTACTGCGAGGTCATATGCCGAAGTGTTGTGCCAACAACTGGGCCATCTCAGTCATATCTCCAATGACTTCATCCCTCTCATGCTCAGCTCGCACTGCTCGTGCTTCCATGGCGAATAACTGTTGCCGCAGGGTGGCAATCTTAGCTTCTGGGGAGCGGTTCTCCCTTGCGGGATTTACTGGTGGGGCGGGATGGTCCTGCTGCGCCTCGCTGACCGGTGTCGTGGCAGAGTCCTCGCCGGTGTCTTGTTCTTCCTCCATGTCATCCTCAGCCTCATCAAACTCGTAGTCAGTGTCCGTATACTCATAAGGTCCCACGTCGTGTGCTCCCCCCCTGATCTCCATCCGGCTCATCTTCGATCATCCCGTGGGCTACTAGGACCTGGTGAAACAGAAGGCCCTGGTGTTCTCCTTCCATGTCGACTGAGAAAAGGCATGCGAATAATTAACATTACTCCAATGACACCTCAATTATTGTATAGATGGAGTTGCTGTTCTCTTTTTGGTGATAAAGGGGTATGTTTTTAGGTCTTCCTACCATCACGATTTCCTTGGGACACGTGATAGTTGTACCTTGGAGGAAATGTAGTTGATCAGGCTACATCCTCTCCTTGATACAACCATGAACAGTCCCGGCTTAACCGAGATGATAGCATTATCTTGTTTTTGGTATTATATTCAGTTTCCTAATTCACACAAGCAAAGAGGTTTTACCGTTGTGTTTTATTTGTTTTGTTTTGTTCATAGTTGTGTTAGTCCCTCTTTGGTTTATAGTTGCATATCAATGTGTGGTTAGATATGCTAGTTCACTATAAACAGAACTCTGATACCAACTTGTCACACCCCCGAACCAGACGGTGGAAACGTCCGAGGGCTCGCATGAATTTAATTGAATATCATCACAATGAATATACATGAATCATAACATAAACATCACCATGCATCAATATATTACAACTGGAATTGTTCACATCAAGTACATTGTTTTAACATTACACATTCATAACATAAATTGTTTGAGTATTTTCAACAACATAACATTCTAACATTACTTCATATTACCCTTCTACTTACCTGTTACCTAAGAATACAAGTTATTTTGGAAAAATGTCAACATATGAAATGTTGGTGAGTTCATAAGCAATGTTGAGATAAAATGACTTGTATAGTTTGTAAAACCCAGAAAATCCGATATTTTCTGAAAAAAAACTTTTGTTTATCAAAGTGTGAAGATCCATAAGTTGTTGCATGAATGATTTCAAAAACATATATATGAAGGGTATTTTGTATTATAGTTATAAACATTTCGAGCGAGTAGTATTGAATTCCCCGGAAAACCCGATGTTTTCCGATACTGACAGGTATCCGTGATTACTGATTTTTGTATTGTCTTAGCGAAGGAATATTGATTACTCCACATTGTACATCGTCCTAATTTTGTCTACTTTAATTTCTCGTAAGCCTTAGCGAACGAAGAGAAGATGAGCACTATGTCCCACTACTATAATATTACCTAAGGCTGTCGGGGATGCGAAAGACACGATGGCCCAACTCGCATGTGATTACTTTTACCTTACTAGCCTTACTAATGGGTCACTAGGGCCCATTAGCACATAAGAGCTATTGAAAGTCCTTTTACACGTAATTGGGTCATAGGAGGCCCAATAACACATAAGCGTTATCCCTTTGGGCCCAAAAATCATTTTGATGAACTTGCAAGATCCATCAAGCATGATTTGAAACTCTCAAGCCCAAAGTTTGAAGATTTACTCATTGTAGTTATCGCGTATCTATTGAAGTGTTTTGATTTAACGATTGTTGTCTTGTATTGATTCGAGACCGAATCAATTCGTTTATAACGATATTTGGTGTTAAAAGTGTATTCGTTTTCCATTTTGTTGGTAGTCATGGATTTTGTATTTTGATTTAATGAATTAATTTGTTTAAAAGTAGAAGTTTGACCTTTTCACTACCTTTCTTTTTATAAAAATAACAATTTTAGTCCTTTATATAAAAGAATTTCAGTTTTAGTCCTTAAAACATTTTCTTGACACTTTTGCATCATAAACTTGTTGAAAAGACAGTTTTAACCCAAAATTTATTTTGTTAATAGATTCAGCCCTTCCAGAATGGTATCTCTCGGTTAAAACCCCATTTTTCGCAACTTTTACAGTTTTGGCCCAAAATCTAAAAACTTTACATTTTTGGTCCTTTTTGATAGTGAAAAGCATTTTTGACCCTTGAAATAGCTTTATTATGCTATTTATCCCCTTTTTTACAAAAATATTCATTTCAGCCCCTTAAATTTGTCATTTTTCGCAATTTGAGGCTTATTGGGCCAAAAGGCCCAAAATTAGCCCATTAAGCTAAAAATTCACATTTTAAGTCCTTTGAAAATTTATTATTCAGAAAAACAACTATGGAAACTGTTTTGACTATTTTGGCCCTTAAGAAACTGTGACTTGGCCATTTTTAACCCTAGTTTTGTATATTTGACATTTTAAGCCAAAAAATGGGTTTTTATGTTGGAATATGTTTATCATAATCTTATAAATTATTATTCTTGGCTTGATTAGTGTAGAATAACTTAGATTATGTTTGTTTCTATTCTCATACCATAGATCTCGAGATTCACCCTTTTTTTGTTACATATTGATCACAAAAACACATAACTATACACATACATGCATAAAATCACACATAGCATACATTTACACATAGATCTACACATTTTCTTGTATTCTCCCCCATAAAACACATGAAAACTGAAAAGAGAGGGGTATGAAGCTCACCTTGAGTTGTGGTTTCGGTTTTGAAGAGAGGAATGAAGAAAATTTCGATCCTAGTAAGCTTTCTTGGATGATCTCGAATTTAGAGGCTTCTAAGATGCAAGATCACAAGATTGAATGGATTTAGAAGAGATTTTTGATGAAATGAAGTAGCTAGATTATGGATCCAAGCAATATCTTACCTTAGATGATGAATTTTGTGGGTTAAATTGTTGGAAGTGTGTCCAAGATCATTAACTAGTTGGTGATATTTCTAATAATAGCAGGGTCCTCTTGGGTTGCCCTCAAGACTCAAAATTGAGTAGAATATATAATAGGAGTAATTAGTTTTATTAATTATTATGGTTTAATAATTAATTAGAAACTAATTGGAAAACAATTTGGGAATTAATTAACAGTTTAATTAATAGAAGGGTTGAATGTGAATTAATCAATAGTTGATTGATCAGGGAACATTCCAGAACCCTAGAAGGAAGGGGATTGGACAAAAATTCCCTTTAGATAAAGGGAATTTCGTTCATAGCATATCCCATCCTACATGGGTGGAAGGATAAAACCCTAGGAGGTATCCAAGGCTATAAATAGGGCCTTAGGGATTCATTCCTCCGTGCTCATTTTCTGACTTGAGTATTCGCCACCTTCTTTCTCCCTCATTGTGGAAGAACTTTTCGTGAGTTCATCCCTCCTAGTTTATATTTGTTTCTACTCTTTTGAGTTCATCGGGTGTGAACCAAGAGAGGGATTCTAGCTTAGATCCTCATCATCCAAACAAGGTGGCACGCACAAGGAGTCAAGCTCGAAGATCATTGGTTGCTAAAGAGGTTAGTATTCTTCTTATATTTTCGGTTTTTCTAGGGTAGAAGTAATAGTATGAAGCCATAGATCCATAGGGTGCATGTACACTTAGGTAAATAGTTTTGTTGTTTCGATTATTCTGCTGCCTAGTTATAGAGTGTATTTGATGCATATGTTTCCCAACAGTGGTATCAGAGCCATTGGTTCATGGTTACTATCACCCTACATCCATGTATTCTGAAAATATTGCTTTGGAACTGAATGATGAAAGTTTAATTGAAAAATTCGTAATTTGATAAAAACCCTAAGTTCACGACGTGAGAAGAGTAGTTCACGACGTGAACATTGGCAGATCAAAACTATCGGTTTTGATCTTGCTTATTTTTCAAATTAAGACTTTATCTTGCATGGATAATTACCTAATTGGATTAGATCTGAAAAATTCGAAATGTATGAAACCTTAATCGCAGCTCACGACGTGAGAGCTATAAGCTCACGACGTGAGCTCAGCAGATTCGGGATTTTTGTTCCATTTTAAATTTGAAATTTTGTTTAATATGGATAAATGTCAAATTTCAATTGTGTAAATCTGATAATAGATAAATATTATTTAAATAATGATTTTAAATATTTTAATATTGTTTGTAATATAGTTTTATGAATTTGAATATTAATCCCTCATGTTTTATTAATTGTTATATTGCGTCCTTGTAATTAATTTGAATTAATAATAGACAACTAGATTTAAAGAGTTTTAAATTTGCCCCTTTATATATATGTAAGATCCATATATTGTATAAAAGAATTGCAATATGCGTCCTCGCATATTTTAAATATTGACATTGTCGGTCTTACCTCGACTAGGCTCACCCGTTCTAATGTAAGGGTTTAAGGAGGTCTCTATGATTCCTAATGAGGTCAGTTTTTAAAATGCTTCGCGCTTACCACCCTCACCGCCCCATTGCATTTTGTGAATGGAGTTACCGAAAGGGTTTGATAGTGATAATGGTCAATCTAAAAGTATTTTAAGTACAAGTATAAAACAAAATCCCGTTTTATTTAAATAAAGTGAATCTTATGTTGTCCGTAAAAATTGCACATTCTCCTTATAACTTGTTGATGGAGCTCGTGTGGTTAACCGGCACATCAATTAGAGAGTATAAGTAGAGAATGATGTGAAACTCACGAATCTCAAGCGTAACTTGAGCCGGGGACCACGCAAATTTGTATGGGTTATTCACCATATATTCAATGATCCGCGACATCCCCGTCATTGAATTTGAGATGAACATAATCCGAGATGAACATGCCATTGATAGTCAATGAATCTTAAAGATATAGGAATTTCATGGTGATTGAAATTGACAAAGAGCTTTGTCTACCTAAATAACTTTGTGGTGTGTTTACAGCATCCCTTTACGCATCACGAAGCCAAACATGGATCCTAGCCTTAATCCAATAATTCATTTAGGGTAATTATTAATTAAGGACTTATATCAAACTAATTGGGGTCTTATCTTTTGTAGATGTCGAACCAAGCAAATAACAACAACAACAACTTGCCTCCTCCTCCTCCACCTCCTCCTCCAATTCAAAACTCAAGCTTCTCTCTCATGCCGGTTCTTAATAGGGAGAAACTCAAGGAGGATGGATCCAACTATATTGATTGGATAAGAACCTTGGGGATCACGTTAAGATATGAGAACAAGGAGTATGTTCTCGACGAAGATGTCCCAGTGCTTGGAGAAAACCCTACCCCAGAAGAAGTCACTGCCTACAACAAGCATTACGATGAATCGACCAAAGTGGCTCGCCTTATGTTAGCAACCATGGGTTCTGGTCTCCAAAAGAACTTTGGGACATGGGGTGCTTTTGATATCAACCAGCAGCTCGAGGAAATGTTTCAAGAGCAAGCAAGGCAAGAACGATTCGAGATCGTTAAATCCCTCATGGCATGTAAGCTACAAGAGGGAGCTTCTGTGTGTGCGCACGTCCAAAAGATGAAGTCGTACATAGACAGACTTGGGAATCTAGGTGTTGAGCTGCGTAAGGAGTTGTCCATTTACATGGTCTTGAACTCGCTTACTAGTTCATATTCTCAGTTCATCATGAACTTCAATATGAATGGCCTCGACAAGACCTTGATGGAGTTACATTGCATGCTTAAAACTGCTGAAGTAAGCATGAAGAAGCCTAATAACTCTAACCCTACTGCTCCCATGCCGGCTATTGACCGTGGTTCTGCCAAAAGGAAAAGGGCGCCTCAACCCAAAGAGAAGGGTAAGGGTAAGGTCGGACAGTCTGGTCCTCCTCCCAAGAAAAAGGCCCAAGGTGAAATAGCTCTTTCTTCAGATCCAAGTGAGGCCATTTGTTTTTACTGCCAGCAAAAGGGACACTGGAAGTGTAGTTGCCCTAAATACCTCGAGGACCTTAAGAAGGGCAAAGTCAAGGTGGCTAGCACCTCAGGTATGTTCATGATAGAACTCCATAACACATTTACTTCTAACTCTTGGATTCTTGATACAGGATGTGGTACTCACATTTGCTCTGATATGCAGGGACTAAGACAAAGTAGGAAGTTGAAGCATTGTGAGCTCAACCTAATCATGGGAAACAGGCACAAGTCAGCTGTTACAAGGATTGGGAAGTATGAGCTAATGCTTAGTGGTGGTGTTTGTCTTAGTTTATTAAATTGTTGCTACTCGCCTGATATGGCACGAAACATTATTTCTTTTCATGCACTTTATAAGGATGGTTGTTGATTTTCTTTTGATAATGATAATGGTGACATTTTGGTTTATAAGAATGGTTGTTTTATTTTCAAAGCTAGTCCTTGTAAAGGTGTGTATGAAAGTATTGTTTGTGATGGTGATATTGATAAACTAATTATGAATGTTGGTTCATCTAATAGTGAATTATATAAATCGTGTTTGTGGCATTGTCAACTTGGCCATATAAATAGGAAACGCATTGCCAAGCTGCAATCTGATGGGATCTTGGAATCATTTGACCTCAAATCGGATGATGTATGCGAATCTTGTTTACTTGGCAAGATGACAAAGACGCCATTCACAGGCCACTGTGAAAGAGGCAAGGATTTGTTAGATCTCATCCACACAGATGTTTGTGGACCCTTCAAATCTGCCACAAGACATGGAGAAAGATACTTCGTGACTTTACCGACGATTTTAGTAGATATGGATATATCTATCTAATCAAGCATAAGTCGGAAACCTTTGAGGTTTTTAAGGAGTTTCAAAACGAAGTAGAAAACCAATTGGGTAGAAAGATCAAGATGCTCCGATCCGATAAGGGTGGAGAATATTTAAGTCTTGAATTCTACGATCATCTTAAGAATTGTGGTATACTTTCACAATTGTCTCCTCCTAGAACACCGCAGTTGAATGGTGTAGCTGAAAGGAGAAAGCGAACATTGTTAGACATGGTTCGATCTATGATGAGTCGAGCTACACTTCCGATATCTTTTTGGGGGTATGCCTTAGAGACAGCCGCCCATATCCTAAACCTCGTACCTACTAAGAAGGTTACTAAAACACCCTCTGAAATGTGGAGTGGGACACGTCCTTCTCTAGCACATGTAAAAGTTTGGGGATGCGAAGCTTTTGTTCGTCGCGAGGCGAATGGCAAGCTTGAACCCTGATCAGAGAAGTGTTACTTCATTGGCTATCCGCAAAAATCGTTTGGATACTAGTTCTACAAGCCTTCAGAAAACAAGGTGTTTGTTGCTCGAAGGGGATTCTTCCTTGAGAGGGATCTCATTTCCAAAGAGGACAGTGGGAGCCGCATAGATCTTGAAGAGCTTCAAGAATTGAATGAAGAAGAACCTTTAGTAGACACTAGCACTCAACTTGAGGTGCAGCAGACCGTTGAGGAAACTCAAACCGAGGCTGAGCGACTTGTTGAACAAAATGATATATCTCCACCTCCCCTTCGTAGATCCAATAGAGTTCGTCTTCCTCCTGAATTCTATGGTTTCCATGTGAGTACAGAAAGAGACGTACTGATCAGTGATTGTACACTGATTGATATGGATGAGCCATCCAACTATAGTGAAGCGATGGCAGGCACTAAAGCTGCTAAGTGGAAGCAAAGCATGGAGAGCGAGATTCAGTCTATGCATGACAACCAAGTTTGGAATTTGGTTGATCCTGCACCTGGCACTAAAATAGTTGGGTGTAAATGGATCTTCAAGTAGAAGACATGCATGGATGGGAATGTGCACACATTCAAGGCTAGGTTGGTTGCAAAGGGTTACACTCAGACTCAAGGAATAAATTATGAGGAAACCTTTTCACCAGTAGCCAAGATCAAGTCTATTAGGATATTACTTGCCATAGCAGCCTTTCATGATTATGAAGTATGGAAAATGGATGTGAAGACCGCTTTTCTTAATGGAAAACTCACGGAGGAAGTGTATATGGCACAACCTGAAGGTTTCATAGATCCAAAATATCCAAATAGAGTGTGTAAGCTTGAAAGGTCCATATATGGACTAAAGCAAGCGTCTCGCAGCTGGAACCTCTGCTTTCATGAAAAGATCAAGGAGTTTGGATTTTCAAGAAGTGAAGGGGAGTCCTGTGTATATATCAAAGCTAGTGGGAGTAATGTAGTCTTCCTAGTATTGTATGTTGATGATATACTCCTTATAGGAAACGATATCCCGACGTTGCAAGGTGTTAAGACGTGGCTTGCGAGTTGTTTTGCTATGAAGGATCTAGGAGAGGCTGCATACATACTTGGTATAAGGATCTATAGAGATAGATCAAAGCGTCTAATAGGGCTAAGCCAAAGTACATACTTGGATAAGATCTTGAAGAAATTCAAGATGCATGACTCCAAGAAAGGGTATCTACCTATGCAACATGGCACAAAATTGAGTAAAACTCAATGTCCTGAGTCTAGTGATGAACAGGAAAGAATGAGTCGAGTCCCGTATGCTTCTGCTATAGGATCGATCATGTATGCCATGACATGTACTCGTCCCGACATCTCATTTGCTCTGAGTATGGTGAGCCATTTTCAGGACAACCCAGGCGAAAGTCATTGGACGGCAGTAAAGAACATTCTGAGATACCTAAGAAGAACAAAGGATATGTTCTTGGTATATGGGGGTAAGGATGAGTTGAAAGTTACATGTTATACAAATGCAAGTTTCCAAATTGTTAGGGACAACTCATGTTCGCAGTCAGGATGGGTATTCCTGCTTAATGGAGGAGTGGTCACTTGGAAGAGTTCCAAGCAGTCGACAGTGGCAGACTCTACGTGTGAGTCATAGTATATAGCAGCTAGTGAAGTTGCAAAAGAAGCTACATGGTTGAAGAATTTCATTGATGATCTTGGTGTCGTTCCGAGCATCAAGGATCCTTTGGAAATCTTTTGTGACAATGAGGGTGTAGTCGCGTTGACTAAAGAACCTAAATACCATGGTAACTCAAGACATATACTTAGAAAGTTCCATTATGTAAGACATCGAGTCAAGGATGGAGATATTGTTGTGAGCAGAGTATCGTCAGAGGAGAATCCAGCCGATCCGTTCACTAAACCACTATCAAGGATCAAGCATGATAGTCATACGAGATCTATAGGCATAAGATTTGCTGAAGATATGGAATAGTTGTTTAGTTGTTTAGTTTGATAATCCTTGAAACATTGAGCAGTATGAATTTGTGATATAAGTGATGTTTGTTTTGTAGAGACTTAATAAAGTGCTGGATTGCTATCATTTCTGTTTATTTATTACTGTGTTTCACTTTTACATGTTTAGAACCCACTTCCCGAGTACTAAATACTTAAACCTCCACAGTCGGTCATACTCTTGGAAGTAAGTAGTGATTCAATACTGTCATGAGTGTTGGTGGATTACCGTTTTGATTGGCATAACATAGTGATTGTGTCAACACTCGTGAGTGCTTAATGGAGATTTAAGCATTGGAACAACCCACACTTAGAGATTACTTCATAGATTTAGTCACAAGTAATTCTAAGATGGTAATATCTTCTGTTCTTCAAACCGAGATACATGTGGGGCTTTGCTCTATGATTCTGTTATGCGTTGGTGTACTTCAACGCTATTCGTAACTGATGGCTATAACGGGTGCATTCATGTGTGATATGATGAAATAGACAACGACTATGTACTCAAAGTTTATTCGTCCCTTCCGCCTTAATAGGATAAGCGATATCTATGGGCCCCTCGATGATTTGGTGCTGACATCTTAAACCTGGCCAGGTACTGACTAGAATTGATGTGTTCGATTTAGTAGTCAGATGTAGTCATCACAAATCTATATCGGGAAACATGATTTTGAATTCTGGGATTGACCATTATCCATGCCTTGAATTCATACAGATATCATTAGGATGAAGGAATAGTTGATCACTTATCTGAGGGCTGATACTGATTAGTTCAGAGTTCGGCAGATGCATTGGATGGCATTCTCTCTGTTGATTATTTGAGAAATATAGAACCATGCATATCTAGTTGATGACTTGTCCAAATGGGAGACTGTTGGAAGTGTGTCCAAGATCATTAACTAGTTGGTGATATTTCTAATAATAGCGGGGTCCTCTTGAGTTGCCCTCAAGACTCAAAATTGAGTAGAATATATAATAGGAGTAATTAGTTTATTAATTATTATGGTTTAATAATTAATTAGAAACTAATTGGAAAACAATTTGGGAATTAATTAACAGTTTAATTAATAGAAGGGTTGAATGTGAATTAATCAATAGTTGATTGATCAGGGAACATTCCAGAACCCTAGAAGGAAGTGGGTTGGACAAAAATTCCCTTTGGATAAAGGGAATTTCGTTCATAGCATATCCCATCCTACATGGGTGGGAGGATAAAACCCTAGGAGGTATCCAAGGCTATAAATAGGGCCTTAGGGATTCATTCCTCCTTGCTCATTTTCTGACTTGAGTATTTGCCACGTTCTTTCTCCCTCATTGTGGAAGAACTTTTCGTGAGTTCATCCCTCCTAGTTTATATTTGTTTCTACTCTTTTGAGTTCATCGGGTGTGAACCAAGAGAGGGATTCTAGCTTAGATCCTCATCATCCAAACAAGGTGGCACGCACAAGGAGTCAAGCTCGAAGATCATTGGTTGCTAAAGAGGTTAGTATTCTTCTTATATTTTCAGTTTTTCTAGGGTAGAAGTAATAGTATGAAGCCATAGATCCATAGGGTGCATGTACACTTAGGTAAATAGTTTTGTTGTTTCGATTATTCTGCTGCCTAGTTATAGAGTGTATTTGATGCATATGTTTCCCAACATAAATCTCCTTGAAGGCTTCGTTAATCTCGAAAATTTGATGAATGAGTGTAAGTGTTCTTGAGAGGATTTGGAGAGAGTGGAGATGAATATTGTGAGTGTGTGTGTCTTTTTTCAGCTGAGAGCAAAAGAGAGAGGAAAGAAGAGAGATCTTTGAGTTGACTTGCATGAAAACATGAGATGGATGCATGGAAAACTTATGGATAAATGTGAGATGGCATAGGAAAAGTCAACTCTCTTTCTTTTGCGAGTTGGGCCAAAAATGGAGAGGTGAAAAGAGAACATTTGGGCCTTGTATGCTTAAGCCTATTTTATGGTTAAGTTAGATGATTTTTGGCCCAACAAAAATCAAAGAATGATTTTTATGACCTATTAGAGCAAAATTAAAATGGTTGTGACCCAATAAGTCCCATTAAAGTTAACCTAGTTTATTTTGGGTTTATAAGGCCCAAAATATTAAGTTTCATGTATACGGGTCCAATTATGGCCCATTTGAGAGTTCTATGTTCAAGATGGTTAAATTGGAAGCCTATTGGTCAATTAGGTCCAACAAGGAAATCCTAGTCCAAAATGGATTTAAGCCGGGATTTCAAGGGTTTTCAATTCTGTGTTGACTATTTGTAGTGCTTGAATGAAGTATTTGATGAAGTTTTGTTGTTATTGAATAAGCATCATACATGCTTTCATATTATTGATTCATGATTGATATAAGTGTTGTAGTTACAAGGCCTCAAAATTCCTAGTTGTGACAAATTGTCATGACTTTCCATTTCCTTGGATCAATGGGTTCAAATACACCATGGAGCATCCATGGAGCATCCTATGGGTTTTAGCCCAACTTGATAATCCATGGAGCATTAGCCCACTATACAAGTATGGATGATTTACACGATCAACCCATATATTTAATTAGTCTTCTTTTGATCACTTAATTAATTCTAGATTAATTCTTGATCAATACTAATTAAATAATCTTATTAATATATTAGAACTTATAATATATTAATAAACCTTAAGTGCTATTTCTCTCATTTTAGTTTATCCAAATGCATGATGCCATGAAACCCAAATGGACCATGCCGGGTCGGGTCAAATCTTACCAATTATAGTTATGGACGTAGACATTAATCCAACAATAATCACTAACGAGGTGTTTTAGGCTTTTGATGCTTATGTCCGTCGTGATCTCGACTACTTGGTTGCTTAGTTCATGTGTTTTGAACGTCATAACTTTTTCATATTATCTCGGATTTTAACAATCTTTATATCTACGTGTTTGTATTTTAGTCTACTATAACTTTCGTTTAGATTACTCCTGTTAAAAAGTAATATATTTATTTACGATCTTTATATCCATATGTTTTTTATGAATGCATGTATGGATGTTTTTTTTATAAAATCGTAAGTAAAAACATATTATATTTTAACGGGAGTAATCTTAACAAAATTTATAGCAGACTTAAAAAACGAACACGTAGATATAAAAATCATTAAAATCAGATACCGTATGAAGAAGTTACGACGTTCGGAATACAAAACCTAAGCCAAAACACAAGACCTATGCAACCACGCAGTCGAGGCCGCGATGGACATAAGCATCAACAGCCCCAAACACCTCATCAATGATAGTCCTATGTTAGATGTCGTGAGAAAAACCATAAATAAATCATTTATAAGTATTGAATTGGTACAAAAACAAAAAGTGATTTATTTTGAAACAAAAAAATATTAAGGACTAAATGTGTACAAAAATATTAAGGACTAAATGTGCACAAAATGAAAAATATATTATCCTAATAAGTCATTTTTCTTGGCTAACCTGAAGTAACCGGTCATAAGGACTGGATGTGTATAATTTAACAAGTTGAAGGGGTAAATGTGGACGAAAAAAACTCAGTAACCAAATATGTACAAATCGAAAAATATATTACCCTTTAAAGTCATTATCCCTTTTAGTTTATATATGTTCATTTATTTCTTTTAATCACATATGATTATACAAGGAATTTTATTATTAATCACATGTGATTTTATATTGCATTGATTTATGTATATTCAATTGTTTCTTTTATAATAATATATGATTAAAATGATTTCTATATTTGATCATACAGGTGAATGTTCTAGTTCTTGTAATGATGCAAATTTAAACAGTAGGACTAGTTCAAGTTGTGTATCAGAGTTTTATATGTCAGAGGATTTGCATGATATCAAACCAGATGTTCCTAATGAGTTTAAACCCACTAAGGAGACGAGGTTCAAAGATGTGGATGAGGGAGTTAATTTTTATAAAAGATATGCAGAGAAGGATGGTTTTGATGTTCGTTTGAATACATTAAGGAAAGTTGGTGATGTAATAAAGCATAGGTTTTTGGTTTGTAACAGGATGGGTAAACCGAAATTGAATCCAATAGAACATAATACAATCTATAGGGTTACAGATTGTAGAGCAAAAATTATTGTGAAACGTGTGAGTATAGGTTTAATAAGTTTCAAGAAAATCACAACCACGAGCTTGAAGATACATTTTACTTGAAAAGTACAAGGACTCTTTCATACTCTGACAAGGAGTTTATTGTTCAGGCGTCTACTGCAAAATGGGTGCTACAAAAGCTTACAAACTGAAATCAACTTTGAAAGGTGGTTTTCAGTATGTAAGGGGCAAGGCTGTAGATTATAGAAATTTTAAGAGGGATATGGGCTCTATTATTGTCTTCAGAGATGCTTAACTTATTGTGAACAAGATGAATTATCGGAAAAACAACTATCTTAATTATTCATTTTTTTTATAGATGTGATGAGAATAATGTGTTAAATGCAATGTTTTGGGCCGATGAAACAGATAAAGCAGACTACAATGAATTCGAAGATGTTATGTCATTTGATGCAACATTTCGTACAAATAAGTAAGTTTTTCTTTTGTATTTATGTTTATAATCATATATGATTTGTATTTTTTAAATAAGTATACTGATGTGATTATTATTGTAATCATATTTGATTGATGGATGATTAACATATATGGTATTTTGATTATGATTATAAGATTGATGATTGACTAATGCTTAACAAGTATTCTGATGTAGTTATTTTTCAAATCGCATATGATTTATCAATTGTCAACAATTATACTGTTGTGATGATGATTGTAATCATATGTGATTGAATAATTTCTCATCAAGTATTTGTAATATGATTTTGATTATAATCATATGTGATTTATCACTTATTATCAAGTATTTTTATGTTATTTATTTTTATGTTGTAAATATGTTTAATCTTATTTTGATTATTACATGAAATAGGTATTCATTGGTGCTTGTTCCATTCACTGTCATTGATCATCATAAATCATCTGTTACTGTTGGAGTTGGGTTGTTAAGCATGGAGGATGTGGATTCATATAAATGGCTTCTTGAGCAAGTTATGAAGGTTCATTCAAATAAACAACTATTACTTGTTTTAACTGATCAAGATGCAACATTAAAGCAAGCAGTTTAGTCTGTTTTTTCTCAATCCAAGCATAGATTGTGCATGTGGCATATCATGAAGAAACTTCCAAAAAAGGTACATTTTTTTTAAATCACATGTGATTTTACATAACATATATTTTTAAATCACATATGATTTTTCAATTTGAACAGATTTGAATCATATGTGATTTGTTTTCTAATGTGAACATATTTAAATCATATGTGATTTTGTTTCAATATTGTAATCAGATGTGATTATCTAAATCATATGCTTATTCTATCATAAATGATTATGAGTATTGATATGTGCATAATTAGTTAATTACTTAGCATACATTTTTATTCATTTTTAACTAATTATGTGTATAATGTGGAAAAAGGTACTTAATACTGTTTAAATTTTGTTTTCAGTCCAAAAGACATGCTTGGGAGTGAAAGGGAACAAGGGGAAGCAATTAGAGACCAAAGAATGAAGATTGAGGGACAAAAGCTTTCCTACTTGGCGAGTACACGAGCCTACTCGGCGAGTCCATTAAAATATTCCAGAAGATAAGTCACGACTCCTGATTTGAGACAGATAACTAGAACCTACTCGGCGAGTTGGGTCTGCTACTCGCCGAGTACACCCTGTTTTGAGATAGTTATAAAAACCAAGCCTTTATCCGATGGGAATACTTTTCTGGCTTTTTTTGGAGATTCATCTGCGATTGGAGAACCCTTGAAGGTGCTGAGGAACTCTAATCTTCAATCTCTTGAAGAATCAAGGCAACTAGGTTAATCATTCCACTTAGCTTTAGGAATTAAGTATGTTTAGCTTAGTTAAATATGTTTTTGTGTTTGTTTTTACTGCAACTATGAGCTTAATACGTTTTTGTTTTTGTTTCTGTTTGGGGAATACCAAGTAACTCCTATGGTTTAATTCTTAGCTTTTGATTGATTGTTTATTGGTGAGTTATTAAATTAAGTTTGTTAAAGAACCTTATGCATTAATCACAACTATTTTCTGTTAATTGGAAGACAATTAAGCTGCATGAACATCTCTTAGTTGTTAACCTCATATGTCTATGTGAACACTTAATCATATGCTTAGGAATAATGAATATGAAACTAAGATTAACAAGATAATGGGTAGATTAATGTGTGAGCTTGTTTGAGAAACCAACAAACAAGAGGTTAATTGAACCACTAATTTGATTAACCACTACAAATCTTATTTAATCCAAATCATTAATCTAGGGAATTAATTAGTTTAAACACTTGATCACCGCTTGAATTAATTGATTGTCTAAGGGTTAGGAGTAATGAACATGAACCTAACCACTATAGTTGGTAGCCAATAACAATTAATCTATCATAAATTCAAAATGACCATAGGAGTGAATTGGTTGAACCTAAATAGAAACATCTTTATCAAATTTGGTGAATTAGTTGTTTGCTTTAGTTACTTAGTTAATTAAGTGTTTTTGTGGTGTGTTTAAGTTTCTAGTCTTGCAAAACTAGAGAAAAAACCTTTTTACTTTCATTATTTGCTTAGTTAAAATTAGCCATTAGTTTAATTTTCCCGTTCCCTGAGATCGACACCCTACTTATCTAACTATACCACTAAAAGACAGGTTCACTGCCTTTGTGTGCTAAATTTATTAACAAAAAGTAGGAAGAAAACAAATGCATTTTACACACATCAAGTATTAACACACATGATTATTCCAAATCATATGTGATTATATTTATAATGACATATGATTAAAGGATTTTAAGTTATATCATGTGATACCTTTATATTTTAATATTAATTTATAATATTTGAATCACATGTGATTATTACAGCTATCTGTGGAATTTCTTAAAAGCATGAATTTCAAGAAAAGGTTCAATAAACTTGTTTGGGACATGTATATTGAGCGTCATATTTTCGAGAGAGTTGGGAACTTTTGATGAAAGAATTTAATCTTGAAGATGAGAAATGGTTTAAAGATATTTTTGAAAATAAGGAAGCATGGGTACCTGCATATTTCAATGATTTTCCAAGGTGTGGGTTGATGAAGACAACATCAAGGTCTGATAATACAAATTCATTTTTCAATACATATTCAGAAACTAAAAATTTCTTTCAAAATTTCATGATGAATTATGAAGCTACCATTAAAAAACAATGTTATACAGAACGTGAACTTGATCATAAAACCAAGGGAGCAAAGTATTATTGGAGGTCACCACATATGATAGAACAACATGCAACAAAGGTGTATACTAGCAAAGTTTTTTTTGAAATTCAAAAGGAGATTTATAAAGGAGGTTGGTTTTGTGAGGTTAAAGATTTAGGGGAGGGAGATGGATGGGAAATTTTTAAAGTTATTCATAAGAACCAAAAACACGAAGTAAAAGCAACATATAAGGTATTTTATTTTTTTATTTATATTATTTATATTTTTTATATATATGATAATGTTTTGATCAATCACATGTGATTATAAAGATAATGTGCATATGTCGTTGGTGTGTATATTGTTTTCATGTGTGTAATCATATGTGATTGATATATTTTGTGTATTTAAAACATTTTAATCACATATGATTAAACAAGACTGTGATCTTTATTTGTATAATCATATGTGATTTTTCATTGTTACAGGTGGAACTAAAATATGATGAAAAAGGAGTTAGTTGCACCTATGGACATTTTAATCGGTTTGGTATTCTCTGTAGACATGCTTTTAAAGTATTGATGGACAAAAATTTTAATGAAATACCGAAACAATATATTCTTAGCCGATGGACAAATGATGTAATATCTTTGAATTATCAGTTGTCGAGAGATCGTTTTGATGAAGAGGATGAAGAAGTTACCAAACTTGTTAATGAAGTATTTTTGAATGTTGAAACTACTTTAGACATTGTGAGACATGATAAGCAGAAGTTAGCATTTTTGGCGGAAAAAACAGAAATTTTGTTGAATGAGGTGAAGAGTAATTGTTCATGTGAAAAGCCTATTACAAATTCGGATATCCTTGAAAAACTTTACAATGTTACTATTCCAGAAGAAGTCGAGATTTTTGTTCCAGAAGTTCATCATAATAAAATATCACGAAAGAAGAGGCTTATTGGTGAAGTTGAAAAAAGCATTTATGAATGCTCAAACGAAGAACAAAAAATGTTCACTATATGGTACAAGAGAACCACACAATAGGCGTACTTGTCCAAGTAGATTTAATGCTCAGAATTGATGAATAGACTTTTTATTATTTTTCAATTTTTTAAGTAAATAATGTTCATAACCGATGATAATCATTTGTGATTAAATTTATTTTTCCTCATTTGATTTTTTGTTTATCTGTTTATAATTATATGTGACTCTAAAATTTTTACTAGTATAATCACATGTGATTTGTTTCAATAAGTTGTTTATATAATAAGTATAAACTGTTAATAAAAGATCTTAATCACATGTGATTTTATAATATCATATGTTTTTATATACATAATCACATGTGATTTTATAATATCATATTTGCACTTAATAATCTAAATATATTACACATGATAATATAAGTATTATTTTTATAACTGTGATTATAAAAATAATACTTATACTAGTAATACTACGAAACAATCTTATTATATATAAATGTTTGCAAAAAATTATCACTTTAGTTATTATTTCTTTGAAAATTTTCTTTAAAACCTCTCTAATAAAACGAATTTTCCAACAAAAAATTTGAAAAATAAAATCGTCCATAGTTCCTCCACAGAGAGAGTTCTCCAACAAAAGTTTAAAAAATAAAAGAAAAAAATTACGTTTTTATACCCTTGAAAAAGAAGAAATCACAGATGGAAGCAGATTCATAGATAGACTGAGTCCATCTGCGAACGTACAAGTAAATTTGTTTTTTTTTTTTTACTATTTTTCACAAGGTAATTAAAGAATTAGGCTATTTTTTGTAATTTTCTCTTATTATTATTATTATTATTATTATTATTATTATTATTACTAGTTGTGAGACTCATGTATTACATGGGTTAATTTTTAAAAAAAAGTTAAATATAAAGGTCAAAATATTTGAGAACTTTGAATTTATAAGAAAATAAGAAAAATAATGACTTATTATAATGGAAATGTTTTTATCTTTTAAATTTAAACAAATAATTTAAATAATGAAAAGAAACTAATAATCTTTAATTTTAGGAATTTTGAAATTAAAAGGTAAGTTTATTAGTGAAATTAACATCCATTTATTACTATATTTATTGTAATTATTACATTAAAATATTATGTAGAATTTAATAAAATAGAAACACTCATATAATAACATGTGGAAAAAAATAATTCAAAATAACAACAAAATGACATTTGATAAATTGAATGAGAGTGTAACAAATGGCAAAAAAAATCTTCATTTATTAGAAAATATTATTAACCTTCATTGTGTTCCTCGTAATTAGGCATTCACTTTTCACTTTTCTATTAACCTTCCTTGTGTTCCACATGGTAATTAGGCACTCACTTTTCCCTTTTTCACTTTTCACTTTTCACTGCCTCTTGTCACGGGATGACTCTTTTAGACTAGTCAATACCGTGCGCCACTTAGTGATTCTCCGACTAAGTCAGGCTAACTTCGATGATCTAGATGTACTAACGAACTTAGGAAGCAAGAGTTACGACAAGGGACACTTCAAGAAAGCTTCTATTATATAACTCAACTTCTTTACAAGGCAACTTCTCAATGGTTTGGGAAAATGATCCATTCTCCCTTTTTATAGAAACCTTACACCTCCTCAAATGGAAGTTTCTAGGTCCTGATGATTCTTGACTAATCTAGACTCTTCTTTATCATATACATGGCCTTTATAAGACTCTAGAATATGGTATACTTGTCTACGATGCTCTAGAAATCTCTAGGTCGTCCTGACATTATCCAAATCATCCTTGTATGATCTAGCGTGTTCTAGATTGTTCCAAAGTCTTATGGGTCGTTCTAGCTCCGTCTAATGCCTTCGTGGTTATTCTGAATCGTTCTCCTTTGTTCCACTAACATATAATATTCTAGCATCTTCCAGGGTCCCGTAGAGCATTCTTGATCTCTCAGGAGACTTCTTGAGTATACTTGATCGTTTCGGAGTTCTCTAGACGATGGTGGAATTTTCCAAAAACTTGGTCCGTGACACCCTCCCCCACTTAAACCATTGACGTCCTCGTCAAGTCTTCTATACATATGTCTTAATCTTATCATGTATCTACTTTGTGTCTTTTCTTTTTATCCAAAGTATTGCTTCGAGTAAGGTGTGCTTTTATTTATCAATGTGCCTCGAATCTTACTTCTTCTCTCAGCCTCATAACTTCTTGAGTAAATCTTCAAGGGGGATATGGATCCCTGTTACTTCGTGTATGCCTTGTTTACTCAAATTTCCTTTTTTGTCTTAATATTCTTTTTGATCATATTACTTTGGCAATAACACATGTGCATACTTCCTTTTCTCTCGGGGCCTTTATGAAACTTCATAGTTGAAAGGGTTCGAGCTTTTGTCTTGCTTCTTTCCAAGGGAATTATATGGATAATTGATACCTTGGTTATAACCATGGTGTTGTCTCTTTCGAACGACCGTGGACATACCATATCTAGGAAGTCCATTCCTAGTACCATACGATAGTCGTCCATCGAAACCACTATCAAGTCGATGGTCCCTTCCCATTCTGCAATCTTCATGAGAATTCCACGAGAAACTTCGAGGATCGGATTGGATGGAGAGTTGACAACTTTCAACCGACCTAACTACTTTGTATAGTGAATACCCAACTTCTTGGATTCTTCCTCTGTGATGAAACTATGTGTTGCTCCGGAATCTACTAGCGCCTTAGTGTTCCTTGCATTCACTTTGGCTTTGACGAACATGAGACTCCCTCCTTTATTTTCTTCCTTCTTATATGATTTTATCTCATCCTTCGATATTGAGTTCAGAAAACGCATTGAGCTAATTTGTGCTTCGTCTTCTTTTTCTTGCAACACCATCGCGTAGAAGGTCTTTTTCTTCGGACAGTCTCGGATCAAGTGAGGACCATCACACAAGTAGCACTTGATCTCCTTCCGTTCTTCTCTTCGGTATCTTCGTTTGATTGCTTTTCCTTTTGTATTCAAAGGTCGAGTGTGTCTTGTTTTGGTTCCGATTCTGACATAGTTTGTTCTCCCCCACCATTCTTCTTAACTGTGCTTTCTCTTCGAAATTCCATTAGATCTTCAGCCATGGCGATAGCTTTGTCGATGTCTCTAACATTTCTCCTCTTGAGCTCATTATAAGCCCAAGATTGTAGTTCATCCATAAAATAAAATAGTTTGTCTTTCCCTTGTATGTCGGGTAACTTTAGCATCAAGCTCATGAACTCCACTATGTAGTCTCGGATGGATCCACTATGCTTTAGCCCAGGAAGTTTCTTCATCGCTATGTCGTCAGCATTGTGTGGACAGAGTTGTCTCTTAAGTTGCCTCTTGAACTCTTCCTAGGTGTCTATGGTGTATAAGCCCTTTTCAATGTCTCCGTGCTTCCTTCTCCAACATAGAGTTTCACTTTCATATAGGTAAAGGATTGTCGTGTCGACCTTCGTCTTGTCTTCCTTTACTTGGCTAGCATTGAAGTAAAATTCCATCGACCAAAAGAATTATTCAAGTTCTTTAGGGTCATGTTTTCCTCCATACTTCAATGGTTTGGGTACGTCTGTGTGTGCCAACTTACTTGCAACGGCTCCTCCGGCGATTGCTGCCTTGTGCAAGTTTACTTCGGCTTCCAGCGTAGCTACCTTCTCACGGAACTCATTCCGCAAGGTGTTGATAAGTCCAAGGACTTCTTCCTTGATGACATCGATGGTCTGCTTCAATCTATCGCTCATGTCACTTATCTCTGCAACGAACTGATCGACGGTATCCTTCCACTCAAGGATCTCACCGACGCTAATCTCCACCTTTGTAAGATTGTTTACTTAGCTTTCCAAAGGGTCAACGGATTGGTCCCTCCTCCTGTACTTCCTTCCTTTCTCTTCTACGACAGGGGGAATGTTAGATACATCACTTCATCCTTCCATTTCTACGATCTCTTCCTCGTACGAACTCTGGATCTGATACCACTTGTCACGGGATGACTCTTTTAGACTAGTCAATAACGTGTGCCACTTAGTGCTTCTCCGACTAAGTCAGGCTAACCTCGACGATCTAGATGTACTAACAAACTTAGGAAGCAAGATTTACGACAAGGGACACTTCAAGAAAGCTTCTATTATATAACTCAACTTCTTTACAAGGCAACTTCTCAATAGTTTGGGCAAATGAGCCATTCTCCCTATTTATAGGAACCTTACACCTCCTCAAATGGAAGTTTCTAGGTCCTGATGATTCTTGACTAATTTAGACTCTTCTTTATCATATACATGGCCTTTATAAGACTCTAGAATATGGCATACTTGTCTACGATGCTCTAGAAATCTCTAGGTCGTCCTGACATTATCCAAATCATTCTTGTATGATCTAGCGTGTTCTAGATCGTTCTAAAGTCTTCCGAGACGTTCTAGCTCTGTCTAATACCTTCGTGGTTATTTCGGATCGTTCTCCTTTGTTCCACGGACATATAATATTCTAGCATCTTCTAGGGTCCCGTAGAGCATTCTTGATCTCTCCGGAGACTTCTTGAGTATACTTGATCGCTCCGTTGTTCTCTAGATGATGGTGAAATTTTCCAGAAACTTGGTCCAAGACACTCTGATCCAAACCAAACCGTTCTTTCGAGCAATCCATTTCCTAGGGTTTTGTGTTGCTAATCTGTAGAAAACTGAAACAGGAACAAATTCCAAATTTACAATCACTCTTCAGTCATCCACACTTCGCCTCTTTCCCTCAGTCCCTAAGTCCCGAAACCCTAACCCTTTGTGAGCCTGTAAGCCTGTGACGAGTATCTTTGTCCTGAAACCCTAAATAAAGATATTGTTGCTCTATGCCTACGATTATCATTTACTGATTTACTGTATCGTTGGCTTGATTTAATAACTTATTATCCAGGTTAATATGTTCTTAGTTTTTGCTTCTAAATGATAATGATTTGATTGGTTGGTTAGGGAACTTTTATATTGAATCCAAACCTGGGAAAATGATTAGTAGATAGAACCTAATTTTTGTCAAATCGTTTGAGATAATTCAGTTATCAAAACTCGAATAAGATTGTTGCTTTTCTTTCAAACTGGAATCCAATGATTGTTCTTTCTAGGATTATAATTGCTTTTGTTTACCAATCAGGTTATGTGTGTAGTGTGTTTATTCATTATGGGTGTGTTTATTCACTCTAGGATTACCATGTACTCCAGAATAGGTAACTTTATGTATGTATGTACATATGGTCGGTCAATCTTGAATTTCAATGAAACTTGTCTGAATTCCATGCATCCTTTTCACATACTTTGGTATGATTCAGCTTTGAATCATACACTATTCACAAAGTTTGTGTATCCCACCCCACCCAATTTGTTGTGTCTTTTTTGAAACTTTAATGTATAGTTGCTCACTGAACCTTTTTGTATATTGATAGGCACCTATTCCTAAGTCAGTTATTGTTTCTTTGATTTCTGTTCCAAAGTCAGTTCTTAGCATATATGCTGATTGAAGAAGTAAAACTGAAACTTTCTGTATGTATATGGTCCGTTGAGTTTTGATTGTATGATGCATACTTGCATCTTTATGACTGAAATGTTAACCCATAGGTATTAATGTATTATGCATGGTTGTTATTAAAAAAAACTTTTGGATATGTTTCGCTAGATTTTTTAGGTGGTTTAAGGTATTTTGAATTTTAGTTAATTTGGTTTTGGTGTTGTTTCAGATTGAGGAGTTGGAAATATGGATCCCGGTGGATGCGGAGATATATTTTTTGGAGTAGGGGTAGCAAAGATATCCGAAAATTTTGAAATGTAGATATTGATATCCGAATCCGAATCTGAAATTTCAGAGTCGGATTTAGATATCAAATATGATATCCGAAAATGTTGTGAATTCAAAATAGATCTTTTTAATCAATGAATTACAAAAAGACCCATTATTCAATTATGGTATAGTTGTAAAACAAATAATTTTTCTGTTCATTTGTTTAATATATATATAGACCATAAACCAAACTAATGTTTCTTTATATTTGCTAATTAACAAATGAATTTGAATACATTAAGTTACCGTTTGATAAATAGTTGTATGTTCAAGACTTCACGTAAGAATGTAAGTTCAATTGCTCTTAAATTTAACTTTATTGATATCGGATGAATATTGAATGTAACCAAAAGTTCAATTGCTCTCAAATTCATTTACTATTTTTTAACCAATATGTGATCATGTTATCTAAATAACAGTGCGTTCACACTAATTAATTTTGTAACTTCTGAGGCTGAATGGAGTGGGAGGTGCCAAAGCACTCACTAGGCTCGCTAATGGAAGGAAAACACCGCCCCCTAGCGCTCACTAGGGGTTCGCTATGTTGCACTCGTTACCTTTTTGGCATGATGAGAGAGAAGGAAAAGGGAGAAACTGATTGTTGGTCAGGGACGGATTGGTGATCCAACAATTTGTTATTTGTTCGTGGCCTCTAGAACCCAAGTTCAGCTTCGTTTGTAAACCATGATTACAGAAGATGAGAACTGAGAAGAAACACAAATGCCTGCTTTTTTTGGATCTTCAATGGCCGTTGCGTTCCACATATCTCAAAAGAGATTGGATTATGTATTCTTTAAAAGGCTTTATATGGGCTTTAATGGGCTCTTGGGATTAAATTACTTTAGCCGTTCATTGAGTTATTTAATCTAATTATATATGTAAGTTATGTATTTCACTTTAACACGATTTGTGGTAAATTATTTTATTATCAGTTATTGCTAGTTTATTATGTTAATAAATTTGTTATTAAAGAATTTCTTTCGTTTGTGCAAAATAAAGTTTGGCATTCCATTTGTGCATAAAATTTGTTTAATATTTATACATAAAAAATGTTTTTATATTAAAAGAAAGTAATTTAATTAAATTAAAAAAAGAAAATAAAAAATAAAAAATGGAGTGCTAGGAGTGTTACCACTCACTATCAAATGCTAAGATTGGGTGTTAAATGGTCAAAAATGAGGTGACACTCCAAAATCTAACGTGACAAGATGTTAAGAGTGTTACCACTCCCCTTAGCTTTAACCACATGACATTAATAAAATTTCACTACTTACATCACAAGAAAGAACATAAAATAAAACTTAGTAGCCTAATAACACAGTCTGGACTCATTAAGTAAATGAAGAGGACCATTAAAGGTTAATAAAATATACCAAAGTTCCCAAATCTCCCCATCTGCTCCATTTTAAGATAAAAAGATATATATAAAAAAAGTAATAAAAATTTAGTGGATATTTCGGATATCCGAAAATTCAAAATACCACTTTAAGAATCCAAATCTGAAATTTCGATGATTTCATTTTGGATTTTCTAAGACGGATATTTTTGAACACTTTCATTCCATCTGTTTTTTAAAAGATAGCAAAGCGGTAGTTGGAGGAACATATCCCATCTTCCAATCCCAGGAGTTGAGTTTGGCATATTCCAATCAGAACCTGACTTTGCTTTCTTCCCACCTGTTCCTTCTCTTTTGAGAAGGTTGCTGCTGTGTACTAAGTGCTAATAAGTAATACCTTCAAAGTCTCCTCTTTCTCTCTTTTCATGGCAGCTTCCCTCATGATATCAGCATAAGACCTCGTTTCAAGTTTTGGAGTCTTGTCCCCATTTGCAAAAGCATCATGTCTCTCTTCGTCATCATTGGTAGGAATCTCCCTATTATAATCCTGAAATAGATTGTTATTGCCATAGTATCAAAAGTAATAGAGTTGGGCGCTATGGTTGCCTTCATAATCTTCCTTTCTTCCTGTGTCTTTGATATCTCAATATCTCAGCATCCATGTTTCCAACTCTTCCTCAAACTAAAACAACACCAAAACCAAAGTCAACAATCAATGTTACTTCGGGACAAATGAATTAAAATCCAATATACCTCAAAGTTTAAGAATCCACATTAACATATATTAGACTAGCACCACTAAAAAACAAATTAAACATAATTTCAACACACACTATCCTACATCATCTAAAAGGAGGTAAACACCAAGTTCTCGAAGAAACAAACTATTTTTTTTTTCTAAAACAACCCAACAAAACACAATACGTAATTTATAGGTTGTTGAAACCTACATGTAGCCGATTTTGGGCTTTCCTGATGCTAGAATCTCTGTGTGACATAAATGTTAATGAGAATTCAAACAACTACTATTGATGCTTAATGTAATAAGTTCTTGTTTTCAAATTATTCAGAAATCAGTTTTTGATCCTGTCCGGTTCGAAACCAAATCGGTTATATATTAAAATTATTAGTTTTTTTTGTTATAGTTTGAAAGAGAGATTGTTTTAAGTATAAAATCTTCTAAATATGTATTCATTGTGACCGTATATTTAACGGCGGAATATTTAATTGTCATCGTACAATGAGTGAGATGGCAAACAGGCAACAAGCTGCACCGCTAAGCCTTTTCGAATGGTAAAGCTAATTCTTTTAAAGACTACATTCGAAGATCTAGGGGATATAACATTAATATGCATGATTCGTTGTACTCTTTTAAAAAGCTCTACCACATCCGATGCGAGGAAACCAAACGTATCAAATGCAAATGGTATGAACACGTGTTGATTTTCCATGCACAATTTCTCATGTTTGGTGACTTTGCCTGTAGCTGATTTTAAAGCAGCATGTCCCGCCGTGAAACCCCCAGCCCTCAAGCCCATGAGAGGGGATACCCCTGTAAGATCCACACATGCGTGTTTCCCTCCGACCCATCCAAAAATCAAAATGTTAGCCGGTCTGAGGGTTGACCTTCCTTCTGTCGGGTCAGTCAAGAAATTAACAGGTGCCTCTTTCTTAGCGGAAACCCCGACACGCTTAAATACGTCAAACAAAACATCCCTAACCATATTGTGCCTGTATTTGAACCCCGGGAGTTCTTTACAGTGAACTGCATGCTCTCCAAAAGAACCCCGGGAGTTCTTTACAGTGAACTGCATGCTCTCCAAAAGAGTCAAACAAAACATCCCTAACCATATTGTGCTTGTATTTGAACCCCGCGAGAGGGGATACCCCTGTAAGATCCACACATGCGTGTTTCCCTCCGACCCATCCAAAAATCAAAATGTTAGCCGGTCTGAGGGTTGACCTTCCTTCTGTCGGGTCAGTCAAGAAATTAACAGGTGCCTCTTTCTTAGCGGAAACCCTGACACGCTTAAATACGTCAAACAAAACATCACTAACCATATTGTGCCTGTATTTTAACCCCGGGAGTTCTTTACAGTGAACTGCATGCTCTCCAAAAGAGTCCATACATGCCTTGCGACACACTGGACATATCTCGTCAGCTGGGAATGTGGGAATCATGAGTCGATATTTGAGAATAGTACGATACTCCATGAGAGACATGTGTTGGCCAAACCCATCTATAAGGATAGCTAGAAGAAAATCTTGAGCATGTGGTGCACGTAATCACTGGAAAACCACTTTCTGCCGAGTCGTCATATCAAGATGCACTTCTATATCTTGGACAAGTTTACGAAAAAGGGCACTCGTCAGTAGTAAAATTATTAAGGTCAAAATCTGGAAGCTTGTTGCGAAGGGATGCCAAGGCACAATCATAATCAGAATCCATACCATGTATACCGCTATCCCGTAAGATGTGGTATTGCAATACCCAAGATTGGGCCCTTGAGGCAACAAAAGCATAGGAGGTAGCCTCTACTGCCGAGTATAAACCCAAACCCCCAAACCTAATGGGTAAGGAAGCAATTCGCCATTGTATGTCACCAAAGAAAGGGATTAGAACATCTTCTAAATCCTGTTAACACTTGTGTTAACCAAACAAAATAAATTCAAATTAAGGACTTAATTTAGATGAAAAACAATAAACATACCAAAAAACTTAATAGATGTAGAATCACTAATAATAATTAAAGATATAGGTGTGCACAATGCAATGTTCTTAGATTTACATTCCGTCAAATAGATTCTCTAGGAGATACCCCAAAAATTAGACATGGTAACAGTAAATCAAATGTTTGACATTCCTAATTGGCTGAATGTTGATTCCACTTTTCAAGCGGACAAGAGAGAAGAGAGAAACAGAGAGAAGAAGTAAATGGAGGAACCGAGGAACATACCTGATTGCAGCCGCCAATAGTGGTGACTGGTGAGAGGTGGAGCAGGGTGATTGATTGCAGCGATGGTGAAACAATGTCCAAACTCCACTAAACGAAGATGGGGCGGTGATTAATCTAATTTCGACTTTTTGTTTAACTTGTGGTTCGATATCAGAGATCAATAGGGGTCAAAGCCCAAGTTTTAGAATATTAGGCCTATATCTATAAAAATTAATGGTATATTGCTACTTCTAACCTAAAATTCACGAGGGGCCGGTCGCAGCCTCCTGGCCCTATGAAAGCTCCGCCAATGGTAATCACAACGAATAAACTATTTAGGTGGCCAATAGTTTTTGTCAATTTTAGTTTCTATAAAATTCTTAAATTTGTCGTGATTCATCGACTTTTGGTCAATGACATGTTTAATTCCTTCCATGCTGATAAGAAGATTAGAAGCTTAGATGGTAAATCAACCATGCGAAACCCTAGGCCATCCCATTAGTTTTATATTATATGTTAGGCTTGCATGTCTAATAGAGCTCACTTACTTTCATGCTCAAAGTTGTTGAATAACAAGCCTTAATCTAAGATCAAGCTTGTCTTGTATGTTGAGTCGAGTCGTCATCAACCAAACATTGTTACGAGTGTAATAAACGATCTGAGCTATTTGTAAGCTACTTGAGATAGACTCGTAAAAATCTCGACTCGAGCTTGAGTTAAACAAGCTCGATTCGAGCTCAGGTAAGTTTCGGGCTCGTTCAATGGGTATTTACTTATGAGATCATTCCATTTATTATCGTATTCCGGTTCTGAATCCCTTATCCATTTCCAAACTAAGCTTCCCGCATGTATGCACAAATATATGCTCGAACACAGTCGTGAAGTCCGACATCACATGCTTATACTACCCACTAAAGAGAGGCGTTGCCACCATCTAGTACACATAAGTCACAACACCTCCCTTGTTCATCAAAGAACGATAGATCCAAAAACAAAAAACCTCGTAGATGCATAAGATTGATGTGATCGTGCTCGATTAATGTTCGTTTTTCCTTGTCTACCTATGATTGGTGGAAACCCAAAAGAAAAGATCAAGGGTAATCATTCTAAAAATACCAGTTGCATTGATCAAAATCATATTATTTATAAACTTCTTCACCATAAACATACCATAAACATAAACATGAAAATAAACTAAAAAAGGTGGAGGTGTATGTGCAAGTTTGGATTTGTGTGGATTTAATGTTTTCAAAACCTAGATCACAACAAACTTTTTTTTCTTTTAACTTTTTGTTTGGTTTTAAAACCCACAAACCCTTAAACATTTGTCCTTTGAAGTTAGATTTCTTTTATTTGGTTTTAGAACCCCCGATTATGCATGTTTTTTATTTTGATTTATCTGGGTTATCTAAATAAGCACCAACTAAGTCATGAGTTGATTCAGAGGTACGACCCTTGGGGCAAGGATTTTGATGTGCTCTCGGAGGTTTACACCGACGACTCGTATAAAACTTTGGGGAGAGAAATCCCAGCGACACCTTTGACGTCTTCCTCATGGAAAACAACATGATAAGCGGAGTCGTCGGCATCGTGGTGGGTTCTGAGAGAGTGGGTAAATTCCATTTTTGCCAATGAACGGCGAGATAGGTCATTGGTAATTATCATTGTCGCACAACCAATATGAAAGATGTGGTTGGTTACCAACATCGATCTTTCTTCACCTTCGTACTGATTAAGCGTAATATTCTCGATAATGACAATGAGAACATTCTTGATTTTCCAGTCACCCCACGTAATATTTGAGCAGCTAAACAGTACAAATAACGTCGGAACTTCACCCCATTGCGCTAAGATTATACGTTTTCACATAGGGTTTGAGTTTTTAGTTATTCATAATAAGAGAAGAAAGACAAGGCGTTGGAGGGAGATGTGAACAAAATGCGAACAAAGAAAGAGGTAAGGTAGATTTAATTTAATTTTTTTTAATTAACTAAAAGCCATTTGTTCGGTCATATGGACCAAATAAGGAAAGGTACATTTAATTTTTTTTTTAATTAACTAAAATGTTAGGTCATATGGACAAAATAAACAGGTGAAAACCGACTTTATACCCATAAAGCAACACAAAAAATTAAGGGGCTAATTCAACAAATTCAAAATATGTAGTTGGATTAATATGTCATTTTCCTTTTATATTTCTATAGTATTAAGTTCTTTTATATGCACATAGTATTATTTGATATTTGATATTTAGTTTTGATTATTATATTTTAATGATCAAAATTTTCTATATAATATATTCATTTTTATTTTTTATATTTAATTAATTATAAATTAATAAATATTTAATATCTAAATAATAATTAGCTTTTAAATATATCAGCCAAAATACATATTCTAATAAATAAAAATCTTTTTTTATCACATGTCACATTCTCATTAATTTAACCATATGTTATTTTGTGATTATTTTCAATTATTTTTTTTCCATATGACATTTTGTGTTTTTCTATTTTATTAATTCCAAATAGTATTTATAGGTCAAATGAACTTTCTTTTCTTGATGTAATAAATAGATCTCAATTTTAAAAATGTAATAACTAACTCACTTTCATTCAAAAGTCAAAATTTTCATATTCAATTTCCAACTTAATATAATTAATCTATTAATTTAAAATATATTATTACATGTAAAACACTATCTTATTATTGGTAGATTTTCAAAATGATTATTACAATACACTTATTTGTTATTTTAAATATTATGTTAAATCCAAAACATAAATCATATTATCAAATTAACTTATGAAACATATATTCGGATACTATTTTTCAAAATAGTTAAAAATGTTTAAATGTTGTAAATGTAGAAAGACAAGTCAAATTAAATAAAAATTATCAAAAAACTATTTTTTATTATAATTTAGTTTTTTTCCAAAGAAGTGATTTTTAATTAATTAACACAAAAAAAATACATTGTGTTAATTTACAAACGATGGTTTATAGCAATTAACCGTCATGATCGAAATTAAAAAGAAAAATAAATAGATAACCAGTTTGTAAACAAACACTTACAACATTAAATTGTAATACTAAATCGTAAACTATGTTTAGTTTTATTTAAATGCAAATCACGAGTAGATGCTATTGAATTATGCGAATATACTATCTACATATAATTGTATGTTATATGACAACAATTTTCTCTTATTACTTAATTGAAGTACATACTTATTTATCATTACAGTTGTATTTATTTTAATTTTTTAATTTAAAAATGTATAATGTTTAGACATTCATATATAACCTTTTATTTTAGTTAATCCCTATAATATACGAGTCTTACAATTAATACAAAATATATAAAATGGATAAATAGGTAGAGGTTAGTAACCTAACTTCCAATGGTTAAAAGCTATATAAGGATTTATTTTCAAATAGTAAAATGATATTTTAGCAACCAAACTAGCAAAATTCTACCATTACACATAAAAAATAACAATAACTATATTATGAACTCAATCAACTTAAATAATTTCCAGTATATCTAGTCAAACGGTATCAAGTGTTGTTTTCCCTCTTTAAAATCGATGGTTCAAATTCCGTTAGGGACATAGATGAATTTAGAAACAGAATAAATTTGTTGTTCCAAAAAAACTAAGAATAAAAAAAGACTAAAGAACTATGTAATCAAACAAATCATTTTCTTTGGTTTACCGTTACAAAAATTGACTCGTTTCGAAACTCCTATATATATCCCAAAAAGTCGCGAGAAACATTTCATCAAGACACTTCTTTTGATTGTAGTAAACTTGAGGCGAGTCTTGTATAACTACGATAAATTAGAGATATACGCCGTATCAATGTTCCACTGATTGATATTTTGGAACCAAATAGAAACGTAAAAAGACAAAAAAAAAAAAAAAAAAAAAAAAAAAAAAAAAAAAAAAAAAAAAGAATGTGATCCAAGCTCTCAATTTGAGAGTCGCACATCACACATATAAGAGTATCCATCAATCTCACATGTGTTCATATTGACTTCGGTGGGCAGTTTGTTCAAATTTATTCTCCAAACAAGAATATTCACTTTAATAGGAACCTAATTGCTCCAACTAATCAACCAAATTTCCACCATTAAAGTCGAGTAGTCGATCAAACACATTACGCATTGTTGAAGAAACGAGTAATTTCTCATACCATCTAAATCCAACGCTCACCTATCACATTGATTAGACAAAATCATCTCACTCCAGTTATCCCACCCCTCCCCCTATACAGGCAACTTAGTCACACGAAGATACGAAAATGGTCGAGTTATCCTGATCAAGTAGCTTGGTACACTCTTGGAAAATAATTTTGTGATAAGTGTAGCCCACACACATCACATCAAATAGTAAAAAATTTGTAGAAAGTTACAAATAAAGATTCTTTTAGAAGGCAAAATACTTAAACACAAACCAATGATATTGATGCAACAAGGAACGGCTTGTTGGATAACAACCGAAAACTATGGTTTGCACTAACATTTTTTTTTTTAAATTTATGTTCATATATCTATATATCGTGATGTCGATTACTTGTTTTGTCTTTGACACTAATAGATAACAATAGGAATGTTATTAAAGGTGTTTTTGTCGAACCCTATTATCCTTTTATCACGTTCTGTAAGACCCTCAGAAACAATCCATTTCGAACAATGGGTCCCAAATGTTCTTCCACAAGAAACTCTTAAAACGAAGGGTGTTTGAGTTGTCCCTTTCTTTTAGTGTTTTGGCACTTGTCCATCAAACCCAAACTCTTTAGGTTAACATTAGATATATTTACCTCGTTGATCTAATCATTGATTGAAAAGCAAGCTTTGCATGTGATCGATTTTTTTAATAAAATTTTCTATTTTTTTTTTATTTATAAAGTTTACCATCTAGTGATCGATCATTTCTAAAAGCTATGGTATATGAAAAGGAAAAAGGATGGAATCAATGCGTCAAAGCTGAGGGATATATATATTTTTTGTTATTTTACTTGTATTTTCCTAATGAAAGATTTTGATACTGTGTTTGATTAAATAAATCAAAAGAAAACTTTAAACAACATGACGCCGATATCTGTCGATATCCTTGATAGGTTATAACTTATATATAGTCCTAATGAAAGATTTTGATACTGTTTGAGTAAATAAATCAAAAGAAAACTTTAAACAACTTGACATCGATATCTTTGATATGTTATATATAGTCAGTAAGAATGTTATGGAATTATAGCTTTTTCTTGGTGACAACTTGGAAAAGTTAAGTTGCACTCATCATTACTTGGTCTTGTGGGAGCCCAACAGAGGCCATTAAAATGTGGCCATCCATCCAACTTGCATTATCCTTTTGAACTATGCTTTTGTCCTTTTTTTTTCTTTATGTAATTATGTGGAATTTGATATAAACGTATTTTAAAACTATAATGGTTCTTTTTCTTTTTCATTACTCTCATATGGACTTTGTGGCATTCATCATTTACTTGACATTTCATAATCAATCAACTAATGATCCCAAATCCTACTAGTTTTTCAAGGAAGTGATTCGTATACAACATTTTTTTGCCATACACAACAATTCATGCATTATATAGTTGTATAATACAACATTTTAAAACATAAATTATTGTGATGGAGAAAAATTGTTATATACGAATCAGCTAAAATTTTCTTTCTCCAATTCTCTTAATGGAAATTTGTTGTTCAAGGTTTTAACTGTGTTCGCATGGATAACTACAACTTGTTTAAGAACATGGATATTGTTTTGACATGCATAACTAGAAACTTCATAACGATATTCAGGATGACATCCCATCCTTAGGTTTGAAGTTGGGTGTTTGTCAATTATCATAACCTTTTCTTATAATAATGTTACGCAACAAAGTTTCAAGATCTGAATCCATCATTATTAATTATAACTATCAATTCATCTATGAAGAAAGGGTAAAAAAATTGTTAATTCCCAATTATGATCTTTTGTATCTTTTAGAAAGAAGTCACATTTTGATCACAAAATCTAAGGAGTTGGCCACGTTGAAGCTTTATGAATGTGGCAAAACATACGACCCCAGATGACCTTCCCTTTAGGGGAAAACAACAGACCTAATTGGTCCCATTCCCTCAATTCAAGAACTTTCCGATCATATATATGTTTTGTGAATCTGTTCATCCCAATGCATAAACATTAAACCACCATGGAGAATCATCCCCGGCATAAAAGCAATTCCTCCGGCGACAACTTCACTTTTCCGGCGATATCACCAGACATGGAATTAGATTCCGAATTAGCAGACCATTTGTTCTCCAATGGCAAATTCCTCCTCCACACTTTTCCCATTCAGCCAAGAAGCTTCATCCTTTCAAGAACCAGCAGCGTTAGTAGTAGTAAAGATTCGCTCGTGTCATCCCGGAGCAACAGTACTAACAGCCGAACCAGCAGCAGCAGTAGCAGTTGCAGCAGCGCCAGAACAAGCACCAGTGACGCTTCCGCCGGAGTTGCTGTGAAAAGCAAGATCTTCCTTGAAAAAGGAAGTCGGAGCCCTGTTCGCTACTGTAACAATTATCATCATCTTCCCGCTCAAAGGTGGCAGTTCATGGCGCCGGTTCCGATGCTAAACCGCCGGCCTTCCCAGAGAAGAAAAGGTGAAGAGAACAGAATTGGGTCGCCGGAGAAGAAGAAATGCACTCCGAAAAAAGGGTATTGCCGGAAGTTTTTCCGGTGGGTTGTATCAACATGCAAACGTTGTCATGCTATGGAGCCTTAGACTGCTCAATTTTCAATGTTTTTTCCTTCTAATTTTGCTAATTTCATGGTGGATTCAGTGTTTATATCAAAAAGTTTGACTAAGTTAATCCAAACGAGATACATAAACATCTAAAAACGATTAAAAACGACTACTAAACATTACGAAAAACAACGATTACTAAACACATCACTCCAAGAAATTCTCCATAACATCGGTGTACATAGCAGCCTCGGGATTATGTTTATCATGATTCAAATTCTGGCCACCGTCTGGCTGCTTTCCACCACCGAGTCCTTCTTCTGCATTGAATAAAAGCTTCGCGTCATCACTTCTTCCGGTGAGTGCATTAAAGAACGACAGCCCATTAGGCCATTTGATGTCGCTTTCAACATGATCAGAACCCATCATATTTCCCATTTGTGGTTCAGATGAATGAGGAAGAAGGAACATGTGAGTCTCGTCTTTAGGCGCAAACCCTAGTCTTGTAGGATTCTGGAAATTTGGCGATTGCATTGGCTTCTGCGCCGCCCAGTTAAAGGCGGCGGTTGGTGGTGAGTGGATCGGGACTGTTGATTGCTTTAATGGATTTGAAGATGTCGATGCAAATAACTGGGAGAGATAGAAACCAGATTGGTAGCCAAGTGATTCAAAGGTATGTCTCATTCGAAGCACAAAATGAAGGTCTTCAGGTACCTGATCACACATAAACACATACAGATTGGTTTTCATTGGTTAAAGATGATCAAAAATGGTGGATCACAGGAGAAGAAGATACTCACAATCTTGCAAGAACCAAGTTGCAGAAGCCCATGGCCAGCTTGTATTACAGCTATAGTCTACAAAACAGAAATCAAAAGGATATGATCGAAAATCGAAATGATTAAAAAGAAACAAATTGCGAAATCATGATAAAAGATTTTCACCTGGATTCCAGATTCAAACTGTTCATTCCATTCAGTTGGAAGCTGAAAATCAGGAATTTATGAGGTCCAATTATTGATAATGATTACAAGAACATGAAAGTAGGAAACTAAAAGAAATCTATAATTTAATATCTAATTATTAAGCAACAGTACAGTGTGTGTGTTTGAAGGTGTAAAAGTGTGTGTTCTTGAGAAACATACAGCGTCAAAAGAGCTTTGCCAATAGTTAGAGATGCTCTGATCACATTCTGAAGGTTCTTTGAATACCCATTTGTGACACTTATCAGAAGCAACTTTCCCCATTAATCTGCACATCGATCAAGAAATCAACCAGGATCAGGAAAATAACCTAATGATAAATCATTATTTTGACACTCTGTTGTTCATCTTTGAGCTTAATTAGAGATTATAAATCTAGTAATTAAAAATAAACACCTACCAAGTACCCACCCTTCTCCATAATTATACAACTGAATTGACATTTTGCTGAAAGCTTTTCTAACAGGATCGTCCCCTGCATCCATGTCTTCTAAGCAGTCCGCCATTCTTCCTCTGCAAAACCCGTCTTCCCACATCAACATCCTGCAAGAAACCATGGCGAACTGATAAACAAAAACCAGAAAATAATCGCACCATATCTCATGAGCGAATATACTCTGCTTTAGAAGACAGTTTACAGTGACTTACAGGCTACCGATGTCGTCTCCAACTTTACAGCCATTACCACCTCTAACTCGCCTGAAAAAATGGCGGAAAAAACACCCATTTCAGCAAAGATGAAGAATACAAGTGGGTTGATTTGATTTACGACATATATAAACAGAAATTTACGGGCGAGGACGAATGGTCCAGAAAACAGAGTAAGTCCAGTCAGAATTAAAACAAACACTTCGTAAAGCTTCATGAAGAGCCATCATTCCAACTGCTTCTTTGTTTCTATCTGTAGTTCCTGAGCCCACCATCTTTCTCTCTCTCCTCTCTCCTCTCTCTTTAGTTACTTTTAGGGTTTTTGTAGCAGCTTTGATCAACTATTCAAGGTTCGCGAAGGGGGAGAACAATGGTGCATCATGACTTCATACCCATATGTTAAACACTACCAATC